>NW_026706871.1:1200000-1689330 GCF_024137745.1 Phymastichus coffea
TTGTGTAAAGTTGATACGTTTTAAGTATAAATGCAGCAGCTTTTATATAATACTAATATAAAAAATGGTTTCTTTTTTATGAAATGTAATAATAATAATAGATTTACTGACATTTTCATGTAAAATTAATATGGAATTATTAAAGAACACAGTACAAAACCCTTAGATGAGATTTTGGGAAAAAATGATTTTTTATTGATATTGTGCGCTAGAAATTATGTGCACAAAGAAACGAATTTACGGATTAAAATGTAACGTATATTTAAAATCTTATTCTATTTTGTGCGTTAGTGTATTGGTTTCCAGGTATACGCCTTATTTTTGCCAATTTTAATAAGGGTCGGGGGTGGTGGGTTGGACTCATTTAAAAGGTATGCTTCCAAAATGGTCCTGTTTCATTATTGACTTGATTGAAATATAACTTTGCAAGTAACTGCAAAGAAATTAAAAAATTTTGGAGTCAGCCTTTTCTAAAAATTGTTATTAGATTCAAGCATAATTTTATATACATTTTTAATATCAGGTATGAAATCGATGTCATTACATTGATGTCCTACTTGAAAGGGGTGAACATTGCCTCCAATGCATTTGTCGACCGCACCTGCTTGTACTTTACAATCATGGCCTATGTTCTTGCCGGGAATTTCATTTCCGCGGACAAAGTTTTTTCTATGGTTCAGTACTTCACGATTCTGCAAGGCCTTCTTGCATACAACTATCCACGGGCTATGTTCAGCGTTGCAGAGACTCGTGTGTCTATCAAAAGAATTGAAGTGAGATTTATTACCATTCTATTTATTACTTTGATTTATTCATTAAAATATAGAAGTCTTTGCAGTATTATTTTTTATTGAAATGTATTTTGACGGGTTGAATAAACGAAATTGAATTTTACAGAAATTTTTGATGCTAGATGAGATTAAAATAAGAGCACCACTACTATCTATAGAAGATAATGGTAGTATTATACTCAAAAGTGTAACGGGCTCGTGGTCTCCTAATTTGATAGTCAATACATTACACGACATCACGTTGTATATATCACCAAAAAAACTTCATACCATTGTTGGTCCTATTGGCTCTGGCAAGGTAATTAATTCATTATTTTTTCCTAGAAATAATTTTAATTTTATAATCAGAAATTTTACTAGTAACTATCACATTTATCGAATTCAATTATTAAAACGTACTTTGTTCATTACGAGATATAAATTGTATCCCTGAGTCATCAAGTAAGTTACTTGAATAATAATAAATTGAAGACGAAGTTTAATATTAACTTTATTTATGGTAAATTGTACGTTTTTTTAACTAATGTTAAAGTTCTGACATTTACTTTATCTTGAGTGCAAGTATTCCTATTGTTATTCTGTAAAAATGAAATTATGTGATTCACGGGAACTCTGTTATTATATTCTTTTTTTCATATATAGTAACAAATTCTTTTAAAATTAACCGCAAGCTTTAAATTTCCATAATGAATACATACGTGGTTTCATGCCAAAATTAATTTACCATGTAGTTTGTGTGTGTGTGTGCGCGCATGTGTTTGTGTATGTGTGTGCGTGTGTGTGTGAAAATAAATTTTCATTGACAGTATTGAAAAATTATATTGAAAAAGTATTTCTTTGATATAAAATTATTTATTTTATGCCTTGAAAAGAATTTTGTATGAGTAATAATGCTGGAAACATTAAGTTTAGTTTTTTGTTTTCATTTCATTATCTTTTTTGTAGAGGTCAGACGATTCTACATTTTAAGACAGCGTTCTTCCGGTTGAATATAGTTGCTTGTGGCTCTCTTGCTAGTTTTTAAAAAACATTTTTTTAAATAAATTAGTATATATTATTTACGAAGGAATATTGTGTATATTTTTCTTACACAAAATACCGAATATGTAACTCAAAAAATACTTCGTGTTGCGTCCATATTTTAGTAAACCTAACAAGTGTCATAAGTAAGGCCTTCGATATTCTCTAGATGGCTAAAAATAAGGGTAAGTTAATTGAAAACCGGTTTCTTATACATTTTTATAATAGATATTTACTTCAGGCAATAAAAGTATCTGGTGGTGTCAAACTAGTTTTTAATGAAGAAATCGATTATATACGGGTACAAGTTTTTTAATCTTAATCTAGATTTTTTATTTTAACAGACATCATTGATCCACCTAATCCTGGGCGAGTTACGTTGGTCATCAGGCGATGTTAAAATAAACGGCACGACCTCTTATGCAGGTCAACGCCCTTGGTTATTTCCTGGCACTGTTCGCGACAATGTGGTGTTCGACCAACCATACGATGAGGAACGTTTCCGTGAAGTTGTACGCGTCTGCTCACTTGAGCGTGATCTCCAGCGGTTATCTCATGCCGAGCGTACTCAAGTTGGAGAGAGAGGTACGAACCTCAGTGGCGGACAGTGTGCGAGGGTTAATCTCGCTAGGTAGATAATTATCACCTCTTTATTGTTTTATTTCTTATATTTTTTATGTTTATAAATTTCCAAGGTAAACAGATTTCTACTTTTTTAATAATTTTACATTTTATTATCACCAACGAATGAATCATACTTCAAAGGCTTAAAATTGACTCCACAATCAGTATAATACAATTACACAAAATGAACCATGTTTGGTTATAGTTTCTTGTTATTTATTTGCGATTTACAATGTTATACAATTTGTTTACTTTTACGTCTATTCATTATTTATATTAACAGTATACTATAATAAAGTATAATAATAATAATAATATGATCAGCTTTATTTTAAATATATAACTAAGTAATAAATATAGCGATATAGTGCAAATGATAACATTTATGCCTTTATTAATACATTTTTATTTTACAGAGCTGTTTATAAAGATGCTGATATCTACATTTTTGACGACCCTTTCTCAGCCGTAGATGCAAACGTTTGCAAATATATATTCAACGAATGTATTAACGGTTATTTGAAAGAAAAAACTAAAATATTAGTGACACATCAAGTTCAATGCTTGAAAGAAGCTGATACTGTTTTTTTGCTCAACAACGTTCGTATCTCTTTTCTCAAAATTTCTAAATTCTATAAGTTTATTCGACTTACTCTCGTTGATATTTATATCAAAGGTTAACCAAAGTTAACTTATTCAAAATATTTTTTTATAGGGTAAATTAGAGTTTCAAGGAAAATTTGTAGATTTTCCGAGAAAAGAATTGCAGTTTTTACATCTAATAGAAGATAAAAATGATGAAGAGACATATGAAGTAGACGAAGTTACATTAGATATAGAAAGTAGAAATAATATTACAAATACTGATCTTAATAATATTATTGCAAGCCATTCAAAGTTCACTGAAGACAATGATCCTCAAGAAACAGAAGAACTCATTGCCAAAGGAAAAATGCAGTCCTCAATTTTCACTAGATATTTCCATAGTGGAAATCCATATTCACTCCTTCTTACGACAATTTTATTTTTCATTATCGCCCAAATTATTAGAAGTGGATCGGATTATTGGCTTGCATATTGGTAAATATCATTTATAAAATTCACTTTTTAATAATATTTCAAGTGCTTTTATAATAGTTGTCATAAGCGGTCTAATATGTGTGTTTGTGGATGTGTGTGTGTGGGGGGGGGTGTATGTATGTATGTATGTATGTATGTATGTATGTATGTATGTATGTATATATTTTTTTCTCTTCAATACAGGACTCATCAAGACGAACTTCGATTTAATACTGCAGTAATAAATCGAGGAAAAAACACGATTGAAATACCATTATTGAACTTAACTGCTGCACCTGTGTCATCCTTAAAGTCAACGACTCAGTCGATATTGAATGAAACACAACCTTTTATGATTGATATTACGACTTCACTGCCAACATCGGTACTATCACAAACCACTACAACGTCGTCGTCCACTACATCAACTCTGTTATCAACTACTGTAATGCCCATCACGACATCGTTTCTAGATACCATACAAGATTTAGTGTTCAATACTCTTAAAACTCTTTTACCAAATACGACAACGTCTTTACCAAGTTCAGAGTTAGATTTCATATTGAGTAAAACAAATAGTACTTCTACAACTACAGTTAGAACATTAGTTTCAAGTACGATTGGCAGTTTAGTTTTAAACGTCACGAATAGCCTTCCATTAGATTCAACTGAAAATTCATCTAGTGCACTGCAAAATTTGATGTCGAATGCAATAAATAGTATTTCATCGACTACTACAGTTACAATCTTAGTTTCAAATACAACTGAAAATTTAGTTTCACATATCCCCGATAGTTTTTCTTTGGATTCAATCGAAAGCTCAACAAGCATGCCGCAAAATTTTCTATCAGATACGTCACCGAATACATTATTAAATGTAACAGAGATTCTGTCAAAGGTAGCTGAAAGACAAGTATCAGATTTAATAGCAAATGAAACGTATAACGTGAAGCCAAATATCGAAAAAACAAATTACCTAAGCACAAACGTAGCCCTAGTTATTTATGGTTGTATACTTTTGGGATGTATAATTACTACTGTGAGCAAGTGCTTGTTATTCTATAAGGTGTGCATGAACTCGAGTAAAAGCATTCACAATGAAATGTTCTCCTGTGTATTAGGAGCTCCAATGCACTTTTTCAATCAACAATCTTCTGGTAAGCTTTTTTTATCGCAATTTAGGTTTAATTAAAAAGTTAATGGATTTAAGATAGACATTTTTTAATAATCATCTAATATATTAGTTTATAATACTAATAGTAACTCTCTTGATATTTAATATTTTATTAAACATCTAACACTGAGTTTGTTTTAGTATACATGTGTTTAGTTTTGTTGCAGGACAAATTCTCAATCGGTTTTCAAAGGATATTGGCACAATGGACGAAATCTTGCCCGTCACCATGTACGAATCCATTGAGGTTTTTTGCATTATCGTGGGTATCATAGTCCAAAATATCATAGTTAACTGGTGGTCCATTTTACCTATGATTGTCACTGGCTTTCTCTATTGGAAAATTCGGGGGTTTTACGTTCCTACTGCCTATGGAATTAAGCGATTAGAAGGCGCAGGTAATAAAATTACTATAAGTTTATTCACCAATCAAATATGAAACCATGGTTTTAACAAAAAAATTTTTCAGCCAAAAGTCCAGTGTTTTCGTACATAAGTGCTTCGCTCGATGGTCTAGCCACAATTCGGTCGTGTCGAGCACAAACAACCGTATCTCGGCGATTTGACAGCCGGCAGGATGCCCATACACGTACTCACTTCCTTGGCATCGTTATTTCCTCAGCTTTTGGTCTATGGCTTGATCTTGTGTCAGTTGTCTTAGTTGGATTTGTAACCTTTGGCTGTCTCATCGTAGATCCTTCGACAATTTACGCAGGCAGCGCTGGCTTAGCCATTACTCAAGTATTTAATATGTTTGCGATTTGTATAAAAATTCACAGTTTTGCTTCAAATCAACAAGGAATTTTACAATATTTAATTTTTTATTCAAATGTTATAGGTGTTGATGTTGTGCGGTATGCTGCAGCGAGGAATAAGACAAACGGCTGAGTCGATCACGCAGATGACAAGTGTTGAGCGTATACTACAGTACACGAAGCTCGAACAAGAAGAAGATTCAAACGCGGTTGCTGGTAGTGGCACGAAACCAGCAAGTAATTGGCCAATGCACGGCAAAGTTGAGTTCAAAGAGTTTTGTCTACGTTATATTGACGACGAGGAACCCATTTTGAAAAATGTTAATCTTGTTATTGAACCTGGTTCAAAGGTAAGACTTTGGTTTTATCGTTTAAAATATTGATTATCACAACATTTATTTACGAGTCATACTTTTTTTTAATAGTTATCGATAATTTCTTTTATAATTTCTTTTGAAGGCCTCCCCACCTACAATTCCATAGACATACAAAGCAATATAAATAAATGGGTCGACTTTGTTCCAAGGTTTAACTTCCAAAAAAATATATAAGTCAATAGTTTTTATTGATCAAAGTACCATTAATCAATTTTCAATAGTCTAGTCTATTAGTTTCTTCAAAAATTAATGTTTAAAAATATTGTCTCAAAAATAATATTTTTTAGATTTAGAGATATGTTTATATGACTTGACAAATGAAGAATGACAACTCAGTATTATTTTTGAAAGATCATTTTCAAATATTTATTTTTAAAGAAACTAATAGACTGGATTATCTAAAATTGATTCACGGTATTTCAATCGGTAAAAACTATTGACCTCTGTGTTTATGTGTGTTTTTGTTGCAAGCACTATTCACGGTTAAACCTTGTAGTAAAGTCGACCTATTAATTTACATTGGTTTGTATATCTACGCAAAGGTAGGGGGGCCTTTAAGATGTCAATGAAAAATTTTTGTATCGTGTTCGTCAAAATTTAATTATAAAATTTCTATCTCTAAATTAGAATGAAAAAAAGGATGTAACAATTCTTTTGAATATTTATACATTTACAGATCTAACTTACTTTTTGTGTTATTGATATTAGTGCAGTCAGGCGCGTTTTGCGCGCTTATTTGTTGCTTGAATTCAGTTATATCCAGTTTCATTCTATTGTCATATATCAATTCTAAAATACATAATATATACATAAAGCAATTCTATGTTTGGAAACGCTTACTATTCGTCGATAATAAATGGTAAATAAAAATCCAATCCAGTTACATTAATAATCGCTGATGGCAATAATTTCAAATCTAATAACGTAATAGATTTTTAACTCCATATATAATGGGCAGCGTACCATGTTACTTTCTTGTTTTCTTTTTCAAATAAATAGAACCATCAGCTGTACCTAACAATTTAATTTTCTTTATTTTTTAAAAAATTGGTATATGATTTCAAGCTTTTCGTAGAATATCTCCATATGAACAGATATGTTATTTTAACTGTTTTTCAACTGTTTTTTAATTGTTCACCCGACTATTTTGAGATTTTGTTTAAATTTATAAATTTAAGTCCAAACATTTTTTTAAATAAATTAGCGATACCGAATGTTAAATCGATTCACAGAATTTCATATAAAATGTCAATTTATATTCTCTTTATTATTGATAATGCTTACAAAACTAAACTTTACAATAAAGATATTCAATAAATTTATATTTCCTATAAATAAGTGTATTTGAAGTGTATTAAAATTACTTTATCGTATTATTTTAAAGTTAGACCATTGATAGAATGTGGAATCATCTGTTCAATGCCTACAAATTATTAGATGTATTTTTATTCATTTAATTGCTTGAGTATTAATCAATGTAAAACTCTTCGGGTCTGTTATTTAGTGCCGATTTACTTATAACAATTACTCACGTGACCATATTTAGCCAATCATATCACGAATAAAATGATTTCATTCGGCAAACCATAATTTTTATATAGGAAAAAAATTGTTTAATAAATCGAGTGTCTTCTTTATTAGTTAGGTATTGTCGGCCGCACTGGCGCTGGTAAATCTTCGCTGATCTCAGCTTTATTCCGGTTAGCACGTGCCGAAGGCCAAGTACTCATCGATGGTGTAGATACGCGAAGTGTTGGCTTAAATGAATTACGTAAACGCCTCGCCATAATACCTCAAGAGCCGGTACTGTTCTCGACTTCGCTCAGGGATAATCTCGATCCTTTTCACGACTTTGAAGACACGAGGCTATGGGCAGCTCTCGAAGACGTCGAACTTCACAAAGCCTTTGTGCCACTTGATCATCCGATTGAATGTGGTGGCAGAAATCTAAGGTACGTTAATTGAAGTGAGTTTTATTGATTTCACGAAGCATTTAGATCAAACCAGAAAAATGACATTTTGATATTACATATAATTTTAATAATAATATTACTATTGGATATTTTCATTTTAAAAGTTTTTAATCAACAATATAATATACTAATTAATTTCTTTTAAAAACAACAATTGCTAATAGCAGGTAAAGCGATTTAGATTTTAACAATTTTCACAACCACAAAAAAATTTATTTTTAATGAGACTAAGTAAAACTGACAAGATTTCGATAAATCGATGGAATCAAAATAATAATCAAAAAAGTATTTCAAACCATTTACCTACATCTAGTTAAAATGGAATTGAAATCTATTAAAAAATAATCTGTTTAGCATGAATTATTTTTATTTAAAGTAAATAAAGAACTATAAACTTAATATGAAAGATCTTTGAAAATTAAATCATTCTGTTGAAAATAATATGTTTTAAATTTTAGTGCAGGTCAAAGGCAACTTCTTTGCCTTGCACGAGCGATAGTCAAAAAGACGCGAATTCTGATTCTCGACGAGGCGACAGCTAACGTTGACCCAGCGACAGATTCGTTAATTCGCGAGACCATTCGTAACAAGTTCCAAGAATGCACTGTGATTACTGTGGCGCACAGACTCGAGTCGGTGATTGATAATGACAAAGTTCTCGTCGTGGAAAACGGTGAAGTTGTCGAATATGACCACCCGTACTTGCTGCTTCAAAACGAAGATAGTCTCTTTTTGAGAATGGCTCAGCAAACAGGTGAACCTATGCTTGAGCATTTGAAAAAAATTTCTGAAGAGGTGAGATATTCCGTTAGTAATATGTTATTTAAAACATAAAAAAGTCGTCTATGTAATTCAAAAAATTTATTTATGTATTACAGACATATAAAAGGCTGAATAATCCGGTATCTGAGGTATCTATATCTACAACTAAAGTTTCAGAAGAGCGAACAAATGCAAATGGAAATGTAAAAAATATTGACGATGTTGAATTAGAGGACTTGACTGAGACGCCATAAGTTTTGAGTGTCCATTTTGATGAATAGTATGTAAATGTATAATGACCGTGATAATATATTTTATACTAAAGATTTAAGCACATATCAAGTTTTTATTTTTCTAAACTACAGTTTGTATTTATACTTCCGGTAAAAATAATAATGTATTTTTTTCCTGAGACTATAATTGAAGCGTTCTAGTATAGTTGTTGAAGTATTTTAATAATTTATACATGTAATTATTGAAATAAAATACTATAATATAACTTAACTATATTAATAATGTGCAAAGATGAAACTGCATGAAAATAAAATTATTTCATTATTTAACATTCTGTTCTTTATTTTGTAATTATCAACGTCTGATCTATTCTATCAGTATCTTTTAGAATAAAAGACTCATAAGTTTGAATAAATTAGCGATTTTAACTTGTATGAATCAATAACACAAGCTTTGTACAAGACTTTTATGGCCTCTAAATTCAAGCAGTAGTAAGCGCTTAGTTAGACGATGTAACTTTCAGTTATTTATTAACAATTTAAATGTTTATAATATTATGGCTTTTATGTTATAAGAAAGTGGCATTGATTTTGAAAACAAAGAATTATGCGTCATTTTAACGAATTTGTGGAATTTTTAAAATTCATAAATTTAAATTAGAAGCCAAGATATGATCAGATAACTGACAATATCCAATGCTAATCCTTAATCAATTATTTATTTCGCTACGATTTTTTTTCCAAACAAAACTGCAGAAACCGCAACCCAACGAAATTATTCCTTACTTTTCAAAGAATCTACTAATCATTTCAGATTCTAAAAGTTCTTGTTATAATGCTAAATTATAAAGATATAGTTTAAATATCAAAAAAGCGCGCTCTGACTGTGAATTCAATTGTTCAATACATTAACACCTTTTTTATAATGAAGCCACCAGAATATTTTTATAATCAACTGAATTCTGGTTTCAAAAAGAGTCTAGCGGTTCTAGGCAGGTACCAAAATGTTCGTTAAAAATGAAGATACAGTAAAATTAATACGATAGCGGAAGGCTGGCAACCGCGCGGACTCTAGTTCCGAACTCAAATCGCTAATTTATCATACTGTTGGGCCTACAAAATTCACGTTCTCGGTGCATGTGAAACTAAGCATTTTTAATACGTTACAAGCTCGTGCTATGTCATTAAATAAAAATTAGGTAAAAATGTATGAACAAATTCTAAATTTAAAAAATGTGAGAAATTATTAGTTTCATTTAATTAATTACATTTTTACATGCTTTCGATTTTTAACGTTAACAATTACTTCAATAATGTGTTCTTCATTCACATTTTTCATTTGAAATAACGTGCATTTATTCTACAAAGCTAACTACCTCGGCACTTGTTTATGAGTTTTTGCCTTCTTATTAGTAACCTTTTAGTAACATTGCACGAGTTCGTAAAATAATTCTAGATTTCACGAAGAGTACATCGATTTTGGAAATTTGTAACTATATTAAGTAAAATCGAAAATGTAATAAATTAACGAAATCAATCCCAGACGGGTCGCCGTGGCACGCGCAGCGCGTCGTGGGTATTGTTGCCTTCCGATCTCGTAATAATTTTGCTATACCTTCGGTTCTAATGAATATTTTTTTATTAAATGAGCGCGATTATTAATTGAATGGTTCATAAGACTGTGATCAATTTTTTTTTGGAAAGTGGTCCATTGGAGAATAGCTTGATATATTGTACTTCGAACATTCAATAAAGATAGAGAACAATGTTCTATTTCCTCTGATCAGAGACTACCATCGTATTATCGAGGCGAATCTTTTATTCAATGAGTATAGTGATTCGTCTGTTCATCATTATAATATGCTCTATTGTTTTAGCATAGTTTTAAGTCCGTTTGACGACCGATCTCCAACGTCGTCTACGCTGTATCTCCTTTTAGGATAGGAAGCTCCTTATAGCTAATTCATTTGCTTTCTTTTTCTATTAAGTTTCATGTATTGGAATCCAAAAGATATAGTACTGATAACTCATTAGTTCAAGTTTCATTTTATTCCTTATTGCAAGGGTATTAAGTAATTATAGCTTTTGGTTTAGATTAGATTAAAACTTTTTATTTTCTATTAGAGAATTCTACAGAGAACACTTCCGTAGTCTGTAAAGATAGTTGCGTTGGAAATCCATTTAATCTCTACAAGTTTTTTTCTTTCTATATATTTTAGTTGGTTCTCTAGTAAATATTGATGTATTCGTGATTTATAAGTAACTGTTACTCACTGCCTCCAGACTGCTCCAGACTGCCTGGGAGAGAACTGCAGAAAAAAAATATAAATAAAAGTAGCCGAGATATGAGTGATTGAGCAGATTGAGTCTGGCGCGAGCTGCGAGCGACAACGGCAGCAACTCCATCTCGCGCTCAGTCTGCACCGCTGCCGTTGGACTGCGGCTGGCGCACTCTAATCGTAGGGAAAAATGGCCGCATTTTAGTCTACACGCGAAGGGAAGCGCGCTCGCTCTCTCTCTCTCTTTTCTCTCTCCGCAGCCACTCTTTTTCTTTACTGTTTGCCAATCGCCGTTCCTTGGAGGATTATCTCCTCGTGTGAGTCGTTGTCGTCCTCGCAGCCTGCCGTGAGACTATTGTTAAACGTCGCTGCTGCAGGACATTCTCCTCATTTTCGCCGGGCTAGTCCCCCTCTTTTGCCGCTGCTCTATCGCTACAGCTTTTACCTTTCTCGCTGCTGTTGCGAGGGGTATCCGCCCGAGCATCTTCCTCGAGGAGAGGATCGAAAGACGACTTCATTTATAAGGTAAATCTTTGATATGACATCTCGCACCGACTGCAAACACCTTTTGCGCTCTAACTAACGTTTTTCTATCGTCCTCTGAGTACTTGTTTTTTTATTTGTAATTCGGAACTGTACGATTAGACTATTAATGTAGTTTTTATTTTGGCTCTATCCATTTCCTCGAATATAAAAGTTCAGGCTTTTTAGGTTATCACTCGACACAGAATTAAATAGTAAAAATGGACGTACCCGCATGCTCTATTCACTAAGCAAAGCGCCCACCGGCTTATTTTAATGGGCGACAGCCTTCGAGAAACATCAAGTCTCATGCTTTAACGTATTTTTAATCTAGTAAAATTAAAATTATAGTTTAACAAGCTTTATACAAGTAGTAACTTAATACGATATTGACTTTTTGCGTTCCTTTGCTGAGCTGTCACGTTCAATCATATTTACGAGTTAATTAAGTACAGGCAATGCTATTAATCACTAACTTGTATACAAGTACTTAGAAATATATACTAGCAATTTTACTGTTTATGTAAGCTTCAGTTTAGATAAATTTTACTATTACTTTTACATATTTTGCAATTAGGAATGTGTAATGAATATTATCATCCTTGCATTACTTTTATTTTGTTATGAAATCATCAATATTTCATATGTAATATTTGTGATTTTTAAATTAATTCGTCTCAAGTCACCCTTTCTCATTGAAAAGCATTAAGCATTAACTTTTTTTTACCAAAGTATAACTATGAAATAGAAACAGTTAACATATTGCAAATCAAATTTGAGTCATAAATCTAAATATAATATTGTTTTTTACCCCATAGTGGTAATTTTTTAGTAATAGCTGGATTCCTTATTTCCTTATGTTATACACATATTTATTGAAAAATAACAATATATTAAGTTATATCATTATAACATATTGAAGTAATGTCTAATTTTTATATCAAATTAAAAATATTGAACATCTAATTAAAAAAAAAATTGTATAATTATAGTATAAAAAGTGATGCGTCCCATGCAACAGGCTCAGATGGCCCCAATACTCCAGCCTGTGCAGCATCCACATGCGCATCGACACCGTACCCATCAACAGTTGTTATCAATGGCACCACATCAGCAACAGCAGCATATGCATCATATGCAGCATCCTGCCATGCAAAACCCACGAATGTTGATGGGTATAAATTCTTCGAACGGTAAGATTATTTTTCCAAATTTTGTTATTGTTAATCATCAAATTTTTGCATTTTTCACAAATAACCCTAATTTTGTCATGCTGCATGATTTTTATTGTATTTCATTCGAAGATTTCATTATTTTTTATTTTACATAATTTCTTTCATGATTATAATTAAGATGGATGCTTAATCTTCATTGATGATTTTTATGTTATTGTTATTGTTACTTCAAGAACTATGTTCATGTGAAACGCTGCAGAGGTACATTAGGTACCTGTAGGCATTAGTCTTGATTCTCTATAGTTATGAGTATGTAGACCTATACCCCCCCCCCCAACACTTTTGGGTATATATGTGTAATAGAAAAAATGATCCAAGGAATGATTTCACTTAAAACTAATTTTATACTAAAATATTTTTTATTATTTTATGGAGGTTTCCAATGTTATCTTTCCTTGAAATAGAAATTTGATAATAAATTTTAATTAAGGTCATAGACTAATTAATCATTATTAATTGTTTTTCAAAAGGTGACGGATTGGGTAACATCCTATATTTAATATCTGATATTGAAAGTAATATGAAAAATTCTTAAGAGCATCATAAATTTGATTCTGATCAAAAAGTTTTATTATAATTTTTTTCTTAATTTTTTTTGATTCAATATTAAATAACGTTTTCAAAATAATGAAGAAACATGGATATGTCTTGTAGTTTAAACACAATCACAAAAGTTGTGCTTATTTTTTGTTAGTGTATCGCTACATAGTAACCGTGGTATTACTGGCTCTACTTTGCTGTTGTGATGCACAAGTACAACGCTCTTCACTACTTGATAGAATAGATAAATTGGAAATTTTGTTTGGACCAAGTGGGTGCATAGAAGGTGTGTTTTTTTATTTTCAGGATTTTAAGTAACTATTTGAAAATCCAACAATCCATTCAATTTTTTTTTATAATATCTAATTGATTAAAAATTTCTTTCAATAATAATGATCTAACAGAACATGTACTATGAAGACTTGTTATTTTAGCTTTAATTAAAAAGAGAGCTTTTTTGAAGATTTTCATCATTACTTTGATTAAAATATAAGATAAATCTCTTGTATTTTCTTTAACTTTGCAACAGAACAGTTAACTTTTTTAAATAAACACACAAATTCATGTTCAACTGTAAAATATTTGATAAAGCACATTTAAATGATTTCAACTAAGAGAACAATTATTGATTGGGTTATATGTTACAGGCACGTTCGCATTGGATAACGTTGACTTAAAAGATCAAGGAACTGCCATTCCTATGACTCTACAGAATCATCCTACAATTCAACAGCAGCAACAGCAGCAGCCTATTCAACACAGCACAGAACAAAAGACTGAAGAATCTGGTAAATTCTAACTATCATGAAATGATTAGTACAATGAATGAGATCAGTAAGACTTATATTTTTTATATTGTAGTTGAACTGAAGGATGATTCAGGTCAAGCCAACGCGACCAACGCTAACTTGGCAAACACCCGAGAAAAAACGCCAATGTGCCTGGTGAACGAGCTCGCCAGGTTTAACAAGATTCAACATCAATACAGGCTGACGAATGAGCAGGGTCCTGCCCATAAAAAACGCTTCACCGTGACTCTTATGCTGGGCGAGGAAGAATACGTTGCCGAGGGGCCGAGTATCAAAAAGGCACAACACAGTGCCGCCAGTGAAGCCCTCGCTAAAACTTGGTACAGAAAACCACCACCCAAACCCACTCGAGCTATAAGAGTCCCTGGAAAGTGTCCAGCTGGTTCCGGTGAGTGCGCTCTCTCTCTCTCTCTCTCTCTCTCTCTCTCTCTCTCTCTCTCTCTCTCTCTATATATATATATATAACGATATATATTCTAATGAATTATTCATTTTTTAATATAATAATCTTTCAGGAGGACACTTACCTCCGACAGTGGAGTTAAATGCCTTGGCTATGAAGAGAGGAGAGGCGACTGTTTATACGTTCAGACACGCACCGCCAAGTACTACTGCCGCACCACAACCTCCATTCATCCCACACGGTTACGGTAACTTCCCTCGAATGTATAATCCACGATATCCAGCATATAATCGTGGCTTTCACCCGGAGCCTCAAGGCGTTTTCCTCGTATCATTGAAGGTAATGTACAGTTATATAATCTCACAAATCGAAGTGTTGATTGATTGATAATGAAAATAATATTCATAGGTAGGTGAAAGAGAATTTATCGGACGAGGTACGACTGGTCAAGCAGCGCGACACGATGCAGCGAGCCGAGCATTAGAACAACTGCGCCAGCTCCCTTTACCCGAGGAAATCGCCAATAATTCAGTGACAATAACCGATACCGCGGGCAACATCACTGGTGGTATTGACGATCCAAATGCCGAACTCAAAAGTCCCGTATCTTTGGTCCACGAAACTGCTTTGAAACGCGGTTTGTCCGTAAGCTTTGACGTCGTCTCCGAAACCGGCAAACCGCACATCCGAACATTTATGACTAGATGCACCGTTGGTGAGAAAGTCACTCTTGGCGAAGGATCTTCTAAAAAGGTATATTTATAATTTTTCGAGTTACCATTTGATGAAAAGTACAGTTAAAATGTTTGGTTTACCGCTCCATATTTGCAGGTGTCCAAAAAACGCGCCGCCGAACTGATGTTGGACGAATTGAAAAAACTACCGACCGTTTCTGCGCCAATTCAAAATCGGACTTTGCGTTTAAAGCGTAAGCCACCCGCAACAAAAAAGAAATCACGCAACCTCATCAAAGTGTATCAAGAACCACGTACTGAGTCAGACAGTTCTGAAGAAGTTAATCCTATCTCGCGACTTGTTCAGATTCAACAAGCAAAGAGAGAACGAGAGCCAGTGTACAATTTGATTGAAGAGAAAGGCGCTCCTAGGAGACGTGAGTTTGTGATGGAAGTGTCAGTAGGTCAACATTTGGCACAGGGTACAGGACCTAATAAAAAATTAGCAAAAAGAGCTGCGGCAGAGGCGTTACTCGCTACCCTAGGATACAGCAAGCCTCAACCTCAACCGGCTAAACCGTCCATTAAAACTAGTTCTAGCACGGTAGGAAGCAATGGTTCTGAGAACAAAGAGAGCGAAGGTAAAAGGAAAGTAACTTTCGTTGAAGTTGACAATAGCAACGAAACAACGCACAGTCATCCACCAGGAGGTAAAATCAGCTCTTACATGTCAGTGCATTTCATATAAATATTATAATTTTCAATTCCATTTATGTGTGATTGTAGGTTCAATCGGACGCCAACTAGTTCCTGGATTACTTCTAGTGGATCACGGTAATGATTCCAAAGTTATCAGTGGACCAAGCGTTCAAGTTGTTGCTGAGGAGTTACGTGGACATCAGCAACCTCAATCGACCGGAGTCTCGCCTAAAGATCAACTAAAATATCTTGCTCAACTGCTCAATTTTGAAGTACAATTTAGTGATTTTCCCAAGGTACGTTATTATATATGTGTGAATAATGGAATTGTAGAATGATATTTATACACGTATAGTCCGACGTAAGTAACATAATTGCAGTTTTAGTCAGACGAAAAATATGTTAATTTTCTATTACTTTATTACAATTGGTGTACTTAACGAATCCATATGTTTTATTTATTCTAAAAATCTTTTTGAGTCTGATTGTATTTATTTTTTTGAATGACAGGGTACATATAAGGAGTTTCTGTCTCTTGTCTCGTTAAGCACCGATCCACCACAAGTATGCCACGGACATGGACCCACGATAAATGCGAGTCGCGATCAAGCTGCCCTAACCGCTCTGCGAACCCTCACCAAAATGGGTTTAGATAGTGTAACCAATTCGAACAGTAAAAAAGATAAGCCTAATTCATCATCCAATAGTGACGCATCTGGTATGCACGTTTTCAATCAACAAGTCAAAAGCAACAACGTGATCAATGGCGCATTGGATAAGTGAAATAGGATAGGGTCTTTATTCTTCATTCTTATTTTTTAACAGTTTCCTAGGCACTTACACACTATACAAAGCTTTTCTCTTGAATTATTTAGTTTATATGCGTTTAGTGGCTGATGTTGTAAATTGATCATTTTTTGTTTACTGAATTTTCAATATGTACACTCTCGGTGATTTATTCTACCTACCTAAGATATAAATTCGCTAGGTGGATAGAATCAGTGATTGGAGATGGTACGTGCAGGAGATAAAATCATTTAGTCCAAATTAGCATGTTTGGGCTCTAACATGTTTTGATATCTAATTACGTAATGCAAAAAATTTATTTATAAACTAAAGTATGTCACAGCAAAATTTCTTTCTCGCAATATTTAATAATTTTAAAGTTGTTTGAGTGAATATTCTTATAAAAGTTGTATGACAGCGGTCTAAATTTTATATCGCCACCCCCTCCCCATAAAAAAGACAGGTAGATATTAATTTTTTTTGTCCTGACAATGCAAATGCTACTGCTTCAAATAATTTAAATTCAGTTACGTAAAAGGCGATATAAAAGTCTTAAAACTGCGTAAAGTGAAGATTTACTACTGCCTTACATATTTATTTAAAAAATTATCAATTTACAAAAATTCAAAAGCCACTGGTGGCTTATTTTGCCTTGAACGTCCGATTTATCTATTTTGGATGCTGTACAATGTTGAATATCAATTATGAGAAAATGATTTGAAATATATTATATAATAAACATTTTACAACATCCAATAAAAGAAACAATTTTGATCGATTGTCTTATTTTTATGACTGAATGACAAAGAGCAACATGTTCTTTATACACGTATTATTATAATATTTATCATCATTGATGTCGTTAAAGCAATTATGTTTAATAGGTGCGCAGATTCATTTTGCAGAATTTCTGGCTTGATGCGAGAAAAAAATATGAAAGGATATAAATTTTTCGTGTATTTTTGACAAAAATAACAAATAATAAAAAAGGAATGTATGTTAATGCAGCTGCGAAATGACTTTGCAAGCAAACCTTTCTACGATAAAGGTGATCACTTTTGATAATTGTCATTTTCTTGGCTAGTGATCATGTAGCGTACTTTTTATATATTCGAAATGAAAAATAAATCGAAATTATAAATTCGTAATATGAATAAAACACGGCCAATTCTAGGCTTTATAAAAAGGAGCAACTGATACCTTAATTCTGTCATTGTCATGAATGTAACTTAAGCTATGTCCAATTACCTAATTGACCTAAACGTAGAATCAGTAGCTATTATACTTATTTTGTGCTTTCTCTTGAAGACTTTATTTCAAATCTCGTTCTGCGAACGAAAAGAAAGCGCCGACAAAGTTGAAAGAAATCTTGCTGGAGCAAATGCGTGTAAAAAAGAGGAAGAAAAAGTATTTACAAAAAAAGATGAAAAAAGTCGAAAAAAACACAAAAAAAGTAATAATAGGTAATTCGATGTACATTGGTTTCTTAGTCCCAAATTGCTTTTCCGTGGGGCCTCGAAGCATTATGGGATGACAATTCATGTTAATGCCATAAAAGGTATTAGATCCTTAACAAAGTAAGTTGCCATTTGAAATTTTCTCGAGTCGCTCGCGTGTCGACGAGCGCAGGCGGTTCGATCGATCGGAAAATTTCAGAGGCGAGCATTTTCTATTAGTTGCTATATTACAACTTGGGCCAATATCTCGAAATTCTTCCCCCGTTGTATTAGGATTTGGAGCGACCCCGCGAGCGTTTATAAAAAGTTCTATTGAATAGTCGCATGACAATTCTGAAACAACGCTATGCGAATTTTGATCTATTGCCCAAAAACGAGCGGTGAAGAAAAATGAAGAAAAAAATCCCATTAATATGTACAATAATGAATGTAGGCAACATTCAAGCGTCGGTATTTGTGCTAAGAACGATTCTATTTATAAAACACAATTTTGACAAGATATCATTGTTAAAAATTATTTGATCATTATATCGACATATAATACTTTATACTTATGAAAGGATTACA
The DNA here is from genome assembly GCF_024137745.1 of Phymastichus coffea. NCBI lineage: Eukaryota > Metazoa > Arthropoda > Insecta > Hymenoptera > Eulophidae > Phymastichus > Phymastichus coffea. The sequence continues at coordinate 1,218,740 of NW_026706871.1, forward strand.
AAAATGTTAATTTTTTTTTCAATTTATAGCTCTTTCATACTAAATATAAGTTGATTAATTGATTGAATTGAAATAAGAAATGCTTTCTATGCAGTATTTTTTAATACGACCTGAATCGTATTTATTCGATCCCGAGAAAATTAAATGTTACAAGTAAGAAATTAAATTAAATTTGACTACTTGTAACTATATTTTTATCTGTATTTGTATATCACATAACATGCAAAATTGTAGTGTTATGATACTTGTTGAATTAAAATTTTTCATTTATTTTAAAATTTCATTTACTAAAATGGTTTACAGTGATAATTTTTCATGATTCATTGTGCATATTTCACGATATAAATAGATCTGTTAAATGTTTCTCTTACGAACTAAAAAAGGAAATCGCATTAAACAAACGTACGAACTAAAAAGAATACCGTACCGACGACTGCATCTCAGTAATAATATCTTATATTCATTATTCTAATTACATATATATAAACAACCATGTATAACCATTGGACTCATCCCAATCGAATGAAGTATAATATTTTACTCAAAGAATTCATGATTCCGCTTTTCCGATTTCATTTGATATAGATCGTTTTTTTCCTAGCAAAGGTAGAGCCATACATGAAAACTATATATATATATATATATAAATCGCTTTTATGCTATCCATATTGTTAGTCAATTTTTATGAAGTTTTTCAACTACATTATGACGGATTACGTTATGCAATAGAAATTTTAGTTTAAATTATAACATCTTTAATGACAGAAAAGTACGCTTGACGTTTTCATTTAAACGTTTACAATAAAACGTTTTCTGTAAGCCACTTCATGTGTATACATTTAATGAACTTCAACAGTTTTAATTACTTTGTTTTCATTGTTAGTATTGAGTAGTAAAGGCTTCATATTAATAGACTAATTTTCAGCCAATCTTCAAGTATTGTAGCGTGGGCCTACCTTAATGACTGAAACAATGTCGTTTACAGTATGTTGTGTGCTGTAAACATTGTTTCAATACCTCTTTACATTAACTTTTTTTTTAGCTATTTTCAATGTAGCTTTGATAAGCTTGTTACAGGTATAATTATAATTTTTTTCTTTCTTTATCTTCAAATGTTTTTTTGTACACGTACTCATTAAGTTTTAATACAATGCCAGCTAATCGCAGAATATTTCTTTTTTCCAAATATCGCTCTACGAGTTATATGCTTATAAGCGACTCTTGCAAGTGTGGAATCAATTCGTTACTTTAACTAATTGTAATTAATTAATCGTTTTTTCAATAATCAACAAGTTAGTACTAAACTATTCGTCCTAATTAAGTTATTTAAAAAAAGTCATAGTATATAAAAAAATAATTTATACCAATTATTAAATGACAATATAAATGTCGTAAAAATGTTTCAATTTGTGCCAGTTAGAAAAATGTACTTTTGAAAAATACGTATATTCAACTTGTTTCAACGTCGACCATGAGTGTTTTTTTGGTCTGAAGTAATGAATTGTTTCTTACAAGGCAAAAGTATGTCTAATCATAAATAACGAAAGCCTGCGTGTACATAAAAAAAAATGTGACGAATGCGACTGGCACGTAAAATACATAAATACGTGCAGGATATTTAGAAAAAAAAATATTCATACGTGAAGATGCGCAAGGCAACATTATTTCCTGAAAAAGCAATGAAAGTCATTTTGTTGCCTTGTCAGTGGAAAGAAACAAACATGTCAGTTTGTATTTCAAACAATAAACGATAAAAATTGCATAATAAATAATTTTATTAATTTCATCAATATCCAAATATTATCTCGATAGTTTAGATTTTATCGACACATTTTTGGTATACATCATTACATTTCGTTTTCCAATACATTTGTTTCAATATTTTATTGCATTTTAAATATTGTACAATGGAAAATTGTTTATAAAAAATTATATAAATTGAATATTTAATTGGTGTGTTTAGATAATCTTGATGTGCAATATTTAATAGATGGTATCAAAATTCGATATAGAAATTCAAAACAAATATCTAACAAAATATCTATAAACAAATGATGCGATAATGTTTAGAAAAATGTATGTTTCTCGATCTTAAGTAAGGTACTGTTTTGAATAAGTCTATGTATACTAAAGTCTTCTGTAATCTCGTTGCTGCTGTCCAGGATTTGCTGATGAATTGGAGCCCATAGTAGAGTAAATAAATGGTAAAATTGATGCTAAGGCCAATCCTAAACCAACAACTGGCCGATACCAAACCCATGCAAAACCAATGATCAGAAGGCTAATTGACATAGACACAGACATCGTGAGAGATTCTATTGCTATTATTCCACATAAAATATTTGAGTTCAGAATAATAGTTTTCAGTATGTTAGCCAAGCAGGTTGCTGCCAGAAACATTACTAGCCAACCCAATGCTCTAAAATCAAATTAGAAAAATAGAAGTATAATGTGGATTTAAGTAATTTATTACTTCTAATACATACCTAATTGTCCAAGTTCTCCAATAATTGTCAACATGTTCAAGATGAAACATTTGATCAACAGAAACTGAATGTTTCCTCAAAAGAAGAATAGCTTGTCCATGAGTTGTAATATAAGGCTCAATTTCGCCATTCACTAATTTTCCAACTACTGTATAAATATCTCCCCCTTTCCCTGCATAAGATACCTGCACTCTTACGTCACCTACTTTTGGATCCCAAAGATCAGAATTATGGTAATAGAGACCTGAATGCATTTTAATATCTCGACGTTCTGGTCTCTCATCACTTGTGACTTCTACAAAATCATTGAACTTTTTTTTCAACTCCATACCTAAAGCAAAGTCACCTATTCGTACATCTTCTGATATTTGAGTTTGGCTCTTGACTGGCATTTCAGTTGGATTTTCATGACCAAATTTAATGTAGAAGTCATTAGAATCAATCAATTTGTCTTTCCATTCAGTGGTATAATAATAATGTTTATCTTCCTCTAAAGATCCAGGGTAACTGTAATGATGATTAAATAGCTGAATGAATCAATATTTTGGAATTGAAATTTTTACTTTCATCAAGTGGTTTATCAATACACACCTTCTGTCTTCTTCAATCTCTACCCACTGATACATTTGAGCTCTTCTCTTTAACTTCACACAAGCCACAATCACTCCATAATCAGGCTCAGTCAGTGGTTCAGATACTTTCAGTGGTCCAGAAATGTAAATTAATCTATTTTCGAACTCGGGTATAGGCTTCATAGTATTTTGAATAACAGCAATATTATTCAATGCTTCATCCAAAGAATATGCCATTTTCACAGCTCTACCCTGAAAATTGATTAATATACTAGTGTTATTGTTTAATTGAGTTCCCCTACGAGAGATAATATTGGTTTGTAAGCTACGATCAATGTTACCTCATTCCAAACAAACAAGTACATTCCTGTAGCCAATAATATTAATCCGATTATCGCAGTAAGCCAAGATTCTTTAAACTGTTCCATAACTGAAGCTCGCACAGAATGGGGCTCTTGCTCTGGGCGATAACTTCTCATTCTACCATTAGATAAGTTTCGATTGACTCTTTGATTTGCATTGTTTCTTGACAAATGTCCATTTTGCTGAAATTTAATGAAAATTATTTCCAGTTTATTTAAATAATATTGAAATGACTATTTTGCATGGTATATTTTATCAAATGATAACATACATTAACCCTGTGCATCTTGTAATATTTTGTGAATTGTGTGCAAATTATTTAATATTCGATTTGTAAGTTATGATTATAAATTCAGTGATTTTTTCGACGAAATTTGTTTTTTTCTTTTCATTGCAATCATTTTACTTAATGACTATTTGTTTGAACGGTTTTCACAATTTCATCTACTTTCTGTTAGTTCATTACCAACAATGACATCAGCATTGCCAAACTCTCATCAGATGTTGCATCTGCCTGTCGTCTGCTGGCTACATTCTTACAGAGCATGCGCAGACATAGAATCGTCTGCTACAGCGATGATTTCAAAATATTCGAATTTATGGAACCTACGACTTCCAGATAAATTTGGTAACAATGATATAAATGGTAAATTTGGTACCAGCCAAATTAATTGGAGTAGCCACCGATTACGGATCTGACACGAGATTCACAATACTAAGTGTTTATTTAGAGCATGTTCTTACCAAGTGTTCATTTAGAGCGTGGCAACCTCGCCTATGCGATTTTAATCTACGAGTTCTGCGAATGATCCACAGAGGATCACGGCATTTACTGAACAATGAAAAGACACAAAAAACTTTTCGTTGATTAGGCATTTAAGGTAGGTATGCATATATTGTCTGTCAATACGACGGAATAACATTTCTCTAAGATTTGTTAAGGCAGGGCAATAGGATTCCCGAATAACACAAAAACGTTTTGTAAACTTTTTCTGTAAAATTATATAACATGTGACGAACTTGGTAAAAAAACATTATGTGTGTGTGTGTGTGTGTGTGTGTGTGTGTGTGTGCGTGTGTATCCTTTATTAGTCGCTCCATTTGTCTTCTTCATTACTTGCGTTTGCATCTTCATTATCGCCTTGACAAGAGTTTTTGCATTTTGGTTCCCGTAAAATAATACGAAGATAATTTATTAATTTTGGGACTCGATTCAACAAGCAGATAGGCTACATATGGATGCTCGAGTGAAGTGTGTAAAGAAATTGTATCTAAAAATATCAAAAAAAGAAGTACCAAAGCAAGTCTACTAGTATTAAATAGACTGTTGTTATGTTTATAATCAAGTTTTTTTTTTTTTGGCGAGAGAGAAAATGCATAATTGATGCGCGAAGTCGGGACGGCCGACCGTGTTGGACTCGTAATGATAATCCTCTCACTCGACGCATTTCCTCTATTCTCTCTTTTGCTTTCAATACCTAGCACTATTTTCCTGTAACTTATCAGCCACTCAAATTTTTATTCTTTTATTGAAACCGTTACTTCTCGTTCGCGTTTCTCGCACGGTCTCACACTCGACGCTCAAAACTCTTTCCAAAAATGAAGATCTTTCATTCGACGTTTTTTACAAACATGTTGGTCGAGTCTACTACTTATCTGCCCCAATAACACAGTTTCCTTTCTTTTATTCTTTTATCTATTCGAGTCTGAACTTTGCCATCCAATAGTAAGCGATTTAACGTTAAGACAGTGGATCATTGTGGCGCACTGCAGCGATCATTATGAAACATAAGGTAAACACCACACGAAACCGGAAAGTACTTTCCCGCACTTGTATCGTAACGTACTATTATAGCAGGAAACAATTTTGACCTTTACTGCGCTGTTGCCAAACTGCAGTAATTTTTGTTTTTTTTTTTAGAACGGTTTTTCCCGTGCATATTTAGAGATAAGCCAAGAAAACAATTTACTTGGCGCGACTAGAAAATGCAACTTTTTACACAAGAGTTAAGAATAGCCGGTACGGTATATGAAAAAAAAAGGACTTTCTTTGTTTTTTAATACAACCAAAACTACCGGCGTCATATTTTTGTCGAATTGCACGTATCTCACTGCCGTTCGTTCGTGTTAAATAATAAAGTAAAAAAAAATCAACTAAGGTCTATTATTAAATAACCCGTATAAAAAAAGTAATAGAGAAGATTATAAGACTAATAAAATAAATACAATTCTTGTCATTGGAGTCAAGACAACATTATAATTGATAAGCGCATCTAACGTTATGAATATGTGGACTAAAATTAGTGCAACAGAACGTCATATAGAATTTACAAAAAAGACGAAAATATGTCTAAAATATCTTAATTAATTATTCGGACTGTGTATAACATATTTATATTTTAGCGAGTATACAATATTTTCTGAAAAATAATCTTATCATAAATCGAGTATGATCAAATTAATTAACAAAAGTAAAATCACTTATGTAAATACTGATGTTTTGTTGGTATAATAATTCTAATTAAAGTGTACTTGCCAAAATCATCTCTTTTACTGAATTCGATTTTTTAGGAATAGTTTAAAAAAATATAGAAATTAAAAAATGTGTCTTTTTCTCAAAAGAGGGAAGTTGATCTTCATGTGATCTTGTAATATATTAACGCTTTTTGAACTTTTGTAAACATCGTTTATTGTTTTAGGTGAAGTTAGCAAATTAAACTTAATATTTTTTCTTTCTTTGAGTTGTTTCCAACGTTTGAAAAGTTTACTTTAAAGAATCTATATTGTCTTATAAAATTTTATTCTTTTTATAAAATACTATATGTATAATAATACTACTGCTATAATATATTTAATGTACCATGTTTTTAAATAAAAACTTAAAAAATATTATTTTATAGTATTGTACAATGAATTAAGTACTCATTACGAATTTACTAATTTAGTTTATGCATCTTTTATATTAAAATTATACTTCTAATAAGTACTCTACTTACGAGTCTATTGTTTGTATTAATATAAATAAATAAAAATAGTTCATGTCATAATCCTTGGTGCTATAATATATTTTTATCCATATTTTTCACTCGAAATTAACTTACATTATCAATATATCGACTTAGGATGTTTTATTAATTATAATGTTCAATCATTATAAATAATACTTTTTAAATATAAAATTCTTATTCTGCAATTCGAAGTAAGTATATCCAATATTACAATATTTACAGGAAATTGCATAAAACAGTATATAATAAAAAAATATTTGCTTATCCAAACGTGATACTTAAATAGCTATAAAATAAGAAATAACATTTTTTACTTTAGAATATCTGTTTTAAGTTCCATTTTGTCCTGCAAGTTCGTTCAGCTGAAAAAAATATTGTTATCATTATATGCAAAACGTTACATAATTTGTTAGAGATAAAATTTTTGCAAGCGCTGAAAATCTTATAGTTAATGATATTCATAACATACCTCTTGGATTTTTTGAACTTCTTGAGCAAGCAAATTATCAATTATTTCTTGGAAACGCTCTCTCAATTTTATATTTTCAATTTTGTCTATGGTACTTTCTTGTTGACGCCTTTGTTCTTGTAATTGTACGATTTCAACCTGAATTTGTTCACAACGAGCTTGTATGGCATCTATACCAAATTTTTAAACAATTAAAATTTATGATGTTAGAGTATAAGTTTATTGTATTTTTTATACAAACCTTTATTTCCCATTGTACTTTGAGATTCTGAATCATTTCCTGATATATCATAATGATTGAAATTTTCAACTTTTGGAATTTTTACATCCTCAAGATCAGGTTTCATGTCGTCAATAATTTCTTCTGACATAAACATATCTTTACTAAATTCTGTTACTAATGGATCACCGCTAGTTGATGGTACACCTGATAATTGTCCAGAATACTTCACTTGCATTGAATTGGAATCAGAAACCCTACTATCTACAGACAAGCGACTGCTTTCATCCAAGTCCATTACGTTAATTTGTGTTTCTTCATCATCTTCTTCACTATCACTAACAGCTTCTCCAAATATATCATGCTCAGCTAATAAACGAACATTGAAATATGAATGCTAATGTATTTTGTAACTATAAATATGCTTTTTAGTAGTTTAGTTTCTTTGTTGAAAAATTATTTAATAAATATGATTTCTACAATATCTGTTACAATAAAAATTGACTTACCAACATCAACACTTTGTGAAGTTTCATTAATAGGTTCCATCTTGCCTTTAACAGTCCCACTTGACGATACAATATTTGGCTTTGTTACATCCTCATCTTCACAAATTACTTCCCATTTTACATTTACAGCTTCATTATCGACTCTCAATAATCGCTTTACTTCCTTTTCTATCTCTGGTGCCTCTACATACTTTTTTTTGAGTGTTTTCCTGAACCTCTTCTTTCTGACATTTTTTGTTGGTGGTGTTATACCATGTGGCCAAAGGTACTTCTTATCAACTTTAATTGGATCCTTCTTTTTCTGCTTCAATGGGGAATCTTCATCTGTAGTAGTTTGATCATCTTCTTCTTTACATAAAAGCAGCTGTAAAGAAAATGCATAACGAATCTAATAGTATAATCTATGAATCTAATAGTATAATAGTATAAATGATTTAAACTGAACAGCACGTAGGTAACTCACTTGACAAATATCTGCAGTTTTATAAAAACTTTTATTGTCTATTGTTTTCAGTGACTCAACAATTGTTGGCAAGTCAAATACCTGCATTTAAAAAAATACATTAATAATTGTACTATAATCGCAAATTAAACAAAATAGTAATAAAATTATACCAACCCTAGCATGTAGTAAAGTGTTATCAATCCTAACTTCTCCATAGCGCATATCATTCTCTAACTTTATGGTCAGCCGATCTTTCAGTGATAAGCCATTACGTAATGTCTCCCTCAGAACTTTTGCAGGGTCCTACATAATTTTAAAAATGTTATCATGATTAACAAGTTTCATTAAAAAATGTTAATCTTAAGCTAATAGGTTAGAAAATACTTACAGGAGGCAAGCGCATAATAAACTGACTTTCCAATTCAACGGGTGCCTCTTTGCCGCTTCCATAATCATTATGATTGTTTTTGTGCATTGTCAATTTACCTCGCAATTGATTTAATTTACATCTAATTCAAATCAAGTATCACAAACACCTTTTGAGAACGTCACTATAGCACTGGCTTCAACAATACACAAAATCAATAAATCAATTAACAAAATTTACATTAATTACAAACTACAAAAACAAAACACTAAATTGGAATCTAGATTTTTTATAATACAGCCCTAAGCATAAAACAACTCAACATCCGAATGTTTTTGCTTTTGCGAGCCTACTGAGCGCTGGTGGTTGGTGCTTTAGAGCGTGGGTTCGAGCGCCCCTAGTAGCTAAGACATGGAAGTTGTCGCACAATTTGGATGGAACCATGGAGGGGGTATATTAAATGTGTGACTGGCCGAGATGGGCGGAGCGACAGCATGTGCCTGCTTACTCGATCCAAACAAATACCTTTAGGAGGTGTTGCAAGTTTGAGCACAGACTATCGTTCGATTCTCATAGACATTCTTTTGTAAACCAATTATATTTTATGTACACCTGTTATAAAAGTGATTAATAAATTTTGGTTTCAACAATTAATTCAGCTTGCGATGCACTTTAAAACTTTCTTCACTCCCTTAAATGATGAACCCCTCTCAGCTTTTATATTTCAAGCTCAAGTATTTTTGGTGATATGTCCGTGATAAGTCGATAACGTCAAAAACTTAAATACTTTTTTCCCAGTTCTCTCACTTAAAATTCAAAATAAGTATATTAATATATATTAAAAACATCTATGTGTTTCAATGGACATCAATCGACCATGAAAATTCTTTCCATTACAAATTCTGTATTTTTGGTAGCATAGAATGTGGCCTTATGCTATTTTATTGGATAGATCGAGAGAAGAGTAAAAAAATACCATTTCTATAAGAGAACATTATAATTATGATGATGAAGTATCCAAAAGTATAGGAAAAAACTTCATTTTTTACATTTATAAACTCTATCGAGGTCTACTTATAAACTCTATCTTTGAAAATATTTTCTCTAACTATAGACCCTAAAAGTGGTTGTTTTTTGTTATTTTATTTTTAATTTTATTCATTATTTAAAACGTTTATTTTATTGTTTAAAATTTCAATATCAAATTGAAACAGTTGAATTCCAACAGTTTAGTGAATTAATCACGCCCCGCGACATCTATTTCCGACGCTTTTTAGCGATATATTTCTGAAATATTAGTTTTATACCATGTAAATACTTCATTCTGACATAATAATATATCAGTTTCCAAAATTTTCTCGTATCGACCCGTAAGAGGCTACGTATAAACCTATAAAAGTGCCCTAACTTTGAGATGAAATATCTGAAAATTATTTTTCCACGGCTTTAATAAAAAATAACGATATTGTTAGATTTAGCGTATTTTGATCTATGAAAATAGTCATGGATAATCTTTGAACTTTTCGCGCTGGAGCCTCTTTAAAAATTAAAAAAATTATAACAATTAAATTTTTATCACAAGAAGAAATTTTACATAATTCTTATTCTGATCTAAAAAGTAGAACATTTTTTAATAAAGTCCTAGAACAACAATAGACAGAAGCAAAAATGAACTCCAAACGAGCGTGTAGCGCGCAATCCCAACAACTAATCTGACTTGTAATTCTGAAGGCACAGCTATATTAAAGGCGGTTTAATCGTTCCAGAGATATGTGCGAGCATACAGAATTAAACAGAACCTTTTTTAAGGCTGCCAAAACAAATTTCAGAAAGAACGCTTATGAGAATACAACTGTTCTTATTTCTTTATTACAATTCATATATAGTTTCAAGTTCAAACTATTAAATATTCTCAAATATTGTACATTGAATATTCACTTTACAATTGGCAATAATGTACTGTAACATTTTACTTTGGTATTTCCATATATTTCATCGTAAGACAGCATGAATAATATCTTAATATTGAATGACGAAATTGATTTAGTTAGTTAATTACAGCCATTACTTTATTTGCAGTACTACCCGTAATGCATTGTATAAAAAAATATTCCTTCCTTTTGTCAACTTAATATTTAAATATTGAACCTTTCGTCTTCATTCTGATAACGGACTCTATAATCGGCCAAACTTGTAGGGTTCGGAGGATTTAAATAATCTTTTATCGTCAAGTATTTGGGTCCTCCAAAAGTGTCCAGCACGGCAATTGTGCTCATCTTTAGTTTGGCGAAAAAGAAATGATGATCTGGAACGAAATAATACTATAAAGTACACGTCAAACGAGAGTATTTCAATCATCGCGATAGTTGTTTACCTTTTGGCATATGAGCTAACCATGGATGTCGGCCAAATATAGCTCTTTGAGCTTTCGTGAATTCCGGATTATCTTCTTTCACCTGTAATTTTATGTGTTTCTTTTTACAATAACATATAAATGTTATTGTAACTCGAAAAACTTACCGCTTTAATTTTCCCTGACATAATAATCCTGGCGCATCTAGGATCCATCGGGTCATAATCCTTGATGTGGCACCAATTGCCTTGAGCCAGAGTCATCATAAGCGTCGCGCGATTATCATTCTAAGATACACGTCGAGAAAATTAATGGCTTTTTTCCTTCTTTGTCGATATTGTTATCTTTACTTTGTATTTTCGTGAGTGATAAGGAATTTAACAGACGCTTTAGAGGCAATCCAAACGACTGCACACTAATGGCTAAAGAAAATTATAACAAAATTGATCTTACGAAAACATCTTGAGCCGTGAAATCTAACGGCGTCAGGTATAAATATGGAATCCCAGTACCGTTGCCAAGCGGCCCATCGCTGAAGGAAATCACATTGACAAACGGATAGTTTAGAGTCTCTTTTTGCGAACTGATTGTCGCTACAGATGTCCAATCTGTAATCAATGTCCATCTTCGATTAATCATCGACCAAGATAAAATTTTATTCTGCGACATAGCATAGATTATAATTGTTCGTCAAACAATAAGTAGTACGTTATTGTCGCGCTTTTTAGAGTTTTCAATGATTGCGTTATTGCGGAAAGGTGCCTGATAACGCGTTCACGTACAGACCTGTCATCTTGATATGCGATTATTGAACTCTGTTTGCTAGAATTAAAATGCGCAAACAGAAACGCACAACTATCATTTACAATTTTTCATTGAAAAAAAATTAGAAAAGCAAACGCAAGAATAATTAAAATTACTAGCTTGATGGACGATGTATCGGGCCATCAGAGCAACCTGATCGATCGGAGGTGGATCAGCCACTCGCCCTCTCGATTGATGCCTTTTCCAGTGAGTCTTTTTCGCAGCCTCCTCGAAATGTTTTCTCTCGCGATTGGCTCTCTTCCAAGCTTGAAACTCTTGAAACTCCTTGAATTCCTGCCACTGCCGGTAATCGGTCGAGTCCTCGGTTCCGTGCGACAAGTGCGCCGAGACCATGGTTAAGGCCAGCAGTGACAACCAAGCGAGAGCAAATAGCGCAGCCGTGTACCTCATTTTCACTTGAACACTACAAATTCGTTCATTACTACAATAAGACGTTGTCACTTGCTGATATCGAGCTCGTGAATGGATTTGTTTGGAGAATAATTGTGAATAAACTATACATACGTGTCCAACTGTATAGCGATCTATCCTGTATCTCTTACGCGTCAATATTTGACATACAATGGGAATTACGTGAATCTGTAACATAACGGATTTATATATACAATATTTCTGGTTCCGATACAAGCTATATTTTTAATTATTTCCACTTGTTTTACGTAACTTTCAATGTTAAAATTAAAAACAATGTAAACTTTTATGAGATGCTGTAAATTTTGACAGGGTGTAAACCTTATTAGTAAATAATAAAAATGAACCGATACGGTAATAAAAAAAAAAGTTTTCATCGGAAAAATTAGAATATTCTTTAGCAAGAGTGCGCGAAATACGCAGGCATTTTACTGTAAAAAAGTATTGAAAAATTGTATTATTCCGAGTTGGCTTTCGAAAACAATACTATCGCACGCGTTTGAGGGGTCAACTGTGATTCATACCAGTTCGTCTATGTATATCTGATAATAAAAGACTGCTTGACATCACGATAGTAAGCTGTTAGATACTATAATGATATTGTCGAACTCGTGGTAAATAATATTTATATTGTTCATGCTGAGTCACACAGTATAACCTGTTACACTTATAAAATGTTTTATTTTTGCTAACGTTTACATTAATTTTTATTTAAACATTTTTACTGATTATGTAACTTTAAAGAAACTAATTGACAATCAACCAAAACTAGATAAGTACATTTCATTCCTATATAAAAGTAAATGGCGTTTTAATAAAATTTGACATAGATTGTAATAAACAATTTTACTCGGACATTTACCTCCAACCACTTTTTGTCATGAACAAATCAGTCTTTGACACTACAATCAATTCACTGACCAAAAGCGTCTACACAGTGTTTGATGAAATAAACGTCAACTTCCCGATCGAGTCGGACGACTACTGAAACGCACGAGAGCAGCTAGAGTCATGACGAATCACAAACATCGCCGATATTACACGAGGCTTCGAGAATACAGCTGACAAAGTATAGTTGCGCCTTTGTGGCGATGTGTACGTATGTATACACAATAAACAGCTGTTCTCAGCTATAAGCATATACGTCACTGCCTATACTTATCCTTTCTCTTTGTCACGAACGAACGTCTTTACTAGAATAAACCCGTGTTTTTCTTTTGTGTTGATCGAGCGATTGAACAACATTACGCTGTTCAATTATTTCTCACGTTACTAAAACAGAAGATGCGACGACCTATAAGTTTGAGATGATGGAATCGATGTTTGCGATACGAGTAATAGGAGTTGCTCTCGCGTTGCAGGTTGCAGGGTCGCAGGCATCTGCTACAAGATGAATTTGTTTATACGAAAATTGTTTCAAGTACAATTTGAATACTAAAAATAAGCTTATAAACAGTTTTGGATCAAAACTTAATTATTTATCGAGTTATCAATTATTGAAAAAGCCTAGTGTATAATAAATGGTTGATCGAAAAAGTAAAATTTTATTAATTAATATTTATTCATTTATAAAATAAAGTCAAATACAGTTAAATTAATGAATAAATTGTTTCATCGATTAATAATATTTATTTAATAATAGCAATAAAAACAATAACAATTCTAATAAAAAATTACACATTATATTACATATTAAAATATGACACTTAATGAAAAATATATTAGAACTAATTAGAAAACTATATTAGACATAAGATGTATAGTGTTTTATAAATCTCCCAAATCTTATTATGAATCAATTTTCAAACTTTCATTGAATTGGAAGCTACTGAGCTTTGATAGAAAACTTCAGATTGATTGCCTCTCACACAGCTGGCTGCCTTGTTTGATTGATTTGTCTCGTTTTCTTATCTGTCAAGTAATAATTTACTCACATCTTCCATAGCTTTTCAACAAGGTAACCATAGTTTTTCCCAGTATCAGAGACAAAAATACTTGCAAACATATTGAGAGGTGTAAACATCCTTGTCGCTTGCCTGCAGGTAGTTGTGGTATAATTCTTCGTAGTTGCAAGTTTTTTGCTTTCAATATTTATATACATGTTTGAGATAATATATAGGATCAATTTAACAGAAAATGCGATGATTCGGCCCGGGTTTTACCAAATTTTCCAATTAATTTAATGCGCCCTTAATTTTTCGATTTTATTAATTTGTGGTAATTATGTAGAACTATTAAAAAATACTTGTACTCTTTACTGTGTATTTTTGTGATTTATTTTACCTTTAAAAAACCGAAAATCGATCGAAAAGGAGTACATGAATTTTCACGGTTTTCTGAAATTTAATAAAAACCATAAACTGATAACGTCAGTTTACTTCGAATTCAAAGTCTTTTTAACTTACGGTTTCCGACATATTTTGATCGGTGGTTGACGAAATTCAAATTCAAATTCTTGCATCCTCTTGTTAAATTCTAAAAATTATAAGAAATCCACTGAGTGAGGTTTCCATTTTTATTGATGTCACTAGTATTTCTTTGTGTAAGAAAAGGATGTGACAAGTAGGCGCAGTAAAGAGATTCATTATTTTCAAATGAACAATAATGCAAGGAAAAAAATAAAATGAAAAAATTAAGAGCATGCACTCTAGACATTTGATGAGAGCACCATTTGAATATTTGAAAAAAAACGGAACCTAATAACGCGCCTCGTTGATGGAATCGGCTATAAGTACATCATAAAATTTTTATAATGATTTTCAAGAGGATGTCTAGAGTAGTTAAATAGATATCATAACAACAGGTTATATAAACATTTTTTATTAAGATTGAAATATTGAAAAAACTCAATAGGATGTATGCCATTCGTTATTTATTGTTAATGTGGTGTTTATTAAAAAAGTAAGAGAAATATGAATCTGTAAGCGGTATTAAATATTAAAATAAGCTATTAAAGTATGGAACAGCAGCAATTAAAGCATATTCAATTGTAGCATCCATTTTCCTTAGCTTTGTTCTTAATCTTAAGGACATCGGCAACCTTAAGGTAAATCTGATATCTGCGAGCGGCATTCTTATTCAGACCACTGGAACACTCGATAGCTCCATTAATAGCTTTAGTGGTTACTCCAAATTTGTTCTTGTTAGCGCCTTTTAGAGCGGGTCTCACATTCTTTTGCCAGAACCACGTGCTAACGTCAACAGAATATTTGGTGTTGCTCGCGACCAGGTCAGGATTTTGGAGCAGTTTGTAGCCGAGACCGAGGGCTTGCGAGGCAGCCTTATAGTTGACTCCCCAAGACAATTGAATGAAGCCTCGACCGTAGTAGAATTTGCCCGGTAAACCGACTTTGTCGACGTATTGTCCGGGACATTTGGTATCTTTGCAGGCTATTTCCTCTCTATACTGAAACCCACCGCTCTCGTGAATCAGTTGTGCCAGGAGCATTGCTGTGAATCGGACATTTTATTGTCAAGCATTCACATGTAAGTTTCTTTAATTACACTGCAGTTCTACTTACCTAATTCACCGCGAGAGTATTTGTTTGTAGATTTTGAGAGGTAAATGTAGATGCTGTTGTCTCTTGGTTTTGGATAACCGTTTGAAGTAATAGCATTGTTGAATTCATTTCTTGTAAGTGCTGTATTGCTACTGGAAACCAGTGCAAGTGCAATAAGTAGAATTAAAATCAACATACTCCGAACTGGATGATTGAAATATATTCTATTAGCTTAAAAATATTTTGGATCAATTAGAGTGTCTTGAGTACGTCCTGAAAGTTTCAGATAAAATAGCGAGTGACGATCTACACTTTAAAAAATTATAGAGAAGTACTTGCCCCACATAGTGAGATAAGTGAATTGAGTCAACGTTTATATACATAGTAACGGGTAAAATTGTACAGATATACTTTGAGGAAACTTCATATTATTTCGCGAAGGTCTGTTTATTTGAATAAACCAATAATCATTTATCTCCTAGTCATAAAAAAGATGACTTGTTTAAGCCAGAAAAAATATGCGTGACTTGATAAAATATAAAAACTAAAACTAAAAGGAAAACTTTCCTGCTCTAAATCACTTTTTTGCAAACCCCAATTTAAAAAAGTATATTATCTATTTCTTTTAAAACCACTAGAATTATTTTCATTATAAAAAATTAGTAAAAATTACTAAAAGGGATGTGTTTTAGTATTTATTTTCTTATAATATATAAACTGTTACGTGACATACTTTTTTGCAAGAATATTTTATGTACTAATCGTTAACATTGCGCGTTTTGAGTTCGTTTTTACTTCTATTCTTGTTTTAGGATTATGTTAAAACATATTTTATTTTTGGATCAGATTGAAAATTATGTAAACTTTTCTTGTGATAGAAATTTAATTGTTGCTATAAATTATTTTAATTTTTAAAGAGGATCCAGCGCGGAAAGTTCAGAGATTACCTATGACTATTTTTATAGATCAAAATATTACTTTGTACTTGTAATTGAGGAAAATTGTCAGATATTTCATCTTAAATTTATGGCACTTTTATACATCTATAAACGGCCTCTTAAAGAGCAAAATGTATTTTGTTATGTCTGAATGAGAAAGCTATAAGATAGAAAATTAATATTTTATAAATAAAAACTTGAGTTTTTAAATGGTATTTTTTGAGTTATTAACGAAAATATCACTAAAAAGTGTCGAATAATCGATATCGCGGCGCCAGATTAACTCACTAAATTGCTTGGATAACGATTACTAATAAATATTAAGATCTCTAAATGGATATACAGATTCAAGAGGATTTTTCTAAATAAACCAAAAGTACATGTCGAATTTCGGAAAAAACTAAGAAATTGGTGGTTTTCAGAAATACCTCTATTTTTTTTGCATTAAAATTTGAAATAACGAAGCGAAAAGAAATTTAAATAGAAATCCATTCTTACAGCTACCAATAATTACAAGGGAGAAACAACTAATTTTAGAGCTTATGAAAATATTTTCAAAGATAGAGTTTATAGATAGATCTCTATACATAGAGTTTATAAACATCAAAAAAATGAAGTTTTTTCGTATAATTTTGAACACTTCAATATCATAATTGTAATGTTTTCTTGTAGAAATGTTTTTTTTACTCTCCTCTCGATCTATCCAAGAAAATAACATAAGAATACAATTTCTGTTCTCTGTGCTACCTCTTATCTAGATTTTATAAGCTCCTGTTACTTAGTTATAGTTACAAATTTGTTTTCAACAAATTATTTGTATAATTTAGTATGAAGAAAAATCCAAATTCTAAAACAGGGAGAGCACAGAGAAATTAATGTAAATAAGAACATTGGCATTGTGTACAGAAAAACGTGTTCATTTCGATGATTCTTTGTATTTTTCTTATTTCAAAGATTTATAAAAATTGGATCGATTGATAGACTGTTTCTTGACATGGCAAGGTTAATTATCTGCACCTAGGAATACTTCACGCTTTATTTGAGCACTACTTTTTCAAATTATTTTAATCTACACGTCAAAAGTGTAATTGAACACGGTAAATAAGAAAAATTTTTTTTTATATAAATATTATTCACTTCTATCAATCACTACATTAGCCCGCGACCTACATAAAGCCTTTTTGGTTAATCCTAGAGATTATTATAAATTGGCTTTAGACACTACAAGATAACTAGGTACTTATATTGATTGAACCTAGGGTACTTTTCATCTTTGGATCATTAAAATCGGTTGCAATCCAAATGCGGGAGTATAGGGACAGCGGCACTGGTCCCCTCCGTGAATTTTCTAATAATTATCTAAATTAATCCTAAATCCTAAATTCTAGTTTAGGCGAAAAATCGTAGCTCTGGCAAATCAAAACCCTGAAACTGCGCCAAGTCTGAGGCGCACCTGAGATATATTGTTGCCACGTCACGGAATTAACTAAATAAACACTCGTGATGGCGTATTTGTAGCACGATAGTACTGAACCTTCGGTGAAAATATCATGCTCAATGATTTCTTTTTTTCAATAAAATAGTATGTTGCATGTATTCTTGTTCAATTAAGTTGACTATATGGAAGTGAAATTTTAACAGCAGCAGCCATAAATAGATTACACAGAAATTTTATTAATTGTTGTGCTTATTCATTCAAGCAAAGTTCAGCCCACCTCGAATTAGTTGTGAAGTAAAATTAAGTGGAGTTCAGAACCGTAGCTACAATCTATTAAACAGAAATTTCATTTTTTATTATGCTTTTTCATCCAAGTTAAAATTCGTCGTACTGAAATGACCTGCATTTATGAATAGAAAATATGCACATTTTTATTTATTATAGTGTATTTCAACGCGAATACTATATCAGCTATTGAGGTAATATTATCATAAAGTTCGATGCGGGTTCGAGAAAGTCTAATTATTTTAATGAGAAAATGTTGCCATAATTTAATCCTGAATTAAAAATCATTACGACTTCTAAACGGACCGATAAGGTAAATAGGTGCGGAGTCATTTATGATTGAGATGACAAAACTATCATATTTGGCAGTGTTAAAATTAGCCGGAAAGGCTAAAGTATGGTACGATGGATTGCAACATTCTTTACTAACTTAGGAAGCCTTATCCATCGCTTTCACACGACTATTTTCCGAGAATGAAAGCTTCGGGAAATTATTAGAAGATGCAGTACATTATAAAAATTTGCCGGAACAAGACTTTCAAGCATATTGTTTAATTAAGTCAGTCAAGTTCAATAAGCTACGCATAAAGGTATCGGAAGATACGATCGCTGACGTTATAACGCATGGTATTCACGATAAAAGTATTCAAATCATAGCATTCGCTCCGTATTTTAATAGCTCATTTGAATAGGCAATCAAGTATTTTTCCAACATCGACCGAGATAAAAGAAATGAGGGAAAAGTATACTAAAAAGAATAAAGGAACCAGGGAGGATAAGACAGCGAAATCGACAATTTCAGAATCTTCAAAGCAAAGCTAAACCAAGAGAAAAAGAAATGTGAAATCTGCGGATTAACGAATCATTCTGACGAGCACTGAAAAATGCGGTATGGTGCCTATTAGTTCTAGAAGTACAGACAGTCGAAACAAAGAAACAAATCAAAACATGCGTTATAAATGGTGTATTCAAAAGAAATGCGTTATAGATTTAGGAAGTGATTATTCGGTCATAAAGTAAAACGAAGCCATATTGTTAAAATAAAGATTTGATGAAACTAACGGCGTTCTACTAGGATTTAATAACACTGTAGTGAAATCTATAACTTGTTCAAAAACCAAAGTAAAAATAGACAGTATTGATCTTGATTCAAAATGCTTTATTTTACCGAACGATCAATTGTCCAAACAAATTTTGATAGGTCGTAATATTTTAATACCAGGTGTCGAAGTGACGACGAACGCATCTAGCTGTTTTCTTAGAAATGTATTTGAAAATAATTCATCAATACAAATAAAATCAGTAGATATCATCGATACTTTGAAATGTATTGAAATAAATGAAATTCATTTCGATGATTTAACTACGAAAGAAAGTAAAAGACTATTGATATAGTAGAACAAATTTCGAAATAATTTAGCTTTTGATATT
This sequence comes from Phymastichus coffea, assembly GCF_024137745.1. Lineage (NCBI taxonomy): Eukaryota > Metazoa > Arthropoda > Insecta > Hymenoptera > Eulophidae > Phymastichus > Phymastichus coffea. Next base: position 1,238,360 of record NW_026706871.1, read on the forward strand.
GATGAATTAAAAACAGCACATGTCCCAGAGATGACAATTAAATAACTATTAAATAACTATTAAATAACGAATCGATTAGTATCGACCGTGTCGTACATCGAAAGATGAACGCGAGAAAATAAACAAATTAATTCTGAAATTTAAGTATAACGGAATAATTTGAGAAAGTATATCTACTTACGCTAGCCCAGTAGTTTTAATCAGCAAACCAAATAGTGAAGATTGCATGGTAGTTGATTTCCGAGAATTAAATAAAAAAACTAAACGAATAAAGTACCCCACGCCAATTGCAGAAGACTCAATAGATAAACTAGGTGGAAAAACTACGAGTTAGATCAATGGAAAATAAAACCCATTAAGGTCCATGCCGAAGCTGGGTAAAATAGCGTTAATCTAACTATGCCATTCATAGCATATCCAAAAAACAAACCCGTTATTTCTTCTTTTGCCATTTGCAATTGTTTATAAAAAATTATTTAAAATTACACAAAAAGTCTATTATTTTCTAAAACTGCTCACGGCAATCGATTTTACGGAAAAAATTATGAAAGAAATGTACATAACACTTCTTGGTCAGACTTCAATTTATTAGTATAAAATTGCAATAAGTAATAGCAGGCTAAACTGCCAAGGTGACCACGCCAAATCCCAAGCAAAATCTACGCTAGATAGCGACAAACTAACTATTCATAGCATATGAAAAAAAGCACCCATGTTTTTTCTTTCAATGATTATGGTGAATTTATTTATGGCAACATAAAAAAAGTAAATTGATCTTTGCTAATATTTTTCGTTATTGAAAATTAAGCATTCGAATTAACAGTCATCTGTTAAGTTCTAAATAGATGATATGATGTTTTTGTGACACCCTTCAATAATTCTCAATCCACAAGTAACTGCACTAAATTCTGCTTTATTGAAATTACTTACATGAAGTTGATTAATATCAAATTCATAATCCGATTCACAAACTAATTTGCAATGCGTGAAACGAATTCGTACACCCAAAGATCCTTTCGAACATAATTATATTTAGCGAAAAATTGTATGTGGCGCTATGTTTGTTGCTAAATATATTAATTTAATTGTAGCATCCATTTTCAACAGCTTTGTCTTTGATTTTCATCACTTCGGCTATTTTGAGGTAGACCTTGTAACGATTGGCAGCCCTTTCGTTCCAGCCACCAGAACATTCAATGGCTCCATTGATAGCTTTAGTGGTGAGACCGAACTTGTTGGACTTTCCAAGTACAGGCCTAACTCGAGTCTCCCAATACCAGGTGCTTACTTGTACGCAGTATTTGGTACTGCTGGCAACCTCGTCGGGATTCTGGAGGAATCGATCGCCGTAACCCAGATCGTTAGAACACGCTTTGTAGTTGGCTCCCCAGGTCAGTTGCATGAAACCACGGCCGTAGTAGTATTTGCCCGGTAAGCCAACGCTGTCGACGTACTGGCCGGGGCAGTTGGTCTTTGCGCAGGCTAATTCTTCTCTGAACTGGAAGCCGCCGCTTTCATGGATTAGCTGAGCCAGCAGCATGGCTAACATATAATTAATAATTATGTTCAGCGACCATTATCTTTCTAATAAAAGCAAGATTCGAATTTGACGAATTTGTCCGGCGTAATGTTTTAGTTTGACATGCGAGCACGAAAAGTTCATACATTACTTATTGACACATACCTATTTCCTCTCGAGAGTAACTTTTTGTTGCTTGTTTAAAATAAGTATAAATAGTAGCATCGCTTGGTGCAGCGTAACCATTAGCAGTAAGGGATTCGTAAAATTCACTTTTACTAATCGACGCAAAGCAGCCGTGGAAGATCGCAAAGATAAAAATACTAATTGCTAGGCGTACTGAAAAAAATCATAATTTCTTAGTCCATACAGATATTTAAGTAAAGTTCTAAAATAAATTATCTCAGAGGTGAGGGAGAAGACTTCTGAACAGGCAAATCGTTCAAAATATAGGAAATGATAGTAAAAATATTTACAAATAATTTTGATTGGCATACTTACCCATGATTTCAACGTTGAATATGATAGGATCAACAGCTAGATAAAAACTAAGTGGTTCAACGAATATAATATATTAAAATATATAAAATTAACAAAATTGCACCGGTATTTGTAAATACTTTCGTCAAACTCAAGTACGAGCTCAGTAGTCACAACTGTTTGAGTGAGCCGTGGACCGTACCAGCGCTTTTATAGACACGGAAATAGGTAAAGCGCGTAATCTGGCGGAAAGTCTACTCTTGTTCACAAAATTCTTATCACGGGAATGAAGTTCTCGCAATCGATAAAAAAAATATTATCACGGTGATGACATATCTATTTTGTTTGGATGACGCCCATTGGTGTCATCGAGTAAAAAATAAGTTAGGATTTCCTTCTATTAATTAATGCGAGTAAAATATTCACAGAAAAGCATTCTTGCGGTTAACGTATAATTATTCCGTTCCATCCATAAGTAATATAATAAATTATATTATTTATTGTTTCAGAAACTAATCATAGTCTGAAAATTTTTCAAAAGCAGTAATTTTTTTACTTAACTGTAATTATGACGATGTCGTCTATTTCACAAATTAATACAAAATTTAGATTATACCGGAAGGAATGTAAAATAAATACCCTGTGAAAAATCTTATCATAATTTTATTTATATAGTGCTCATAATCCAAAATCAAATGCGATGGGATAAATTACAATTATCTGTTCAAGAGACTTTCTGAATTTTAATAGATCATTTACGTTTCATTGTACAAATAACGACTAAGTACACTGGATTTTGTCACAGTGTCAAATAAAAACAAATGTACTATTGCTTTCAATGCTTTGCCAAGCCATATAAATTCTTAGGTTTCATTATAACAATGCGGCCATTAAAATAGCGTCGATCTGATCGAATGATAAGAATAATAGCTGTAAAATATGTCCATTCTAATATGGATAAAGGACACTTGAAGGCATATGGCATGTGTGTGTGTATTTGATTAAACAAAGTTTTTCTTTAACTTTTATTCCGTGCATTTCATGTCAGTGAATCAAGGGATCATTTGATAAAATATTAGTTATCTCGCACAATTAGTATTTACTAGAAAATTATAAAATAAAAATCATAAGTACTTTTTGATTTCATTCAATGAGGTTAATTATTTTTTACAATAAAAAATCATTGACAGACATATTTTATATACTTCGTGCAGCACTCAAAAATATCTGCTAGCAACAGAATATGCAAGTTTGAAGTAAATTTTATTTTATCACAAGAATATTGAAAATTAATTTTTTTCTTTTAAGAAGTTCTAATCAAATACGGTTCATTACAAATTTAGAAGTAGAAGAACAGTTTTTAGGGTGATTTGAAACTTTTAAACGATCACTAATTGTGTGCAACAAAGGGAAACCTCCACAGGAATAGATATCCAACATAATGTTAAAAAACTAAGTCTTTCTTCACACCTAAATACCTTTTATAGAAATAGGTGTCATAGTTTGATAATTACATGCTTGTAGGAAATTTAGATCAAAACATGCTGTTTGAAAATGGAATTTTTTGAATAGTTTTGAATCTTTCCAAAGGTACACTAAAATAGATTTCAATCAAATTTAATCAGGAAATCAAATGAGTTGATACCCTGATGAAAGTATTTTAAAGATCATTTATTTTTTGAAATACATTCCGTCTATAAAAAAAGTAGATAAAGCTGAAATCTTAAAGATGAAGGATTTAGTAAAATAAGAGATTGGACACGTTTTAAACCTTACTTTTCATACAAATTTAACAAAAATTTAAAAAAAATGTTTGCTCCGAGATAAAAGTTATTGGTCTCCGTCACTTAAAAAATTTTTCATGAAAATCAGCTGTAAAAAAATTTGTCGTACGATATGAAATATAAGTCTTAACAAAAATTGCAAACTCATTTTATTAGGTACTTATGATTTTGAAAATATTTTGCAAAAAATGTCTTGAGAAAAATAATTTTTGTATTCTGTAGACTTTTAAAATATTTAGCTAAAACAAATCTTGTATTAGCAACTATACGGCTTTTGAAACTATTCTTGACGAATACTTCAGCAACTTTGATGTAAGTCTCAAGGATAAATAGTATCGTATTTGCAACAATACAACATATTTATTGAATTCATTGTATCGTTTAAAAAAATTTGAAACATATTTAATATACAAGAAACTATTGAATTACAGTTTCTCTAGATTTATCCGAAAAAGTAGAATCACACAAGCTACGTATATCTAGATAATATTAAAGCTTTATTTTTCGCAGTTTGTAAATTATTTTTTGATATTTAATATAGTATACATATTATTCAAAATATCCATGGCGAATACCAAACCATGAAATTTGACATAATAAAAATTTAAACAGAATTTTTTATTTAAACACTGAAGGACTTTTAAATTTAAATTTCCGTACTATAGTAAGACTTATCTATAACCTGATACAAAGTGTGCAATCTTAATAGTAACTCATGAATTGCAATCAATCTTTAATGATACGATGTCATAAAAATAAAAAAGAACGATTGAGAAAACAAACGAAAATTCTGAATTTCTATTGCGCAGCTTATCTCTAAAATACGTGTCAAGGAATTTATTTCGCACTATGATATTTTCTTTCGCATGACAAATGAGACAGCGATAAAACTTATTTGGTATTTGATAAAAACTTTGATTATACCTGATGCTTCTAAATAAATATTAATTATTTTTTAACTTTTAATTTTAAGTTTCTAATTGAAAAAAATTTTAGGAAACAGAATTCATATCTAATATTATTATTCACTAAAAAATAAAGAATTATAAATAACGTGTATAATATTTAGCGTAATTATTCTTCTACGCAACAGTTACAAAAATGTAATCACAGAACAAAAATCGTAGCTTATGCCGAATGTATCGATGATGTATTCGTCGTGATATAATGCTTTAATAATTTTTCGGATAATCTCCTTCTGCCTCCGTCAGTAATAACTGTTACTAATGTAACGAGTATACTTATTACTCATTGACAGAGATAATTTATTCATTAATTTACGGTTACAAATATTATTCAATTGACAGCGAAATTTTTCATAACTATATGAAGTGTTTTATTTCAACTCTGTTTATAGTCTTTTCGGTGAAAACATATTTTAGAATAAAAAAAATTTCGACTATGACTGAATGTAAGGTAAAATGTAAAAAGATTATATGTTCTTGAAAGTTTTCAATAATTATTTATTTTTAATTTGTCATTGGGGTATCGCTTAATAATTTGAATTACGGTATCGGTGAATTAATATTACATATTTAGAAATGTTTGGATAGCTTAAACATATTGGCAAAAGAGAAAATGAAATAACTGAAAAATACAGTCGTACATGCACAAAACAGTTACTGCAAAACGGATTTAGTCTTCGGAAATGATTTGAATCGTTGGAATTGTCACTGCTTGATAGCGTGAGCATTATATCACACTGCCGTACCGCTATAGCACACGTCAATCGTAGCATCCACTTTCTTCAACTTTCTCTGCAATCTTGAGGGTTTCAGCCACTTTCAAATAGATGAGATACCTTCTTCGCGCAAGCAGGTTACCCTTAACGCATTCACCAGGGTTGATACCCCTAGTAGTGACACCAAATTGATTCTTCCTAGCGTCGAGCAATGGCTTCACTCTGGCATTCCAATACCATACACTTACTCGCATCGCAAGCCTCTTGTCAGAAGCTACCAGTTCTGGTGCGCGCAACAGCTTGTCACCAAGTCCCAGGCCTTCCGAGGCCGCCCTGTAGTTGGCTCCCCAGGTTAATTGGATGTAGCCTCGACCGTGATAGCTCTTATTTAGCAGGCCAACTTCGTCGACATACCAGCCTTTACAGTGATCACCTTTTGAACAATCTAATCGAAAGATTTAAGTGCATAGTTAATATGGATATTGCGATTAAATAATTACCGCATATGCAATATACAATATTTACTGATATTTACGGTTGAAATTTCGGTTAAGTTTATTTAAATAACCAGATATAGATTTGTATATCTCGTTATAGAAAACAATAGATTTACGATCAATATTGATTGCTCACTTGAAAAAGTCCAAGTTTTAATAATAGTTATTACCAATTTGTTCAGTAAACTTGAAACCGCCGCTTTCGTGGATAAGTTGTGCAATTAACATAGCTGCGTCTCCTCGTGAAAAGTTTCTTGTGTCTTCTATGAAGTATCGATAAATCTCTTCATTTGGAGGTGAATAGCCATTTGCTGTTACAGTTGAAGTAAACTCTGCTTTTGTTAAGGTACCGGGAGCAATTGTGACTTTTGATTCTATTACAAAAGCTAATAGTAGTAGGTAAACATAAGACTCACATTTCAGTTGCATTGTCTTGTGGAATAATTACATACTGACATCAAATACGTAATAATCATATCGCTAGTTCAATGTAACGAAATAAAAATATTTCAAGAGCACAATATCGTCAATAGTTAGCCTTTAAAAACGTGCATACGATCTTATCATTAGTAGAAAAAAAGTAAGACATAAACTGCTTGTTATTGCTATTTTACTTTGTGTACATATATGTACACTGTTTGTATTCTAATATTTTTGGAACACTTAAGATTTATTTTCTGATAATCAAATGAAAGTTCAAATTAGAAAGTAAAAAAAACGCTAATTTATTTTATAAACTATATAATTTATAAAAAAAAAGAATATTATCTTTTAAAATGTATAATTTATATTTAGATTGTTTCCTGTATTTCGTTTCATTAACAACAATTTATAAACATATATTTGAACCAATAACTTACATTCAATTAATTCGTATATTTTATATAATTATTCTCATGATATTTTTCAAACTTCTATTATCTATACAGATAGTTCAACGTTATAATTGTCGGAAAATTCAATTTCGTCTCATTAGAAATATGGAAAATAATGTACGTCATATATAAGTGGTTTGAATTGCTATTTATAGACTGATGCCAAATTGATACCAACCATCTTTAAAATACCAAGCTCAGAATAATCAGATTTGAAAAAAATCACGTAACTGCTGTCAAAAACTTTTAAAAGGCTTTCAAAAGTTAAATTTAATTTTATCTCTACTGTAAATAAAGCTTATACAAAATTTGTATAAGTTTTGCACAAATCTTGAGCAGGATTGATACTGTACGAAATTTGTACGTATTCATCGAATTTTCATCGATGTAAAGTTATAATATTCCAATATTATCGTTATTTATTTAAAACAAGCACTTCATTAGAATTTGAATGTGATAAGTTATTTTAGAGACAGAATTATTTATTGCGGAATTATTCAAGCTACACTTGTAACTATTTAAATTTTTGAAATGCGTAATTATTTTACTTTTACATCGACAATCTTCACGTGTAACTTTCTGTATTCGGATCACCATTATGATATACATAAATTTTTGACAATTTTAAATGTCAAATGTTTTATGTTTCAAGATTAATAAAGCGTGTATACTTATTATTTAATGGTATTGTACAGTCTTTGTTGTACACTTTCTTGTACCAATTTTCGGCAACGTTAATACAAACTTTGGATCATTATCTTTAATGACACACTTATAGTTAATGGCTTATGCATAACGTTAGTTTATAACAGGATGATGTGTAATTTATTACTCATTTTAATTAAGAAGATAGACATAAGTGATTCTATTTCATGCGAGCACGGACAACATTATGTCTTCTTATTGCTACTATTGTATATAAAAAGATAAGTTCATGATTCCTAGGTACTGGCTCATAGTTATCAATGAAATTATCATCTCTTGTGTTGCACGCCGATTGATTTTCGCTTATTGGTATGAAAAAATCGAAAAACGACACGCTATCAGTGGTGTATTTAGTTTTTATAGCACTCAACCAATAACAGAATTCGGTATAATACACGTATAATTCAGAATGGCTGTGGAGAATTTCTCTATCGGTGGCGTTTGCTGTATCACTTCATATATTCAAATGGCCATTGCCGGACAAAGATACTAATTGTTTCAGATAACCGCCCATTGTTTGCTATAGTATATAGTGCCATTTGTCCGTAATGGCCAACAAGATTGAAATTGACATCGTAGCGTAACAGCAGTTAAAGAAAGATTTCAAGAAGGTCGTAAAATTCATTATCGATTACTTCGATTATCGATTTATTTGAGTACCAATCTCGAATATTCTGAGCGATGTCGAATATATGTTTAATCCACACACAATATGTAGTGATACCTTGGACCCGAAGTTTTGTTCACCTCAAACTCACGTACTGTCAAAGACTTTTTTACCTATTAATCCGAAAAAATGTCTTGAAACATACTTCAAAATAAAATATCGAGTTAGATAAAACGAAAACATTAAATTTGAAAAATTAGAACCTTATACGAAAGCGATTAGAACGTTATACAAGCGATTTACGAAATTACAGATGTTAATGTATGTTTAATATTTAAATAAATATCTAGAAATAAATACTCGTCTTAATAAAAAAAGAACAGTGTAAATTTATATTTTCATGAGTACATTCTTAAAAAATTTTTATAATCCACTGGAAAATGTGAAGTGATGAATAATATAATTATATACCGCTACTGTTAATCATCACTCCATATAAATACATTCACTTTTAAAATAATTATTATCATGAACAACAAAATTACAAGTGTCTTTGTACATAACTACATATCTCTGGTGTTTTGGTAACGTAGCTATCTACCAACCACTGAAAGTGAAACATTACCCCTTCACTTTATTTTCTCTAGTTTTCCATTTTGTTTTTTTTTTCCGCTGCAAAGGAGTAAAATATACATCAGATAGATGCTTCTATTAACTATATTAGCATTTAATTATTTAAAACTGATCAAAGGGTGGTGTGTGACTTGATAAATCGGCTGGCTATTAGACCTATAAAATGATTTTGTTTTCTGTATGAGAACCGTATTATAAATACATAAAAATAAAATATGAGGCGATGAACAAAAAAGGGGAGGATTACCTGACGTATTTTTCTTACATAAATGTATAGTTTGTTGAAAAATAATATTTTATTGTACAAATAATTAAATTTCAAATCTGTAAGTTGATATTTGTGGATTGTCGGAGAACAAAAACTGACTAAGAATGTCATTGATTTAAAAAAATCACTCGAACACATTGAAAAATCTTACTAAATTAAGTTGTAAATTGAAGTAAAGCGATTAGAGAAGCAGTTTGTTAAATGCAAAATAAATAAGTAAGGAATAGATTAATCATATATATGATGATTTTCATAATCGTGAAAATGATGTATTTTGCATACTGAATTTAGAAGTAGTAAAATAGGAATTTTTATTTTAGTATGTCCATACTTTTGTGTTTAACTATTATATAAAATTATAAAATTAGAACCAATATTTAAATTACAATAAATGAGTTTTTAAATTTGTAATTAATAACACTAATAAGTAACAAAAATCATGTAGTTTAACAGGATAATTAGTATTAATAAAAAATACCAATTCTATGTACTATAAATCATTCGGAGGTATTTTTCATTTTAATAATATAAAATGAAAATATCACAATATACAAAATGAATGCGAAGAGCTGACAATATATCCATATAGCTACCTGCATTTTCTATGAGCTTATTAATATAATAATCGACTATCTATATATCTAAGCACAAGATATTCCATTAGGCTGTAGTAGCTGATTATCTTTGCACAAGCATGACTTTTGCAGCTCATCAGTCACATTAATACTTCCCCCACTAACGACTTTCTTAGGCTCGCGGAAGCAGAATTGCTGACAATCACCGTTCCTAAGAGCACATGGGTTATTAAAGTCAACCTTTTGTATATTTCTGGTAAACATCTTCGCACCGGCAATCGCATCGGTACGTTCATCGTTGAAACGAGGCGTAAGTTCCACCGCACCGGAACCCGTCGATTTATCAAACCTCCAGATACTAGTTAAGTTTGCTACGTAAGCGTATCGATCGTAAACGCTAACGGATCTTGGATCTTGGACTATCGAAACGTAAATACTTTTCAATCGTTGCCCCTCGAAATCTGCACTGTAAAGTTTTGTAGCATCCTTGCTAAACCAGAATAATCGCTGGTCTTCGTGGTCTATCGTCAAGTCAACGTCACTCACATCGTCTCTGGCGAAGAGTGTCACTTTCGAATGGACTTTGTGTATCATCGTCACGCCGTCGAGCGTCATCGTGAAAAAGTATAAGCCTCGATTAGGCTCTAAGGCAAATGCGCCTGGGCTACCAGTTTCTTTGTTGAATCTGTGCAGAGTTTTCGAAAAGTAAGCTTCCTCTCTGGGCTTTAACAACACAATCGTCGTATTTTCAGTGATACCGTTGCTGTCCTTGACGTAATACACATCGTCGCTCACCCAGTCATAGGCTAGATGCCTCAAACAACAGTCTCGAGTGTAAGTGCCTTGGAGATCTCGTCTGTCCAGATTGACTGTATTTATCGTCAGATCATCACTGAAAACAAATGTCCTCTTCTCAAAATTATAGTCGAAATCGATCGTTTTCTTATGTTTGAGAGATATGTGACGGAAACGAATCGGAAGTATAGCATCGACGAAGGCATTTCTTCTGGGATCGGTAATTCTTCCTCGTATGAAATCTCCTCTAGCATACAAGAGATACTCCTCGATCGGTTCACACGTTTTGTCATCTTGCTTCAGTCGCTCCCCAAGATAGCAAGCACAGCTGTAAGAGCCGACAGTTTTCAAAAGACACAGTCCGCCGCACTTGGCGCTTTCGCAAGGATTTGCACCAGGATTGGTTTCTCCGGTGAACACCTCGATACCTTTTGGATCGTCGAAGGGCAACTGTTGTACGTCGGCTTCGGTGCAAATGTTAGCGCTACCTGGTGTACAACTCCAAAGACTGCGCAAGCCATTGTCAACGGATTTCGTCCAAAATAATCGTGCGCCGGAGACGCCGAGATTCCAGTACGTTGCTCTAGCTGCTCGTGTCATGGTTAAGCGTTTGCCACCGTCGTAATCAGAACTTTCGACAGTTTCATACTCGGCCCAGTATAGTCTTGGAGTTTGAGTGTCTAACGCGACGGCGGTTACAGAGGTGCTGACGATCACTTTTCCCATGGTTGACCCGTCCATACTACCTTTCAATATCTAAAAATGTAAAATTCAATGTCAATAGCGCAGTTGAATAAAAATAGAGCATTTTTCAATTACCGAATCGAACTTCTGTACGATAAACATGAGACCCCGTTGAGAATCCAAAACCATGTCAACTGGCTGTTTCAGATCAGACACAGCTATTCCGAACCTCGTACTTTTCGGATCGTAAACGTTTAATTTGCCAGCTAACCCATCCAGCACGTAGACGTTTTCGGTGACGGAGTCGACTCTCACCGCCATTGGATCCCATTCTCGCCACTGCGTTAAATTGCGATATTTTTTTGAGAGAGAATTTACCCACTGAGAGTCGATTTCACGCCAGTATATCGTTCTCTTCTCGTGTACGTCGAACGTGGCAATGCCTTTCCTACTTTTTACTAGAAGTGTCTTCTTCTGACTGGTTAAATCCAATGCCCATAAATCTCGCTCATCGCTTACTACCAAAGCTGTAGAGTAGTCAATAGCTACGTCACTGGAACCGTTTCGACCTGAAAGATGTTTTCTATATATCTGATATTGTAAGTGGGTCATATCCCATGCGGGTCTATTAGCATAAAAAACAGTTTTAAGTAGTACAAGGAAACGTATTTGTATACTGTTTATTTTTTAAATCAATCCGAAAGAGTTACCCGCAGAATATTCTTTAACTTGGTTGAGCGAAAATGCATCGCTTCGAAAGCAACTGTATCAAGTATCCACATCTTTTGTAATAAGTGCTGAACAACAGTCTACACGTTATAATACGTGTGGCAGCACGGCTCAAAAATGTCGTGAACTTTCATCCGTACAACTTCTCAAACGATAACTCTCCTTCCACTTTGGCACACAGTAAGTGTTATAAAAACTGCTCGACTATTTTAACTGAAGCTACGCTCACTTAAAACTATAAAATTAAATACCTGTAAAGATGACGATTAATGCGATGACTATTGCGAGTATCAGCACGGCAAACACAGCCGATCTGACGAAGGCAGGTTTGGAGATTATCGCCTTCGCTCCATCCCAGCTCGAATAGTTTTCGACTACTCGCACTTCGCTCATTTTGCGCCGTCGTGCGTGCGTGCGTGCATAATTACGCGCGAGAACTAAAAGAAACACACGTCCACGTGAATTAACGGCGAGCGAAAAGAGAAAAAAAGTAGCGAGAAACTTGCTAGCCAACGGTACATGACTTCTATGAGATAACGTGTGAGGTGCCTTACGCACGCTACATTTCAAACTCGGGAGAGTCACTGATAACGCTGATATGACTCACGACAGAAGGTGTGGAGGAGTGCGTTATACTCATTGCGCTCAGAGGTGGGATTTAATTGTTGACACACAGGTGAACACATGTGAATTACGAAATTTAAATAGACGAGCGTTTGGTGTTGAGCGTGCATGCATGGAATGGTCAAGTTAGACGCCCTATTCCCGTCGACATTTCACTTCATAGCGTTGCTTGTGTTAAAGATGACAAAAGTTATTAGTGTACGATTTTAATTCATAAACATACTGAGAAGACTAACAAAATTGTGGTATACTATAAAACTTCATAAAGACTTCTAATGTATAGATATATTATTAACATATCTATGGCGAGGAAAGTCTTAATTTGTAGCTTTTAAACGAAAACCGGTACCTACAATTTTTAATTATTTTATTTGTTATGTTATTATTAACTAATATGTTAATAATGACATATTAGTTTTTCGAAAAAATCCAGTTCACGATCGAACGTAATGTACCGCAAAAATGACGCGTATTCAACGAGTAAAATTTGAAAATAAATATATCTTGATTTTGAGTACAGTTATCCAAGTTCAATTTTTACCACTCTGCAGATAACGCGAATATAAGAACTTAATTTTAAAATTTGAAGGAAATCTAAAAAAAGTAGTTTTCAAGAGACTGTCCTTTACAGTCTCTTGAAAACAGCTTTTATTACTATTGAGGATTCGTGCGCATTACGAAAAATTTTCCAAGTGTAAGTGTTCATTTAGCTACTAGAACAAATCTGAGAATTGTTAACGATTTGTCTGTGGTTATCAACATAAAGCATTGTGTTTGATTACATAGTTACGATAACATTAGTCTTACAATGTTTTATACGTAAAACGCTTATAAAAAAATTGAAAGAAAAACTAAATACCATCGAAGGGAATTTTCAGTAAAAAATGTAAAAATAAAACCTATAATAGATTCATATATTTATTCAAACGCAATAAAATATATTGGACTGTTTAATTGTAACAACCGTTCTCCTTAGCTTTGTTTGTTATCTTGAACGCCTCGGCAACTTTCAAATAGATGTTCCACCTGTTCTCTGCTCTCTTACGATATTTTGCGTACTTACACTCGCCGCCGTTGATTGCTTTGGTAGTACGACCAAATTGGTTCGAATTTCCCAATACAGGTCTGACTCTCGCATCCCAAAACCAAACGCTTACGAGCATCGCGTACTTCTTGTTGGTGGCAACGAGCTCAGGCTCACGAAGAAGCTTGTCACCGAGACCGAGAGCCTGCGAAGCTGCTTTGTAATTGGCTCCCCATGTCAACTGGATGTAGCCGCGGCCGTAGTATTTTTTACCAGGTAGTCCGACTTTGTCGATGTATTTGCCTGCACACTTGTTGCCAGACAGGCAAACTATCAGGATAAGAAACAATTTTTATTATTGCTTTAAAGTGTAAAATAAAAGAAAAAAATGTCTAGTCTACAAGGCTTAGTCGATACAACGAAAATGTCTTGTCAACTAAAGCCGTTTATATTTTAATGGAAATTTGACTTTAGTAAACTGTATCAATATGCTCTACATTGGATGAGGCATACATCTGTAACTTTCACATGATTTAACACGTGCACTAAAAAAAATGCCAATTTGATAATATAAAAGGCATTGATCTTTGTTTTTGCAAACGTTCAATCAATATCGACTAGAATTGATTTTACTTACCTAGTTCTTCGGTGTATCTAAAGCCTGCACTCTCGTGCAACAGTTGAGCAAGAAACATGGCTTGTTCCTCTTTCGAGTATTTGGAGGCACCCTCCACAAAACTACGGTAAACTTCCGCGGATGGAGCTTTGAAGCCGTTTTTCGTGACGGCGGCATTGAACTCCGCTTCGCTTACCGTTGCAGCCTTAGCCATACAAATACTCGCTACCAGTAGCGCGAGTAGTGTCGCAAACCTTTCCATTTTTTGTCCGTGCAAGGAGATTCCAAGAAAACTATCGTGAGACCTACAATGAAAACTGTGGACTAATTAAGAAAAATGAATTGCATTTAATATTCACACTACTTACCTGGTGTTTTATTGTAGGTATTAACTTCGAACGAATACTGCGGTCAGTGCTCGTCAACTTCGATATTTATAGTTTTTAACTGGCTTATCGTAATAAATGTACGTTTCTTTCCGTATTTGTAGACGTTCCGTATTTTTCACTTTGTTCCTCTTTCTTCAATGACTGATTAGCTTAGAAATTGCTGTTTCTTAAGAAATATGTTCATCGGTTATTCCCCGAGTGATGGATTTATATGGCGCATAAATCTATCTGCATACTGCATTGTAATAACAGTATTGCGCATTCGATGAGTGAGGAAACGCTGCAAAACGCAATAAAGGTATATCAATGAACGATTCAGATAATAACTGGAGTAAGCCCGGGAATCCCTTCTTTAATAAAAAAAAAAATAGAACAGAAGATATTCCTGAGTCACATAAATTTAAGTATTTTCAATAATTTGTTTCTTAAACAGTTCTGTATGAATGGATGGGACAAGATGAAGACCGGCTTCTCGGTCTCTGTCGATTCATAACTCTGAATACCTATAATTGTTTATTATTATTCATTTATTATTATTATTATACCAAATGGTTGCAAGTTATGCAATCTACGAAAACACTTGCAGTAATACACATAGGTATCAATGCGTAAGCTGGCAAAATAAAATACATAACATTTACAATTCTACAAGAAATACATAAAACGTATAATTCTAAACTATAACTAATAGAAATGAGTAAACATGAGAAATGACATAACATAATAACTAAGTTCCTCCTTTCAGTTAATTTCTTGACTGATAATACTAAATTATCTGCTGATCAAATCAGCCATGCTTACAACCTCTATATCGATTAGTGATTTAGTTTTAGTTTGAATCCTTTTTTTTATTTTGAATTTATTACTGTTATTTGTATTAAATTTTAAGACTCCTCATTTGTCTGTCAAATTTCCTATTATATTTTGGTTGCAAGGTATCAATGACTTCGACGTATTTGGGTCTTGTTTTCGAATAACACAAAAACATTTTAAAAACGTTTCATAAATATTTTTAGGAAAACTTCAAAAAATTCTCTCATTTTGCGATAAATATTTTTAAAAAATCTTTAAAACGTGAGATAAGTTCACCCATTTTTGTTTAATTTCCAGAATATGTTAACGTTTGTAAAACATTTTCAAAACGGTTTTGCAGTCTGTATATATCGTGAATATATATAAGTCAAATGTTCGATAACATTTGTATTTTTTATCATAGGACGATAAACATTTAAAAAGATACTCATAATGATGAAAGTGTAGGTAGTCTTCAGTTGATTCGATTATCATTGACCGTCTAGTGTAATCTTCATTTTAAAATGATCTAATTACTGCTGAACGATACTTACAAAAAAAGGTATTAAATATTGTAAAGATGGTAAGTTTACTAGACAAGCGTGTAAATCCAGCAATAGGTCATCTAGCGGTAGTTAATAAAAATAGAATGAATTGTGCAATTCAAATTAATAGTTCATTTCACTACCTTGGGCAATAACGTACTATTAAATTTTAGAGAAATTAACTTCTTAACAGTGGGTCAATTATCCTGAACATAAGACCTAAAGAAGTAGCAATTTTCATTCCAATCTCTATTTTCAGGCATTCGTCTGATTCCTTTTCCAATTTCAGTCTTCTTTCATTTAAATAATTATTGAACATGTTCAAATTTGTAGTAAGTGTAGTACATAGGCATTTTATGTCTAATATTAGCACCATTAACTAAATTTTCATTTAAAGATAAAAATGTTTTTGAGATATCTTGAAGTTCAGATCGATATCACAGCTTGATGAGTTTCCTAAAAAATTAAAAAGGGTTGTTTCGTTTTCCATGAAGATTGTTGGTCGCAAAGTCTGTATCATTATGTCTGAAATGGGAATAACAATATTAGTTATTGTATGAAATCTACTCTTTTTATATATCACAACTTGTGAAAATTATTCAATTTGCTATTAAATCAACACTTAAAAAATCACATTTTTGATAATTCTCCAGGAACACAAAAAATTCAGATGTGCTTTAAAAATATTCTTGTAGTAACTAATTAATAGGGTTTCAATCAAAATCGCAATCATACTAGGAAAAAAATAATTAATGGTAAATGTTCAGAAACGGTGATTTACGAAATTTGATAGTGATATCAATGAAGATAGACGATTCGTTTAAAAGAAGAATTTAGAACTTGGAGTAACTTCAAGACACTATTACAAGTAATTTTGCAGCAAAAAAGAAAAGCATACCGTTTCTTGAACATGAATGATGTTTTGCCATTGCCATCGTCCTCTGTACTTGGAGATCTTGAAGAGTACAAAAGAAAGAACATGTTGCGGGACACGCGTTAAGAACGAATAATCTTTCGCTAATTGAATTAGTGTTAAAATTTCGTTATTTAAAGTAATTTATTACTAACAATAAATAATTTTCTACTTTTTGAGATACATCCGTTACACGGAGACCGCTATACGAGTATGTTATGCTGCATTATCGAAGAGGGTCTTTCCACATTGAGATGATGTGACTGATGTGCCTATGACGTGCTTGTTCCGTGTGATTTTTATACTTTCGGAACACTGGTATAATAATTGTTACTGTAACGGTTGCATAAATAATCTACGATCTATAATTTTTAATGTTTTGGTCATAATGTTTTAGTTTTATCGTACCGTACTTTTTTTTACTATGAAAATATTTTCAATTCTCATCAAATATTTCTACCCGTGTATTTTTTCTTCCGTAATTTTTATCAAAATATCTTGTATAGATGGGATGCGATAAATTTTGCTACGTACCATTTTGATGCAAGTATATCATGATCACATTTTTAAAGTATTTTTTAATTTCGACGGACGAAGAGCGCTTCATTATTTTTTCAACGTTGTATTTAAAAATAATGTCGTGATTCAATATTATATTAATATTCCATTTGTTTAATTTGATAATTTGTTGTATGAAATTTATTTATTTATCAAAAACTGTAGATGACAGTGTAGATATACATAGAAAAATGAACCGTGAAATGTTGCATAAAGTTGATTGAGTTGAATTTTATAAGTCCTCATTGCAAAAGGTGCTGTAGAAAGAAAATATAATATATTATTTGAAATATTATAATTGGATAAGTACTTTGTCACGGTGAACTATTATTATATACTATTATTGTAGAGAGTAGTATGCAAAAAAAAATAAAAAAATAAACCTTATAAAGCTTAAAAAGACACTTAGGATTGACGTGATTTGGATTGATATAGCTGTAACTTACCGGGAATTGCTAATAAAACAAAAAATTTAATAGTTGATAATGTTGCTGATCAAAGTATGTTATATTATTGACAATCAATACAAAATAATTACGTGTGTCTAAGCTGAACAGTGGTATAAAGCACCTTGAAACTTTTTACAATATTTTATAAATGATGAAACCTTACATTAGTAAAAGTGTACTATGAGCGTCTATGAAATATATGAAATCATTGAGTGAACAATAGAAATATGTTTTTTATATATTTCATGCGTTTACTTGCTATTGACAGCGACCAGCATGGAGATGTAACCAGCCGTAGTCTTCAAAATCTGTTTTTTTTGCACGATTCTTGAAAAATTATTGGATAAATTGATAAGAAAAGAAAAATGAAAGAAACCTTAGTACTTACACTGCAGTAGGTTTTAAGTGAGAGTGGCAAAATCTTGCCAGCCGTTAGAGTTTTCTGGTTCTGTGATATAATCATCGTTGGTATAAGATCTCGGGCTGAGTTCCTAGTAACTTTATACCATTGGCATTTGTAAATGCTATGGCACAAGCTAACGATCTTAAAATAAATCAGATTTTATTAATTAAATGAGCTCTTATAAAATGCTAAGGTACTACGCACTCGTGTTGCAAGAGTTTCACCAACGACACAGTCAAGGAGCGTCTGAATCATCAAGGTAACCATAACACAGAGAACGGTAATCACCTGTAAAACTGGTACTTGTTGATCGCTAGCTCCAATGATCTACAACATTGCAAAATTCTGAGATTACAGATGACTAACAAGAAGAGTGTATCACCCTCAAGGTCGTCAATATTTATTTGCCTGTAATTTTGAGAAATCGTTTTATAGATATAAAAGATAAAAAATAGTTGCCGTTTATGTTGACATTCCATTCTTTCGTAGTTAAAAACTATTTTTAATAAAATTATTCAAACTACATGACTATTTTGTAATTAAAATAGCCGGTTAACTGAGCAATTGAGAGCTTTCGTAATGATACAAAATGAAAAATAATATCAAACACTTAAATTAAAAAATACTTAAAAGATATGCTATTTGAAAAATTTCGAATAAAATGCTTTTCACATAATTTTTCACTACTCTTTACTGATATTATGTTACATAACGTTCATGCGTATAACGTAATTATACGAGATCCTTGTTTTTCGTGATTACATGTAATACTCCGTGAATTCAGTGTCGTTCCACGAATTTTCAGAGAGACATAAAAGAATCGGTCTAACATTCAGCTATTCCTTAAGTGACATATTCTTTATATCTTTCAAAGCTTCAAGAGTAGTCGCTATTCGTTATAGTATGAGGTGGATTATGATTTAAAAATACGAATGTTTTGAGTTTTTATTGGTGCAAGAGTTTGTACAAAATGTACAGTTATAAAGGCTATCAATATAATCAATTTCCTAGTAAATATTTTTAGAGATAATTTCTCTAACAAGTATTATTGAGCTACGAAAATTGAAATTATGTTGATGTCCTAAGTTTTTTGATATCTTGGCTTAGACGGTCGAATTTTATAAATTCCTTTGATATCAACTGATTATCTGTTTCCGAAAAGGTTTCACGAAACTGCGGCAAAATATTTCAGAGCGGATACGTATAATTTTGTAATGTTTTTAGGAAATTCCAATAGCTTTACGAATAACGTTTCTAAAAACATTTTCGTAATTTTTATAGAAACATTTCAAAGAAATGGTTCAGGAACTTTTTATGTGAATTTCAACGCTATGTTTCCTCCGTCGGAAAATTCGAAACGAAACCTTATTCAGAAACGTTTCACAAATCTTGCAGTAATATTTCGATAATCATTTTCCATAAATGTATTGTCAATGTTTTCAAAAAGTATTCACGAAACTGAGGCAAAAAATTTCAGAGCGGATGCGTGTAACATTACCGTGTAATGTTTTTGGGAAATTCAAGCAACTTTATGAACAACGTTTTTCAAATTGTTTTCGTAATTTTCATAGAAACATTTCAAGGAAATGGTCCAGAAACGTTTTAAGTGAGATTCAATGCTATACGGATATAACAATAGGTAGAGTGCCAAATGTAACAATAAATTCTTATTTTACGTTTTACAAATTAAACATATACAATTAATTAAATATCGTAAAAACAAGTAAAATTGATAATTATTAGTATTTTCACAGTTAATATACCTATATCTAAATATGATTGTGATATTACATTTCATATAAGGTAATAGATTTGATTGTTGTTAACATGTACATAGATACATTAATCTATTTGCACTTAATCTTTTATCACTCTAATTGGAAATAATCGTACGTATGACAGGTTACTACATAAAAATGCTTCAATTATACTATGTAACTGTTACAAAAAATGGAGTAGTAGATCGAATAAATGCTACTTTTTATATATTTTTATTTATAAAAATATTTCCGATAATTACAGACAAGTCGACGACCCAGAGATGATGCAATATGCATAGAATAGACAGAAAATTCTTTTTATACATAATTAGTAGTATTTATGAATTCATGACTTTCAGTAACGTCAATAAACCCATTCTAAAGTATTTATATTTTTTGGGCAACTTAATGAAGGAATTAGATATTGTGTTCTGAATGAAAATTAAACGTACCGCAAGAAATTGAAAGCCATAACTACAAAGAATGATGGAGGTCCCAAATATCTGAGCGAGAATGACGTAGGTAAACGAGATCTCCAGAGTTCGTGCTATGCTAAAACATAACAAAATCGAAAATCAAATTGGATAGCTGCAAATGTAGATTTTTAACTTACGCCACGAGGTGAACGTGTCTCTGTACAAGTCTTGGCAAGCGAGGCTCGTCGTTTGTCGGTCCGGGTTCATCGAAGCACCGTTCAAAACCTAAGCTCAAAATTTCGAATTGACCGCTCGTATGCATAACGAGCGCACCAAAGTAACTTTCCGGTACGGTCGTGGCCAAAGCAGTGAAAAAAGCTCCAAGATACTGCAACCCCATAGTTAGCTCAAAGTACGGGGTTTTGGAGTAGTCAAAGGGGTAGTAAGACTGTACAAGGAGGTGACGGTCAGCGTAGTCGGTGATGTTGCTTTTCAGTCGAATATCGATGTTTAATAAAGGAAAAACGACGAAACCGAAGACGGTGAGCGTAGTTAGTGTGTAATCAAATGCTGTCACCAACCGTATGCCAGACGCGTGCTGCAGCATCAGTTCGCGTTCCCAGAAGCTTTTCGCTCGCAACCAGTCGTTCCTTGCCGACTGGACAACCGGCTGCATCACTTACTTATCCAACGACCATTAAATGCTTATATTAATTAGCAAACGACAGTAGCTATACATGTAAAATTATCGTGTAGTGTGCTGCCTCTAAATTATTCTGTACTATGACGAGAAGAATTGCGGCTAAATCGTGTGTTTCTTCTGTTTTTTCTTTTCTTCTTTTATACAAAAAAATATAAATATAAATCGAGACCATGTATTTACGTACCTTTCTTGTTATGCCATAGAAAAAAAAGTTTAATAGATCCGGAGAAGGCCGCGGCATTGCTCATAAGATTGTTGACGACCACCGAGAAATTATTAATATCGAGTACGAGAGCCCAGGTTTGGGGCAGACAAATCCAAAACAGGAGCAATGTGATAATAAAAGGCACCCGGAGATAGACATGCCAAGGTTCTTTACTCTCAATCGAATGATTAGCTGCTTCAATTGGCCACACGCCCAACAGCTTGGCACCCCATTTATTCAGTCCCAATGCCCACCTCAAATCTATTCTCAAATTTTCTTTCTATGTAAATCGTTCTCTTATCACTCGTAGCATCTCTTAAAATATCTAACATTGTACTTTAATTTTACCTTTAGAACTTTGTTCTTGCATTTCGAGTACTGATTGATAATCAAATCGAACTACGACATGTGCTGTCTAATCCTTAACATCAAAATGTAATTATCTGGTAGTTTCCAATTGGCATTGGATCCGGCGTTTCTTTTACTTGTTAAAGTCACTATTTGTAAATTATATCGTTTATGAAATGAGGCAGCCGTGCTAAGCCTATCTAGACAGGTCTACGCGATACAATAGCTGTAGAAGCGCTCAAATTTGTGGTGAAATATCGACTATGTCTTTCGTTGGTACATTATTAACGAACTTACAGCAGTAATGAACGGAATATTGTAGATAGTATTATGGAAACGTTGCGTTTCTTCTGACTGCTTAGT
The DNA here is from genome assembly GCF_024137745.1 of Phymastichus coffea. NCBI lineage: Eukaryota > Metazoa > Arthropoda > Insecta > Hymenoptera > Eulophidae > Phymastichus > Phymastichus coffea. The sequence continues at coordinate 1,260,300 of NW_026706871.1, forward strand.
ACCTGTATTTTGCATTATTAACGGACTTCGACGAATTATCCAATTTATATTGTAGATGAAGCAATAAAAATTTCATGCCTTCTCTAGCTATAGCCACTACTTTGTGTGTGCATCATTAAAGAACTCTATGAATTGCTCATTTCTCCGGCGAGACACACGAGAATGAAACAGTAACTACGTGCTTAATCATAAATGGGCTGCTGTGTTTCATGTTACTTCTTCAAGTTTCTCGAGGGCCTGACATTTAGCGCTCTCGTAAGAGTTTTTTTCAGAGGTATGTGGTATATAAATTGAACGATTATTAAAACAGATAAATGAAAACATAACGTTGAAGAACGCATAATACTCGTTATTTGAAAAGAAACGTATGCACTTTTTAATAAATGATACGAAAAAATGTGTGATTAAGAAATCAAAATTGGATTGTCAAGTTTTTTCCAACGTAGCTCCAAAGAGAAAATACTACTGAATTTAGAATTTACTTCTGTGTATGTACATACCACCTAAAGATTACACTATTACTGCATGATAAGTGTTTTAGTTAATCTGGCTTTGATTCAATGGCAAATTTTTTAAATATTTTTTGAAAATTATATTACAAACATTGAATGTGGATCATGAGTTGTGGTTGACAACGAAATATTAATTTAGTACTCTTACGCCAACAGTGGAAGATTTATGTTCACAAAATGAAAATGATCATTTTTTGCCAGATTTAAGAATATTCATAATGTATTGGGAGAAGTCCAAATGATTTTGTAAAATCTACGATAAATGATTTGCAAGATAATGAAGTCTCGATAATGCTTGGTTTTTCTGAAAGTTACAGCTTTACGATGATGAAATTCAATCCGATCGATGTTATTGACTGAATAGAAAGAGGTTTTTCAAAACCTTCTCTCAAACAAACGAATTAATTATATCAAAATATTTTGGAAACATTTGTTGTGCATAAAAAAACCGCGCTCAACTCTTCTTCAGCAGTGGAAATTCATAAAAATAAATATGTATTTAATTAAAATAAGTTTTCTATAGTATAAATATTTATTTATGGTTATAAATAATTCTTTTATCTTGGATCAAGCTAATCATTCAAACGTTATTCAAACGGAGTCCAGCCTTATCTGACTCAGATACGTACATCATTCAAACATGGATTAAGGCACTTATTAGATTTTAACATCTGGGACTCTTTCTCGGATTGTATCTTAATAATTTATGAGCTACAGCTCAGGAGACCTACAATAGATTGTTCCGTGATCGTCTTACAATTTTTATCACTCGTTGAGAGGAAGAACGGCACCAATTGGAAAATCTTCGAGCACAAGTACGAGCAGTAAGTCTGTAATTTCTATTGCGTTCGCTTATCTTTATGAAAATGACAACTACTTCACTGTGAATATAATTAGCTATTCTAAATATTAAGAAGCGTTTTATAAGAATAATTTATTCTCATTTATATAAGAATACTTTATTCACAGTTAGTACGTGTAAATTAAAATCAATAAAACAAGTTTATCTCGGGGCTACTTGAAATCTAACACGAGACTGTTATTTGTTTATTATAAAATCAATCGGTCGATGTGTTTTGGAAATACCCATAAGTTCTTGTAATAAAGCTATAGAATTGAAAAATTGACCATACTAAATCGTACTCGAGTGAAATTTATTTTACTTGTCGAAGAAACTGTTTTATTGATCGACAGAAAAAAATTATTATCAAATCATGTTCAACTAAATGATACGTGCAAATGATAGCGAAGTTGAAATATTTTCTGAATATGGGAAGATGAATTACAAATAAATACATACATACTACCTGAAAAGCAAAAATACGAATATTAATAAAATCATGTGGATGATTTTAGTTATCCTTTGTAATGACTGTTATCAACATGTCGTCTAATGACAATGAGATACCGTGGGATATTATGAAAGATAAAGAGAAAAGTAAGGATCAAACAAGTAGTAAGCGTATTATATCTATTGCTTGATATATGAAAACATCCCTTTATCTAAAAGAAAAATTAAAAATTCGAAATATGTAATTGTATATTGAAAGAATCTTAAAAGGTCTCAAAATGAAATAATTAAATAAATGAAACTACGGAAAAAGTTCTGTCAAGTGATTAATTTAAGACCACTATTATTAATAGTTGTAGCTAATATAACTCCAAAAATTACATGCTAGAATTATAATTATATTAATTAATTTTTTTCGAATTTTATGGCTGAAAGCTTGAAATTGTAAAATTAATCTTGGTGTTGAGATTGTCATAAGACTTGATTTTAACAGAGAAATGAGAACAATGTATTACATTTCCCTCCAATAGCTTCATGGTTTACCTTAATTATGGATAGTGTAAGCTTGGTAATCATAGTAACGATTAATATTTCTGTCGAATTTATAACTATGAAGCAATTTTTTTGCAAACATTCAAAATTGAACAGTAATTTTCAGCTATGTTTAAATTATACCTAAATTCTATCGTATACCATTAGAGTAAAACTAAGACAAATTTACCGCATTTATTATTTATCCATATGTCTCCTTAAAATTCAGTGATTTTTTTTCAATGGTAAAAATTATCTTTCCTCAATGTATCGGATTCACGTATAACTTATACGAATTTCTAATTCCTTTTTCAACAGTGTTTTATTAAAACATCCCATATAGCTGTGATTTGAGAAGCTTTGCGGTGCAAAATAAAATAAGTTTTATGATGATCAGCACGGTGCGACTTACTATTTCTAAAGTGTTCTTTCAATTTGGGATCTATGTACATTATTGTCTATTTAGTCAGAATGGTAAAGTTCTAGAGAGAGACAGAGAGAGACAAAGAGAAAGAGAGAGAAAGCTAGCCGAGTATGAATGCTTAAACAATAAATGTGCTTGTTGCATTTTTTATATATTTTTTATATTTTTATAAATATAAGTACTTTTGTTCGAGCTAAGTGATTAATAATGCATTTTATAAGCGATTGTTACTTTTGAAACGATAAAATTTTTGCGTAATAAACTTTGTTAAAAAATCCTTTATTGCGAGGAGTAAAATAACTTACATATTTCATATCATTTATTTTGTATTGACAGCGACCAGCATGGAGATGTAACCGACTATAGACTTCAAAATCTGCTTTTTTGGTATGTTTTTCAAAGGATTACTTGCGAGATTCATAAAGAAAAATTAAAGGAATATTGATACTTACAATACAGTAGGTATGAAGTGAAAGTGGCAAAATTTTGCCAGCCGTTAAAGGTTTTTGTGCCATTGACATAATCATCATTGGTATTAAATTTCGCGCTGTCTTATTGGCAACTGAATACCATCGGCATTTGTAAATGCTATGGCACAAGCTATCGATCTTGAAAAAAATCAGATTTTATTCAGCGAATGAGCTTTTAGAAGGTAACAAGGTACTACGCACTCGTGTTGTAAGAATTTCACCAACGACACAGTCAAGGAGCGTGTGAATCATGAAGGTAACTATGACACAGAGAACGGTAATCACCTGTAAAACTGGTACTTGCTGAGAGCTAGCTCCGATTATCTGAAACGATGCAAAAATTGACAAATTACAGATTACTAACAAGGAAAGCAACATCTTCGCGATCTTAGCTTAGAAATAAGTAGCTTTCATAATTCTACCAAATGAAAAATAATCCTTTCTTTAGAAGAAAATATATACTTAAAAAGATTCAACTATTCAAGGGGTATGCTATTATAACACATTGTTTATAAAATCTCTGAAAAATTATTTTTTTCCATTGCTTAATTAACTCTTTGCAAGATTTACAAAATAGTCATATATTTTTACCGGCTTCTCTAAAATAGTATGTAACTATTGAAGAATCAAATAATACACCCAATAGTATTTGCGACTTCTTACATACTTCTATCTTGAAAAACGTTTCCTATACAGTCAAATCGACATTCTAAAGATGTTGCACTATCCGTGTTAATAAATAAAAAATTCTTTTTATACGCGATAAATAGCGTTTACGAATCTATGAGTCTAAGTAAAATCAACAAACACATTCTATAATATTTTGAATCGCTAGTGGGAACTTATAAAGAAATTAAATATTATACCCTGGATAACGTTTGAACGTACCCCGAGAAATTGAAAGCCAGAGCTGCAAACAATGATGGAGGTGCCAAATACCTGAGCGAGAATGACGTAGGTAAACGAGCGCTCAACAGCCCGGACAATACTGAAAAAATCAAAAGATAAAAAATCTAACTGGATAGCTGTATATATGGCTGTTTGACTCACGCAACGAGGTGTACGTGTCTCTCAACAAGTCTCGGCAAGCGAGGCTCGTCGCTCACGGAGCCACATCCATCGACGCACCGCTCGAGCCCCAGGCTTAGAATCTCGAACTGACTGCTTATGTGCATAACAAGCGCGCCAAAGTAACTTTCCGGTACGGTGATAGACAAACCAGCGAACAAAGCTCCGAGATACTGTAGTCCCAGACTTAGCTCGAAGTACGGCGTCTTGGAGTAGTCGAAAGGATAATAAGACTGGACGAGTAGGTGACGATCAGCGTAGTCGGTGATGTTGCTCTTTAGTCGGATGTCGATGTGGAGCAAGGGAAAAATGAGGAAACTAAAGAGGCTGAGTATAATTGCCGCGTAATCGACTAGTGTCACAAATCGCATGTGAGTCGCGCGCCTCAGCATCAGTTCGCGTTCGCCAACGCTCTTTGCTCGCATCCAGTCGCTCCTTGCCAACTCGACAACCGGTCGCATTACTTGTTCACCCAATGATCAATTAGTGCTCATGTCATTCACCAAATAACAGTAGCATTACATGCAAAATTATTGTAGAATGTTTGTTCTCTAAATTATTCCAAGTTTTGATAAATTTTTTGTACTTTCAAACTCGGTGTTAGCGGCTTTAATTCTCAACACAATGACAAGTGATGAATAACGCCGAGGGCAATTTACTTCACATCATGTTTTCTTGTTATTTTTTTCTATGCAACAGAAATATAAATGGAGACCACGTATTTACTTACCTTCTTTACTGTGCCACAGAAAGAAAAGCTTAATAGATCCAGAGAAGGCTGCGGCATTGGTCATGAGATTGTTGACAACCAAGGACAAATTATTAATATCGAGCGCAAGTGCCCAGGTTTGTGGCAGACATATCCAAAATAGTAGCAACACTATCATAAAAGGTATCCGAAAACGGACGTGCCAAGGTTCCTTACTGTCGTCCGTTGACTGGTCATTTGTATCACTTGGCCACACGCCTAACAGCTTGGCACCCCATTTATTCAGTCCCAATGCCCATGTCAAATCTATTCCCAAATTCTTTCTTTGTACATCGTTTATCTAATCACACGAAGCATTTTTGTACAATACTTAATATTGCACTTTAATTTTATACCTTTGGAGTTTTGTTCTTGCATTTCAAGTGCTGATTGATAATAAAGTCGAGCTATGACGTATTCACACCAACAATTATTTATCGCGCTTCTTTTATTTGAAAAGATACAATTGGTCGAGGTATTACAAGGTTTATAAGACGAGGTGGCCGTACCAAGCCAATCTAGTCAACTGTACGCGATGCGATAACTGTGGTGGCGCTAAAATTAATGGTGTCCCTCAATATCGACTGTTTCTTTCGTTTGTACATTATTAACGAGCTTACAGCAATAATGAGCGAAACGTTGCAGATACGAGTAACATTATAGAATTATTGTGTCTCTTCTGACAGCTTGTATCTACCTGTATCTACCTGTATCTACCTGTATTTTGCATTATTAACAGACTTCGATGAATTATCCAGTTAATATTGTAAGTGATACAATTAAAATTTCATGCTTTCTCTGGCTGGACACTGTTTTATGTGTGCATCATTGAAGAGCTTTATGAATCGCTAACTTCTCCGGACAAAAACACTAGAATGAAAGAGTAGCTAAGTGCTCAATCATAAATGAGTTGGTATGTGTGCTTTTTTTATTCTTTCAAGTATCTCGATGGCTTGCATTTCAGCGGTATCATAAGGATTCTTTTTAAAAGTACGTAATGTAGTTTGTGTACAGAACAATTGTACTTTGATATTTGCATAACATATCGTATCATTTTATTACAGATGTGCAATGTTTGTAACACAATAAATTTTCTATAAATTTATAATATTTTTTGATTACACAGATGGAATAACAAATAACAATAAATATCATGAAACTCTAATTCAACAGAGACGTGGTATGCGATGAAAATTTAATATACAAAGATTTTGCCTACTCATATTTAAGTGGACGTATCCATCAATGACAGCCCTTAACTTCTGGTCATATTGTCAAGTTCCCTGGTGGGTAACTCCAGACTAACATAAGGTTATGTATTATCTTTGCAAATAATGTCATTATTTTTATAAAATATTGTAAAGACATTACATTTGTAAAGAAAGAGTCTATTTTTACGATTAATTTTGCCCGTTACTCTATTTACTAATTATTTGCGCAGTTGCGACGTACGCGCACGAGAGTGCTTGGGATGAGAAGGAGAAGATGCAACGCGGAAATTACGCCAACGTTTCAACTAAAAAAGATTATTGCCGGTCCATTATAAATAAATAAAACGATAAAATACGTAAACAAAAGTGATGGTAATACCACGCGCGTAACGGTGATCGAGCGGATTGGCGTTCTTGGCCTTTAACCTTTACGGGCCGGCACAAATGTTCGCCCGCGCAGCGATGAACCTGTTCAACTGACTACGAGGACCATAAGTCATTCAGCGGTCGCACTAATGCTCATCTCACCGCTGAACAACAGGTCTCCTAGAGTCGGTGCCACCTGCGGAAGTCGCGCACACGCTCGGTGACAGGGGAGAGAGATCCATTTAGTTCATGAATTAAGGCCGAATCATATTCAAATACGAATTGAATTCTGCAAATGGGTTTATAGAATGATAGATGATCCAGTATTTTTTAGATAAATGATGTTTTCGGATGAGGCAAAGATTTACAGTGATGAAACATTTAACAGGTATAACTATCATTATTGGTCAGATCAAAACCTACACTGGCAAAGAAAGGTAGACCACTAATATCGACGAAACCTTACAGTGTAATGTGATATAGTAAATGATTATTTGATTAGTCCCTATTTCTTCGATAGAAATATTGATAGACACAGCTAGTTGGAGTTACTAGAAAATCAATTTCCAGGAGTATTAGAAAATGTAGATTTAATGACAAGACAAAGAATGTGGTTTCAGCAAGATGGTGCAGTAGTACATTTTGCCCGGATTGTACGAAAACTTTTAGATGAAAATTATAATACGAGGTAGATCGGAAGGGAAGGTCCAGTTAACTGGCTTTCTAATTTACCAAACCTGGCATTTCCAGATTTTTATTTATAAATTGCTATTTTCAGAGAATAATCAACAACTAGAGTGAACATGATAGATTGTGTCAATCAAGTTTGCCCAGCAATATTCACAGAGACTTTATTAAAAACTGTTCAGCGCTTTCAAAGATGTTTACATTTATGTCTTCAAACCAATGAAGGTAATTTTGAACATCAAATTTTTTATGACATCCAAATTACATGTTGAAAAGTATCAGGAAGGTATTATGACGATTAATAATTTATCGGAATGTATGTAGAAGATGATTTATAGGATAAAGCCATTCGAATGAGAGCATTAAAACATTGTTTCACATCTTTGTACAGATAAGTACATCAATAAATAAGCATAAATTTTTTTTAATTTTTGAAAGAGTCATTTTTAAATATGTATTACTTTCTATTTTATAATGTATCGTTTATAATAAATTAAAACTATTAGAAAAAAGATCAATTAAAAACTGCTATATTGTGATGTATTGTATGTATGGAAAGTATTGGGTCCACCTTTATACGTATCTCCACGGTAGAGTTATTCTTCATCGGGATGGTGGAATCCTTCAAAGTAATCTCCACTTCATTGAATAACATGGTTCCAGCGATGTTTCCACTTCCCGAAACAGCCTTGGAACTCATTTTTAGAAATGGCCATGAGTACGCTCATCGTATTATTTTCAACTGTCGTTTTATCATTAAATTGTTGTCCTTTGAATGATTTTTTGAGTTTTGAGACCAGTTAAAAGTTACAGGGGATTATGCCGGGACTCTACGGAGATTGTCAAAGCAATGCGATACGGTGTTTATTCAGAAACTGTTTTCGATGAATGCGCTGGCGCATTATCGTAATGAACAAGTCAGTCACCATTTTACCAAAAGTGAGGGCGTTTTCTTCTCACTTCTTCACGCAAACGTTTTAAAATTTAAATGTAATATTCTTTATTGATTGTCTAACCTGTTGGTGAATATTCGTGATGTACAACACCTTCACAATTGAAAAAAAACAATCAACGTTGACTTAACGTTACTCCGACTTTGATATGCTTTTTTGGTCTTGGCGATCTAAAGGGTTTCCACTATGAAGACTGTTGTTTTGTTTCAGGCTCATAACCACAAACCCATGATTCATCACCAGTAATAACGTTTTTGAGCACAATATCACCGTTATTGACCATTACTAAGTTGTCCTGAGCGATTTCTAAGCGAAGTTTTTTGCTCTGCACTGAGCAATTTCGCACACACGCGTGTCATTTGTAAATTTGAGATTAAAATTTTCCAAATTATAGTTTTTGGTATTCCAAGGTCTTCTTCTAATTCTTGCATAGTCATACAACGATCTTGTTCGATGGCAAGTCGCACCCGCTCAACAATAGAACGAGAATCACTATCAACAGAAATGCGGCCTCCTTTGAAACGATTATACCACTCTTTTATTCATCAAAGGCCTTTTGGATCATCTGAATACTTTCCGAACTCGTTTTTCCGAGTTGATAGCAAAATTTGATGCAAATTCGTTGATTTTGTTTTTCAGTCATTTGCTGAACTCAAAAATGGCTTTGTAAACAAAGACATGCTTCGCACGAACTATACGTCAGGCAGATGGCAGCAAGCAATCGATCAGCATTACCGCTGGAAAATTGTTTTCAGGGACCCTAGAGATTCCGGGACTAGATTTTCGAAAGTTTGGGTTGCGTCGGCTGCTCGGCCAGTACTGTATTCATCTTCAACTGAAAACTAGCCGGTGCCACGGCTTGTACTTTTTTGGATGATAAATAAACATGACAATGTTATTTATTGTTGATAATTAAGATCATCTGCAATTGAACTAGCCTGCTGTGTGTTAATTTTAGATATGTGCCAGTTCTTGTGCATAATTGAAGTTCAACTTGATCACCTGAATCCTATTATAAATAAATTACACACAAAGTAAAAAGTCAAAATTAAATTACCAGGTACCGTTAAACAAGCAGCAGGCTAGTTCAATTGCAGGTGATCTTAATTGTCAACAATACATAACATTGTCATGTTTATTTATTACCCAAAAAAGTACGGGCAGTGGTACCGGCAAGTTTTCAGTTGAAGGTGAATACGGTACTAGGCAAGCAGCCGACACAACCCTAACATTCAGAAATCTAGTACCGGAACTTCTACAGTCCTTGAGGGCAATTTTTCCAGCGGCAACGCTGTTCTGCAATCGAAGAGGCTTTACTGTTGACCTACATTCCCCGCAGAGGTTGCTCGAACACTATGACACGAAGATTTTAATGCAGGTCCGATACTTTCCAGGCAGACCTCGTATTTAAGTTATGTTAATTTAATAAAAATGCTTTTCTATCGAATACGAAAAATAAAATACTATTTTTTCAATAAAAATGAAATATTATCCGACACATCTTTCTACAAAAAAATAACAAACGATTAAACAAAATATTCTGCACGATATACTTGTACACTTAATTTTTTTTTTTAATAATGGGCAGAACCTTAAACGTAATAATATTTCAAATATTTATTTATCACTGCAGAAATTTATATAGAATACTTTAGGCCAATTATTTTCTCAGTGAATTTTCCATAGAAAGTTTACATGTAATTGTATATTCTCTTCTAATAAATACTATTTTATGAGTTATGTTCAATTAAAATGGCATTATGTTAAATAAACAAAATTTGAAAATTCATGTACTATCAAATTATGTAAAATCGTTATCCGTACGAAACTAACCCGACCTATAAAATAAAAGTATACAGAAGACTAGAATATAAACTTCATTAAAAAGCTGTCACGCATCGTATAACGATTATTAAAAAATAAAAACGATGTTTATTGATGCTATAACTGTTCCTCGTATCTTTGATGCCAATCCGATACATTTTTGCCATTATCTATTTAATTGCTCATTCAAAGAAATAAATGTGTATGTAAAAAAATTCCTGTGTAGTTATTGCGTAATTATCAACAGTAAATGTGAATTGTTTTTAGAGACTAGTGCAAATCGTGCACAATTAGTTTATACAGCTAAAAGAATTGTAAATTGTGTATTAGCGTGAGACAATGTAACCAATAATATTATATATATATTCTTCGTGCAATAACAATAAGCTTACATGAATTATTTAATGTATTTTTAGGTACATAGATGGAGCAGCAACAATAATATAAGTACGGCAAAATTCGAGAAAATAGATTGATTAATGAATTTAATGCATGCAAAAAAGATGACTCGAAACGAATCGCAGTTGTGGACTGTAAAGGAGCGTCTGTGGTTGCTTGTACTAAAAACATTTAGCGCTATAAAATGTTTGGACTGCTCACGATGATGAATTCTATCTGCTGCTCACAGCAATAAGCATCGAAATGTAACCAGTTGTCGATTTAATTATCTGCAAAGCAAGTAAGCAGTTCTCAGGTAGTATTACAATGTCGAGCAGTCAATTTAATTACGGGACTCACGCTACAATAAGTTGTCATGGACATTAATAAGATTTTGCCTGCTTTTATCTGTCTTGAAGTTCTCGAAGCAATCAGCATTGGTATGAGACACCGTGCTGTACTCGGTGGAAGATAGTACCAGTTACTGTTGCAAATGCGAAAATATATTTGTTTGCTCTGCAAAACATGTGGTAATGTGAGAACGAGCGAAAATAATGAAGGTTCATTGATAACTTACATGCGATGCCAGAGTCTCGCTGGCAAAACAATTGACAAGAGTGTGTACCATCATCGTGAACAGTGTCCCAACAAGCGTGACAAGTTGAAGGCTGTCGGGTCTCTCCGCCCCATCCTCCAGCATCTGTAAATTGATACGATAAAATTTTTTTAGTTTTTGTAGAAGCCCGGCGAAAAAAATGACAAACTCACTCCTAATATTTGAAACCCCAAGCAACACACCATTGTAGACATGCAAAACATCTGGGCTGCGATAACGTAACTGAAGGCTTGCTCTATCAAAAAAACCATTCTGCAATGTATATTTGATGTATTTCACAATAATATTCGTGCCTCTATTCGTCGCCTTATTTATCTACGACAGATATCAAAAATCGCGATAACCCGCGAAGAATGGCATATGAATTATGATAGAGAACAATTTATCGCACAATTGATTCACCTATTTAAGTGGACATGTCTGTCAATGAAAGCCTTTAACTTCCGATTAACGGCAACATCATCGAGTTGACATCGATACTTCGCTCGTAGAAAATGTTCAATGTCACGACCAAGGATATCGAATTGCGCACTCGCATGGAACACAAGTGCGCCAAAGTAATCGTCGGGAACAGACACCGCCATGCCCACGAAGAAACTTCCCATCAGTTGGAAACACTGAGTCAACTCGAAGTTGGGACTCTTGGAATAGTCGTAAGGATAGTACGACTGAACGAGCAAGTTACGTTCACCATAGTCGGTCATGTTGTTGATCAGACGCATGTCAAAATCGACGAACGGAGATACGACGAAGCCCGTATAGCAGCATGATAATATCACGTAATCAATTATGGTCACCAGTCTTGCACGAGCTGCTTGACTCTTCATTATTTTCAGCTTCAAATTATCTTTCACCTCGTACCAATCTCGTGCCGCCGACTCCACCACTGGTTTTAATACTTTCTTAAAAAGTACGATATATTAGTTTTATATAATTTCGCGGATTTTTCCATTATGTTTGCGTGCAATCTTGAGTGAAGCGAAAAAAAATTTACATTCTTGGTGCAAATGGTTTTTCATACTTCATCGTGAAATGAAATCGAGAATTCGGTTTTCAAATTAACAGAATCAACACAATGTATTTGATTTTCGCCATTTGCCTACTATACACTTATTTTATTAAGTAAACATGTTAAGAAAAGTGACCTGGAATCATTGCTCTTTTAATTATTTGCTCAATTAAATTTTTCATGGGTATTTTTGATTCTTCCACGTTTCTATTGCCTTTTTCAACGAGTTTTAACACGTCGAGGATTGCGTTTTTATTTTCCTAGTAAGTTTTTCTTCTTCGCAAAAATATCGTTGTCTTCATATCGACTTTTGTTAGCCATGGATGAATTACTATACTTTCAAATAAGCTAAAATAAAAACTAAGTAATTAAATACCTTTCATTCATTTTTAGATGAAATGGCAAAAATAATACATTGATTCTTATTTATTATAATGAGCCATGAATAAACTGATTATAAACCATTTGCCAAAAGACGTTGGGCATTATTTTGTTTAATTGATTTCATATTTCATTTTAAAACAGAGTGCATTATACACGATGTAGTCGCGAGCAAGTGCAATTCTATATTCGTATTTAAGAAAGAGTTTTATTTTAATAAAATAATAAAAATTACTGAACAATATGGATAACTACTGAATAGAAGTGTATAGGTATAAGGTTACCTAGACTATTGTGCCAAATGAAGAATAATTTTATACATGATGTGAATGTAGGGCTGCTCGTCAGGAGATTATCAATAACAAGTGACAGTTGATGAATACACAAAGTCAATGCGTAAATTTGCGGTAACAAAAGACCAAATATCATGATCATCGTAATGATAGATATTCGTATCACGCTTTGTAAAGAGCGAGATTGAACACTCTCGTCAGATGGCCAAATTCCCATCAATCGAAGACTGAAGCGGTTCAAACCGAATGCCCAAGCAAAATCTGAGACTATGAATTTCATTATTTATTAAGATCGTCTCAACTTAGTATTGGAGGTAGCAAAGGACCTACCTTGATTGTGTTTTTCACTATTACAATTCTCCATTGTAAAATAAATATTTCTGGCAAGAATACTCGTAACGTTCCGCTTTTGACTTGATCTTGTGAGTTTCGGCATTAAAAACTCAATTTATATTTTGGAAACAATTAAAGTCAAGCATAGAAATTGAAGTAACTATCGAAATATCTTGTTGCGACGATAGACGTTTCAGTATCACTGTTGGAGGAGCGAATAAGTATCGACGAAACATATTGGCTGCACGGTGCTATATGATGGACAAAAGAGTGGTGGAAGTCGAACAGTACCTAGGCTTTCATAATAAATGGAAAAACTTCTGAAAGGTTTATCGAGCTTCGGGGTAACCAGCATGAATATTTGCCGGAGGGCTGCGCTTGCGTGACAACAACAATTATTCCAAATCTAGACATTTCACGATAACAACGTTACCGTATAACTCAGCTGATTATTGCAGCAGTTTTTGCTGGTTGTTGCCGGTGGTGTATAAATTAAAAATATTGCAGGTGTATAATCAAGTTCCGAACGGTCTATCTAATGCAGGCTCGTTTTTATTTATCCCTGTGGAAAAGCGTGGTTTTTCGTTTTTACTATTTTCGAAAGTTGTTCATAAAAATAGCTACGACGGTATTTTTGGACAAGCATGGCTATGAAGGTCACTGCAGTCTTCATAGTCTTCAAAATCTATATTTGGAATTGTTCCTTAAAGGATTTTGGGATAAGTAAATGAAAAAAAAGTAAAGCTAATACATGTGCACACTGTCACAAGGCAATTATTAGATATTTTCCATCATCGAAAATAGTATTATTGGTATGGAATCATGGGCAGGCTTGGTATCAATTAGTTACTAATGACAAAGTAAAGATATTTTATAGCAAAATAACTTTGAAAAATTGCATAGTATAAATTACTAGTGGTTGAACAGAAAAACATTTTCTAAATACAATACAAGTATTTTCCAAGCTCGGAAAATTGAAGTGTTCAAACTGGCTCGGACTTTCGAACCAACCCCCACATCGTGAACAAAATTCTTTCACTTAATTATATTAAACAAGATCAAAAAGCGTACAAAGAGTACAAATTCAAATTAATTAAAGGCTTTGAATTTTTCCTGCATATGATAAAGAAAATAGCTAATGAAATTAATAATACACATATTCACACTATAGTAGTTTCTCATAGTCCATCGAAGAATTTTGTCAGTTGTCAATGGTAACGGGACGAAGTATATCGCCAGTAATAAAGGAAGCCTATGCGTCCATAAACGAGAAACAGTATACAAGTAGCAATTCGATTACTAAATTGTTAAACAACATGGACTTCTTCAATACCGGAGTAGCAGTTAAAAAGTAATATCATACCATTGGTTCTTTTAAGGGATAACAATACCGCTCGCAAAAATCCACATCAAATCCAAATCCCCTTGATTTCTTCTCTCCAATATTCCGGCTCTAATTATATTTGGTAAGAGATAATTTGTATTATTACGCAACTAGCCTGCGTAAGTATATAAATCATGTTAATACTAATGGCACGAATCTCAGCCTGAGCCGGGAAGAAATTCTATCTGTTAGTGACTATGAGCAATCCTTAGCGCACGGTAGTTGCTATTAGCGTGACAATCGATGAATACATTCATTATAAAAACTTCGAATATTTCGATAAGAGTGAGAAAGTAGATGAAAGTGTTCGAGAATTATCGTTCCAAATATCTATATGTAAATAAGTAATTCCGTTACCTATGATTATTATACAAGTGTAGCAAAATCTTCACGAGCACGTCTCATCACCTTCCTGGTCGAAAATCTTCACATATAGTCATGTCTAATAACGCCATGTCAAATTATAAATCATATGATCAATTCAAATATAAATATTATATGTAATATTTGCACAGTTATGTAAAACAGTTAAAAATTAAAAAAAAAAACAGTGGAAACAATTGCTCATATCTTATTATGTAATTATCATGTGAATTTACTTTTTCAAAACTGCATAACGACTATTAAGGATCAATCATTTATTCGAGTAGTAAAATATTATGCGAATATTTCTAATACATTAACAAAATTTTATTATTTTATGATATCTAAATTTTTAAAGTATAGGTAATAAATAGTAATTATCAATACGTACACTTATTACAACCGGTTACTACAATCAATATCACTATTTGAAATGTCTCAAGTTATTGCCATCACTAACGATAATTGGCATTAACAGTTGTACCACTGGTTAATTGCTGAAACATTTTTTTCATAGTTCCGTCAAAAAAATTGTAACAGAAACCTTAAATAATTAATGTCCAATGTGGGTTTCAATATACGCAAATATGAAAAGATATAACGGTTCCTCCAAAAAGCCATTTGATAATGAATAACACAAAATAGCAGTACCAAGAAGACGTTGTTATACTCCTGAAAAGTAATATTTTCAATTGCATTCCAAAGTGAATGATTTATGCAATTGAAATTACTCTGAAGTAACGAAAAGAAAGAAATGAATGAAAATGAAGGCAATAAAATCATAGTCAATATAGTTCTCACCACATAACAATTCACAGTGACGTGAAAAAAGCTCGTATATCTTGGTGAGTTCAATAGTCTTTTGAGTACCAAAGTACTTAATACGACGACAAAAATCGCAGAGTTTTCTTTGAGCTGTCGTAGAAGTAGAAATTAGAAGTCTAATAAATTCAAATATATAGTCGTTATTTTAAGCACGTTCGCATTAGCTACATAGGTATATGAAAAATTTTTATTGAAATTTCATGCAATAAAATTTGATAAATTGATTTTGCGACATTTTTTGACATTTTGCTGTTATTTTAAAATAGTTTTTAAATTGGCTTTGGACATAGACATACTCTGATAATGACAACTCTACCAATGAAGTTATACGTAACGCATTAGCACATATACATGTGACCACATGGTACAATCTATAGCAGGAAGAAGGGCTAGCGGCATTACTGTTGGAAGGGAACGGTGAGCAAGCGACAGTAGACGGTGCTGTGATGTTCGTATCACTTATAAATAAAAATAATTCGAACTCTCGTAATTTAGCTAATGAGTAAGAATTTGTTTCCGATGATTTTACTCTAATTTCAAGAAAATAGCTAAGTGAGACAAATACAATAATTAAGTAAATCAAATATATATAAGTAATGATAAAATATCGAGGAAAGTCAGACAATGCCCTAGTTTCTTATGGTGCGAGTTGTCCCATAAGCAGAGCTAAAGTCTTTCTTGGATAGGATATAATTCGGCCCAAGTTTCTTATAGCGCGAGATGTTCTATAAGTCGAGCTCAAATTATAAGGAAAGGTTAGTCTTGCTTAGCAAATCACAATGAGAGAAAGAACTTAGGTGTTGATCCAAGTTTATTCAAACTCATGCGCTCACTTTGCAAGGCTAGAAGTGAATGAATCTAGCCTGTGCAAAGGTGGGCCTATTTATACACAGATTTTCCCGCTTATTATTGCAGGAGAGATTTCATCGAAAATTCGAGAAACATTCCCGAATTTTGAGAAATGATTTTTCTTCATTTACAAGTAAATAACCATTAATATTAAGTTTTTTACACATGTAAATTTTACAGAACTAGTTATTTGTTGATTTTATACAATATATAATTATCGCCAATAATGTCGTCAAAAGTTATTAACTAATAAAGTTAATTAACGTGATATTACATTATTTACAATAGAAAATTATTAAAATTTCATATAACTTTATAGTTAATTAATTTTGGAAGTATTTTCCAAAATTAATTATTTAAATTAATTAATAACATTTGAATTATGACTAATTTTTCATATTTGTAACGGTTTTCTTTTAATCTTAATATGCGATTATTAGGTTAATTATCTAAGATTTCTAAATCATAAAATTGTCATTATCAAGTATTAACTTAATGTTTTCGTTCTATATATCGCTTATTGTTTAAATAAATTATTAGTTGTTTATTTATTAATAACAGTTGTTATTTAGCTGTTATTAATGAAACCAATTCTTACTCATGTTCTATGCTTATTCATTTTACATATAAATTATTTATATTTTTCTAATATTTCATATGTTAATAAATAAATTAACTTTACATATCGATATTCGTTATAAATTTATGATTGAATAAGATATTGTGAATCTGTATGTTAAAATCTATATAATTGATACTTTGTTATATTCAAATTATCTATAATTAACATATTTTTCTCAATGTTATGATTTATTATATCTATGTATATTATTTGTGACGTCACGCTATTTGTTTTGACTCGACTCTTATTTGTATACAGTCGCGTAAACAGTGAGGTAGCGCCGCTTAATGTATTGTTTTGACTAAACAGATTAATACGTTAGGCTAGTTGCAGTGATTTAATAACAGCTCATAAATAGGACCGTTACAGTGCAGAAAAGAGAAGGGGAAATAAAGCTATACAGCTCTACTGACCTTTGCTAGCTGTTTATCATTGTTATTTATCTATGTAGTCAGTGATCATTTCGTGACTCGCATTGATACGTTACAAGTTATGAGCTTTCAAGCTCAATTATCTTATACGTACAGTAATCATTGCTTTCAGCTATGTCTATAAGAGTGAGTCACGCAAGTCCTACGATAAAATTTTCAACGGGTCGACTCAACAGTCAGCCAGTTGGCTGTGCTTAATGGATAACCTGCAACCTGTTGAATGATATGTCATTCTCGCTCGACTCTCTCGGCATCTCTTTACTGATTCATCCAAATGAAAGTGATGTTCCCATTGATTCAAGAGACTTAACCACCTTTGGATTTGGACAATTGTCAGTGGCGAAGATTCGGAGAGACCCACCAAAGTCTATTACGGCTATTACGTGCTTACGCATTGACGTGACTCGTTTGCGTTGCCAAGGTGAAAGGCATTGCGCTCTTATCGCAGGCGATAATGTTCTCGGAATTCAAATAAAAAATGCAGCCCAGGCTTTCTGCGTAGCTGCGAGTCGGTGGCGAATTATCTTACGACACGCGCGAATGAGCGATGGGAGAGGAGGGAGGCGAAAAAGAACGCTGTACTGCGAAGGCTGACGAGCTTGTGGCTTTTGCATAATCGACGAGAAGGGTAGGCGCATGACTGGGGAATGCCACTGGACACGAACGCGAAAAAGGGGTGGCGCGAAGCTTCTATAGAGCGCGTCGGCATATAGGAGCCGTGACTCGCGGCTGGGCGTGCGCTCGCCGTGACGCAAGCTCATCGCGATGGCCAGTCGCGAGGGGACACGGCACGAGTCGATGCGCCGACCGCATTTGCATAATGCATCGATAAGCGTCTGGCAAGTTTTGCGCTGTGCGTGACGATAATTTTCGCGAAGCAGCGCCTCGTTGTCGCGCGCGCGCGCGCTAAAGCGCCGAGTCGCATTAGAGCATACCTAATATACCTATTTGCATACTCGATTAGAAATCCTAGTTGCGTGACGATAATTGCGCATTGCCGGTGATACAGACGCGTCTCTCGTCGCGGTCGGGGAAGCGACAAGCGAGGCGAAAGTTTCGTTGGCAATTATCGACGCGACGCGCTGTGAAGGGTTATACATTACTTTTGTCGCTATTCCTCGGCAACCAAAGACGTATACGTACAAACTACTGCGAGTGTTGCAATCAATACATTTTGCGATAATTCCACTAGCTTGCTACTTTCGGAGATATTACAGAAGCATGGCGTGCAACAGTATGGCGTGCCTAGTTTCCGAGTTGACTGGATCACCCACGGCTCACGGCAATGAGCATTGAAATTTATCCTGCCGATGACTTTAAAATCTGGAGATTGCATTGATATTGAAGTGGAGCTCGCGACAATTGGCGCATGCGGCTAGCGTGTAATTGGTAGTTAAATTACATTGCAGTAGGTAGCGAGCGACAGGCTGAAGATCTTGCCTCCGGTCATTGTCCGCGCAATCCGCGAGACGAGCATCATCGGAACGAGATCCCGCAGCGGAAGCCCGGGCCCGACGGCGTACCAGTGGCTCTTGTAGATGCTGTGGAACACCTCGCTGCTCTTCAATAACATAACGCGCTCGAGTTAGAATCAAGCGGAAACTAGAACGGGTGGCCGAAAAGCATACTCGAAAGGCTAGGGTTTCGCTGGCGTAGCAGTCGACGAGGGTGTGCATCATGAGGGCGCAAATCACCCCGAGCAGCGTGACGAGCTGAAAGTACGAGGGCGCGGCGTCGTCGCTGTTGACAATCTGCAAATTTATTGGACGACGGTTGCGCTCGACTCGATTGACGATTGCTCGCGCGGGCTTACTCCTAATATCTGAAAGCCCACGCAGCAAAGCATCAGCGAGGTGTTGAATACTTGAGCCAGCATCACGTAACAGAAGGAACGTTCGACGGCCGTTACCATTCTGAAAGCGCGACAACTTAGAGTTCGCGGGCGGCGTGCACGCGGATTAGGCAGGATCCAACTTACGAGAGAAGATGCACGTGCCTGTCGACGAAGGCCCTGATGTTGGCCGCAAAATGGCGCCTGCTCACGAAGGGGGCAGCGTCGCCGTGGCGCTGCTGGCGCTGCCCTAACAGCTGGATCCTGTCGGCGAGAATCTCGAACTGCGCGCTCAGGTGGAAGACCACCGCCCCGAAATAATTGTCCGGCATGGAGATGGACATGGCCATGAAGAAGCCGGCGAACAGTTGGTTGGCGTACAGCAGCTCGAAGAAGGGCGTGCGATAGTAGTCGAAGGGAAAGTAGGACTGAACGACGAGCTTGCGCCCGGGGGTGTAGTCGGTGAGTATCTCATATTAAATAAAGAGAACATTTAATGCATCTTGACTTTTCGAATTTTCAATTTCACCAATAAAAGTTTTGATCTGTATTCGTGCATTAAAATGAAGGCGAAAAAAAAACGAAAAAGCCGAACGTACCAAGAGCGCTGGTAACCATCACTAGTTTTGAAAATAATTTATCGTTTTTTATTTCTTCATATTAATCCATCACAACCGATCTTTCCGTAGTACACATTTTGCGACGAAAACAAAAAAGGTTTATTCTCAAAATGCGAATTTGTGATACGAGCCGCAGATGAACGCTTTACATAAGCTATGAAGTGTAATTTATTATAGCCGAAAACAAGCGGTGAAGGTGCAACCTTTAGTATCACAATTGGCTTCTATGACTGCAATGGTACCTTGCAATCTACAAATAACAATGCACTATTTACAGTGTTTAAGTAGACCAGCTACGCTTCTCTTATCGATCACTCTCACCTTAACACTCTTTTAACCGTACAAATAACAAATTTCATATTTTTACAGAGCCTAACATTAAAGTTCTTCAACGAGGGTGAGAAAGACGTGAAATATTCTCTTTTGCACAAATTGTGGTATAATCAATTATACAATAAAAAATAAACACATTCGTTTTCGAACTACACAAATTGTTAAACTGATTTGTACATATCTTGTTTTAGTTTCAGGTTATTCGGGTAGCAAAAAGGAAGTATATTAGATTAGAATAGATAGAGCATAACAGGAAACTTTAGCCATATGAAAAGTGCACGCGCATTGATGTTATATATTTTTTGCCTACATATTTTTTGATCAAATTGGATCGGCACCAGTATTTTAGATTTCGAGTTTAACTGGAAGAAGCGTTTGGTCTCAAAAATGCTATTATTAAGAGTTTTTATTCTAACATTAATGATAAGGAGGATACTACAATTCTGAATAACATGTAATCCTAATACGAGCTTACTGGGGATTAAGGATCGGGTGCAGGGTATATTATAAGATACAATTATAATTGTAAAACTATAGTCGACTATGCATTTGTTCTGACCACTGCAATAATTTTGGGCTGATATTTTGTAAGTTATTGGTAAATTTGTACACATGTGATCTATACTGTTTTTTCATTTTGGTTATTTCATAGTATAGTACCGAAGAGGTTAACAAATCTATCGAGGAAACGTCAAAAATGGTGTTTTTTATCCAGCGGCCTGAACGTAGCATTTCCCGTCGATCACGATTTGGTCCGTAACATGCTAATTTTGACCTTTCCCTGGACAAAAAATAGTATATACACCACGACCGAGGGATTGGCAAGCCCGTATTGAAAACATTGAAAAAAATCATCCATGTTGAAAATTACACTTTCCACACGTCATATCGAAAAATACGGTGCGACACAGGTTCGAGAAAGATATTCTTTTCTTGTGTACCTTTCCTTATAAACGGCACACGAGGCAAGAATCTATTTTTCCGCACTTGTATCGTAATGTACTATTCTACAAGGAAAATTAACCAAAGAACCTGACGAGAAGCTCAGGAAATATTATAGGGAAACTTTGTTCCATCGCATGGTATGGTTCAGAAGTGATTCACAAAATTTTATTGATTGTTCCTACGACAGCACAAGTGATACTAAATTTATAAATGTAACAGAGTAGGATATAGTAGAATCAAATGTATAAATGATCCAGCGTGTTTAAGATATGCTGGTCATCATTCACCATAGTAAAAATCAAGTTGAGTGTACTAATATCATTGTAGAAATAACAAATTTAATAGAAGCAAATCTACTAATCATATTACAACTCATAATAATTGTGGTTATTTGAAATACTTGATAAATATAAAAGAATTAATCAATCACAGGATCATAGGATCAACTCATACATTTCTAAATTCTTCGATTACAAAGGAAAAGTTCCTAATATTCTGAGCAACAATGAAAATGAAACAATAATTACAACTAATAATAGAGACTAATAACTTATCATCACAAGTAAGTAACAGAAGGCTCTAAATCAGAAATACGAGATAAAAAAAACGAGATGTGAAAGTAATTAAGAGAATTGGAAATAATAGAAGGTAATCAGGACTTCGTCTTTCAAGATGAGCTTGAAGTCAATAATATTGAATCCATGTACAAATTATATCTAAAAAGTAAGTTCGTTATTTTTTATGTATACATATGTGGGATGGTTCCGAGTGAGGATGAGTGGTTTATGAATAATATATTTATTTAACTTTAATTTACTGTAATATGGTTTTGTCAAAACCAATCAGAGACCTGTCCTTTCCTATGCTAAGGGCATAAGCGTAGAGACGAGTATAAAAACAACTACTCGTACTGTAAAAATTAATAAAATCTTACACATAAAAAGTTTAAATGAAAATCTAAATAAATTGGAAATATTTATTAATAGTTTGAAACATAAAAAATCAACCAAAGTCTATGACAAGTTTTCTTATATTTTGCAATTGAGTTACACAATATATTTTACAATTAGAATACACGTTTTTGTATAACGACCTTTTATATACTTTATTTTATCGACACGGAATAAAGCATCGCGTAAAATTTATTTCAAAATGTGTGGCATCGTCTATCATATGTATTGAGTCAAGCTTCTATATTCTATAGATCAGCAGTTGATTTATTAAGTAGCTTTCATCTGTGATAAACGATTCGTTAATAAAGCTTTACAAAAAAATTTTCAAAGTTGGAGTAAAACATGTTTGGTAGTGAGTGGCGCAAATATTTTGTTTTCGACTGATCATGTATAATTTTTGCACGTGTGTATCTACCTTGTTGGAAATAATATTTGCGTAAAACAATTGCACCCAGTTATTTGTAGTTTCAGATAGTTTATAAACATCATATTTCAGGCACGTACAACAGTCATTAACGGTTTTTTTTCTACCAGTAATAATTATAATACAGTTATTAACAGTTATAGACAATTTCCGAAATGCACTTTTTCATCATAAAAAAATGTGCTATTAATAGCAGTTATGAACAGTTGTTAAAACAATTTCAAAAATGAAAATAATTATTTACAACTATATAATAAATAGTTAGTTATATGTCGTAACTAAGAATTATTTAAAACACTTATATATTGTTATTATTAATTAATTTTTTTCACCTACAAGTTCTTTTTTCGTGTTCGGTATTGGAAAATGAATAATTACAATTTAACTGCAAATAATAATTTCTAATTTCTTATTCCAATATTTAACTTGTGATAACTGTTGTTTGCAGTTATTTATAGTTATTTGCATCGATTATTTTTCAAAATAAATTTGTTTTGATGAATAAAAATGTAAATAACCGTTAGTAACTGAAAAAACCATTATTATTTAATAATGACAGTTTTTAATAGAAAATAACTGTTTATAATCGTTATACGTGTCCAAAATTAGACAATTTATAAACGGTTATAAATTATAAATAAATGTTAGCAAATGTTACTAATGATGATTTTTATTTATTATAATTTTATGCATGAATTATTTCCAACAATGTAGAGATTGACATATAGGAGGTTCATCAGAACGATAACTTTTAATTATTTATGAATATTTATCATTCTCGTGTACTGAAATCTTCTTGGGATATGAGCCGACTGTAGGTGTCTAGATACTGTCTTGAACTCAATGTCTTTTTGATCAATGCACAGATACTGTAATTTCATTTGTGACTATAACGAAATACCAATTTTGAACATCGACAGTTTCGCTATTTCAATTGACACACCTGGCACGTTGTCTTATGAAATAAAAATTGGCACTTTACAGTGTTACAATTGAAATTACAATTTTTAGGCACTATTTCTTTGTAACCAAAACAAATTGGCTTCAAACGGTCTCTAGACACTTGCAGCTTACTCGCATGCTAATTTTATCTTTTGTGTGTCGTAAAACCTGAAAATTCGAACAGAGCTTTTAATATTCCATAGAAACGGTAACGAGCACATGATATACCCAATGAGATTCATGCGAAATTGCTATCGAAGCTTGGCTGAAATTTTTCTCTTATTTCAGTAAATTCATTAACTCTCGAAAGAATTTCGAATTGTTTGATATGAGCGTGTGCAGCTTATCTTTCAAAATGACGCATTGAATAGTCACGTAAAAAACACCACTAGAGCGCCAATTTAGAAAGCGTTCAGTGGTACAGTGAAAGGAATCGAGAAGAAGCTGTTAGCAATATTCTATGAATGAACTATAAGTTGAGATCGCAAGGCTTCAAAGTGGTATAGTGTATAATAGTAGAGGTCTATAGCGGAAAGAAGCATGCGCAAGTTGGCGTCGGGATCGATAAAAAAAATATTGCGAGGCAAAAAAATATGATTGCCGATTGCGCGACAATTCAGTACCAATGAGCATTTTTATATATTGGTTACACACTGGTCTACTCCTCCGGTTGGTCTCGGCATCTGTCTGTCGTACGTCTGACGAGAATTTTTTTCTACTTTCATTGCGATCGATCGATCGATGAACATAACTATGGAAGTAGAGCCGTCTGGTTATCAGCTACCAGGACCAGCTCTTCGTAGATGTTGGTCACCATCGATCACTATTCAAATTATTAGCAACGTCCTTTCTCTTCCAAAGAAACTAAGCCATATTCCCATTAAGGTCTAGACTCAAATCATAAATGAACACCTTTACTGAGAATCTACATCAACAGAAAAATCGTGATATTAATAATAAAATGAAAAAAGGACGTTTCATTGTTGGTTATAGTATTATAGGCGATGTAAAAGCTAGACAATCGTTCTTACGCAAATGTACACAGCAGTGACAACTAAGACAGTCATAGTGATGCATTGTATCTGATAAACATTCCATGACTGTCGCGGCTATAATAGTGTCTCTAGATCTTTCATCCGTAGATCTTTATCCTTATTACAAGATGTGGTACATAAATTGTAAACGAATACATCCATAAAATAAGCCAATTATTACTCTGGACATTTAATTTTTAATTGATTAATAATTTTATCGCAAAATAGTATATGTAACGATAAATTTCGAAAAAAATCTTTCAGTTAATTTTTAATATACATTACCACTTTTGATTTTGTTTTGAAAATTTATAGGTATATTGAACAAACAGTTGCGTACACTAACATTTCTTTTTATTATTAGGGCCTTTGTTATTTATAATTAAGAATTCATAAGTCACACATACAATACAAAAATATGAAAACTTAAATGTTTGAGAATAACTTACAAAACGAATCAACTATAGTATTTAAATGTAAAATTAAATAATTAACAATTATATACAGGTCCAAGAGTAAAATATAATTTATTAAACCCGTTATATAATTTATTAAAACTGCTTTCAATTCTGTTTTGTTGACTTCACCATTATAAACAAAGTGACATTATTTCAATGCTTAAAATTATAAATTTACAATAGTACGAAGCTATTTGTAGCCATGACTAAATTAGTTGTTTAAAATCTGTACATATTAATAATAGGCACAAAAAAAGAATTTTGATTAGTACTAAAATGCACATTAATAAAATTTATAATAAAATATTTTTCCATGAATCTCAATTTAAATTGATAAACCAAATACTGATACAATACAGTACATTGTCTTATTTTCCCAACGAACAGTACAACTCCCGTCTGTAGAGTTATCCCAGTAACAGGAACTAGCTGTATGTAGACCAGCTCCATTTTTCTGCATAATTGTACAAGTAACAATGTACTTATATGGTTTTGCCAGCTTGGTCAAATTTCCCAGTACACTTTCAACTACATTTGAAGTCCATTGATTCACTTTGCCATGAGAATAGACATTTCCTCCTATTGACACCTCAATAGCTTCTTTTATAATTTTGCTAACATGGTCTACAACAAATTGACTTTCTTCTTGCATGTCCTCCATTTTAAACTTTTAGTGAGACTTCTACAATTTATTGAAAATTGATTAAACCTTCCAAAAGATTATCTTCATCTAAGGTTTAGAGAATTTTCTGCAAAATATTACAAATGTTAGAAAGTTTTCTTAACAGAATATAATAGTTATAGTATTGGAGATGCACATTACTATAATTGTGAAATTTATAACCTCATTTTTCTAAAATTGTAAAAATATTTAATTGCAAGATATTTAATAAGAATATTTATTAACTTCTATATTTATTTTGATTATATATTTAGAATACATTTTTAAGGTTATAAAATATGCCGAGAAACGTACATAATTACGAGCAACATTAAAACTACTTACAGCATTTACAATCACCAGT
The DNA here is from genome assembly GCF_024137745.1 of Phymastichus coffea. NCBI lineage: Eukaryota > Metazoa > Arthropoda > Insecta > Hymenoptera > Eulophidae > Phymastichus > Phymastichus coffea. The sequence continues at coordinate 1,286,434 of NW_026706871.1, forward strand.
AAATTTGAATAGTCTTCTTTTAGTAAATAAACTATAAAATTAATGAAATTCAAAGCATTGAAAGGACCATATACATCGAATGATTCTTGAATGATCAAACATTTACGTATATGTGAACGTAAGTAGGCGTATATGTTTGTATAATGCGTTGCCGCGATAGGTTACCTCTGTTGCCGATAACCACGCACTTCGCATGCGCAGAAATGTTGACCGCGCTGATTCAAACGAGTGTTCAAGTGCAATCATGATTTCAAATATAATGTTGTAGCGTATTAATTCCGCTATTGCATGCTACATTAAATTTCTTTGAAGTATGTCAGAATATAATGCTTAATTTAAATAAACAAAATTATGTAAAGCTTAATTATGCAAAATAATTCATCTAAGTATTCAATAATTTAATTTAGTTTTATAACTATATTCGATTAAAAATTTTCGTAGCCTAAAAATAAAAATAATATATAAAATATGTGGTTAATTAGAATCTTGTGTGTAGTCTACATTCAAACGATACCGGATACGTATAGCTCTAGATAGTTTACATTCTATACTCAGATATGTAAATTACGTAACGATTATATATAGAGTTTCGAGCAGAATACACAGTAGTCACAGTACTCGAGAAGTCGCTCCACACAAGCGCAGAAATGAACCAATCTTTTCTGATATCGAAATGACGGAGGTTAAACATTGTGGTCAATCGGAGCAAACAAAAATTTTATGTGTGGGCTTAATTTGTGTTGATATAGTCCAGTTGTGTGAAGAATATGTGTCGGAAGATTCAAAAAAAAGGTTTGTATTTCATTATAAAAATTGAATATTAATGCCAATTCTAATGTTTTTATTGGCATATACGTTTTATGGAACTTGGCATTTGAAAATTTGATACACCAAGCGGAAGAACGCATTAATTCACAAGCAAATTATAAGAATTAATCAATTTGATGTCGTTTAATTTTAATAAGCGGTGTGGAAACTCGTCTTTCTGTATGTATAGGTGTATCGATTTGAAATACCAGCGAGGCGGCAACGCTTGCAACAACTGCACGGTCCTATCTCAACTCGGATGCCCGGTTGAATTTTTAGGAATTCTTTATAATGATGAATTATTCAATTTTATACAACAAGATATGAACAAAAATAACATTGAATTCTCTAGTTGTCCAATAATCGAATACGGTAGATTGCCGATTTCTACAGTCATGCTAAGCGAGAAGACAGGGTCGCGAACTATTGTGCACTATACTGCAAGCAATAAAGAATTGTCTTTAAATGATTTCAAGAAAGTCAACTTAAATGATTACAGCTGGATTCATTTCGAGGTGCAACAGAAATTCTAGCATTTTATTACTAACGATTATTCCAAAATTTGCGAATGAAATAATTTTCATATTTACAGGGTAGAAACATATCAGAAGTTAGTTCTATGATGGAGTACATCAAAAGTTACAATGACTCTTTGATTCGTAAACAAAATGAGACTTCTAATAAATTGTTATCAATTACCACGAGCGTAGAATTAGAAAAGCCAGACGATGAACTGTTGCGGTTATTAAAAAACGCAGATATCGCTTTTATTTCTAAAGATTTCGCGCGAAGTCGAGGTCTCAACAGTATGACGGAGGCGATTGCGAATATTAAACGATATCTGAAGCCTGGGTAAATTAAATCGAAAGCGTGTGACGTATTCAAGAATGCAATATATCTCTGCTTTAAATTTCAGCGCAATATTATTAAGTGCTTGGGGTGATCAAGGAGCAATGGCGTTGACTCCTGATGGAAGCATTGTTCATTCACCTATTTATCCTCCGAATAAAATAGTCGATACCCTCGGAGCAGGTGATACTTTCAACGCTGGAGTTTTGCATTACCTGAATAGAGAAAAATCTAAATGTATAACAAATTGTACCAGTGAATTTGCGTGTACAAGTGAAATCATTACCACTGATATTTTACGAAAAGCTATTCAGTTTGGATGTCAGATTGCCGGATTGAAAATTAGCTTCCGTGGTTTTGAAAAGTTGGGTGAATTGTTGAAAAGGTCTGGTATACCTGTGTAAGCTTGTTTTTTTTATACAAATGAGTGTTTTATTTTCTTAGTTTAAATTTGATTACATATCAGTACTTTAAATATAACTGGTGCATTAAATTATATGTTACTAAATAGTTTCGTTAGTGTTTGTTAATATCGAAAATACAAAAATTTCAGAAAATATTTATTTGAATTAGTTGGACAACAATTTTGTTTAATTTCGAATCTGTATGATTATATATATTATTTTCAACTGATGATTTGATTTATGCACACTAAATTAACAACAGAAAATATTTTCAATATTCTATATACACATAGATAAAAGCATCCTCAGTTTGTTTGATACTTCATCCATGGCAACTTTTGTAAAATTATTAACTTGCATTTATTTATTTAAAATTGATAACTGAAGGAAAAATAAGTGCATACATATTTATCGACAAAAGGTACTTCATCGTTAGCTCGCTAGATGACTACATGGTCTCAACTATAGCTTATTTAGCAGTGGCAGTTAGTGAGCCAGCTGATCGCTCAGTAAGTAGTATAACAGTTTGGCAGTAGTGATTCAACGCATGGAGGGAGCTGTTTCCGTTCGATTGTACGCAAACCCAACCATTATTTTTATCGCCTTATCATTGCCGAACTGTCTTATCACTGGTCAACAAATCAAACTGCCAAGATTCATTTCTGTGCTGTTTTTATAGAAGTCGTCGGAGGTTATATAGACAACGATGATTTCTAACATTTATGAGAGGATTGTTGGGGTTTCGCCACCTCCAGAACCAAACAAACCAAAAATCCTTTGTGTTGGACAAAGCTGTCTTGACATTGTACAGTTATGCAAAAATTATCCACAAGAAGACGCCGACGTGAGGTATGACTTTTCACAAATATTATAACTTGACTCTGAATCATGACAAAGTCGTGTCAAAACATTGCTACAAAAGATTCGTATGACTTGCTATTTCTTGTATACAGTTAATTCTTTACGTCTAAGATTTCCTTTCTTTCATGAAATGCAATCAACTTGATTCATTAAAAACTGATCGAAGTAACGAATATTGCAAAATTGAATTTTATTTCAAGATATTGAGTGTTGAAGTTGAAAATATAATTTATAAATATCTTCAATCATACGTGCTTTTATAATCGATGGATTAGCAGAGTGTTATATTTTTATAAGAATGCTTCATTCTATTAAATCGATTTTCAAATTGAAAAATAACTCAGTTATATACAATATAAGAAAGTGCGGAATAGGGTCGGGAATTTTTGAAATTTGATATTCCGTATCCATGTTTGTGAGCAGTGTAAAAAGTTATTAATAATATATTATTAAAGTTCAATATTTCTATAATCTGAAAGTTATTTCAAATCCAAATTTGATTATTAAGTCGTATATTTTTAACAACGGATTCATTCGCATGATATTTTCGCAAGATATTTAAAAATCCGTTGACATTTTTTGCGACTGAAAATATTTAGTATTTTATTTTTAAAGAAGGCGCATTGTTCCTTGAAATTTATTTTCAATTGAAATTAAAAATGAGTTCGACGCCAATTATGGCACTTATTATGGCGTTTGATCATTTAATTGGAATTTTTTGAGTAAATAAAAATATGGAATCAGTACATTATTTTGTGCAGTTATTTTTACTAAGTTAAAAATGAAAATATTGACTTTTTTGTCAAATTTAGTAAGTTTCTCTTTTAATTGATTTCAAATTATTTTAAATGTATAACAGTAGAAAGTCATTTGTAATTTCATTAATTTAAATGTATTTTTAGCATAAAGACTTTGTTTACCTTCAATAAAATTCATTTTTCTGGGCTCATTCATGCATAGACCATTTACAAGAATGTATCATAATAATATAATTGAATTGCCGACGCATACGTGAAATTATTTTCGAGTGTGCTTATCAATTATGATCTCTGTAAATCTGTTTTAAAATTTTGCAGAAGCATTGACTTCAGGTACCAAGGAGGTGGAAATGCTTGCAATAGTTGTACTGTTATATCTCAGCTAGGACAATCTTGTGAGTTTTTTGGATACCTCAGCAACCGACAATTCTCCATGTTTCTACAAGAAGACATGCGGAAGCATAACATCGACTTTTCACATTGTCCAGTAACGTGCGAACATGAGTGTCCAAAATCGGTAGTAATATTAAGTATCAACACTGGATCTCGTACGATAATACACCATAATCCAAATTTTCCAGAAGTCACTTTAAAAGACTTTGAGAAGCTTAATTTAGAAGATTATAGCTGGATACATTTTGAGGCAAGCTGGTTTTACAAAATCGTATTACACTTAGTTGAAATGTACTTAAATATAATACTTTTATTTAGGGTCGTAATGTTGCGGAAATCGTTTTAATGATGCAGCATATAGAGAATTACAATAAGTCAATAACTCAAAAAGAAATTGAATCGGCTGATTCTTCTATCCATCATCTTCCTATTACGATAAGTGTAGAAATAGAAAAAATGAGACCTGACTTATTAGATACATTACCTTACGTCGACGCTGCATTTATATCTAAAGACTTTGCTCTAAGCAGGGGCTATGTAAATATGAGTGAAACATTAAAATGTATGAGTCTAGAGTCAAAAACTGGGTAAGTGAGTGATGACTCATTTTTAAGCAATTTATCAAAATAAATTCTAATTTGTATTTGTTGAAGTTATTTTAACTAATCAATGTTGGTTCAATGTTTAGAGCAACAATTTTCAGTGCCTGGGCAGATTTAGGGGCAATGGCACGAGCTCCTGACGGGACCATTGTCCAATCTCCTGCTTTCCCGCCTCACAAAATCATTGACACTTTGGGTGCCGGTGACACATTTAATGCCGCCGTCATACATTATTTAAACAAACAAAAGTTAGCTTATTATAAGAATGGCGATGATGTTAACAATCAGTCTACTAAAAACAATATTCAACATAATTATAACATTGAAAGTTCCGAAAAAAGTCAGACTGAATTCATTAATCGAGAAGTGCTTCAAAATGCTATTGCTTTTGGTTGTAGACTTGCTGGTGCTAAAATCGGCTTTCGAGGTTTGGATGGAATAAATGAAATTTATAAACATTTCATGCGATAGGAAAAAATTAGGATTGACGAATATTGTAAGAGAGAAAAAATCGATAGAAATTACAAAAGTCTATTGATTAATCAATGTTTCATTGGTCTTCCATTTATTGGATGCGCTAAAAAGTACAAAAAAGAAATTTTGTCTTGCCGCAGCAAATTCTGCGTTTATATTTATAGATATTCTTTGTAAATTTTTCTTTTCTCGTTAATATTTTAATATGACTCATCAGCCACCACGTGATATCGAGTGATATAAATTTATAAATAAGGCAATACATATACATGCATGTTGCATTATCTACAATTATTGATAAAAAATACAAAAACATACAAATATTATTGACGTGTCTGTGCGTGTATTTGCGCATGATACATAGTACAAGTAGGAAATTTGGAATAGCGAGTTACAATATTTATAAACTAACATAATCTAGCTTACTATGCCCTATTTTGATCCATGGGAAAGTACGTAAAAACGTTTAATGTTAATGACTATGTATTTACAATATGCCCCGAAAATCTAAACATTCAATTCGAAATTTTACTTGACTGCAGTAAAACAAAATTAATAAAAATGATCAGTTAAAACATCTATTATGTTGCATATAGACAAAGAAGGTTTCTAAACCAAAATATTGCTCCTAAATCTATTTTTATAGCGATATGAAAAAAACAACATTAAAAAAGCAAAACAGTTATTACATTTGACTTTGTCTTACGCGTAATCACAATGCACAAAAATGGCGAAATTTTGTTGACAATATGAAACACATTGAAAAAAGGAAACTAAGCCCAACTTTGTCGTCTGACATATCTGTACAATAAAAAAAGAACGATGCGTCGGGCAGAGCCACGGCCGAGTCAGTCTTACAAATGTAACAGTGCCTGTTGTTTTTTGCATTTTCCGTCAACTGACAACAAATATTTCGCATGCTACGAAACGTTCAATCGTTCAGTCGTCAGCAGCCACTCCACTGTCCAAGAAATCCTTGACTGATCGTGGCACTTTATCCGGAAAATTTCTGTAAATATATGTTTGTAACTATGACTTTGTAATTCTCCATACTAATAACATTTTAAATTTATATATAAGTTTTGATACTTTAACGTTTTTTTATTGTTTTTTGATTATTTGTAATTTAGATATCCAATTCAAGTAAAACAATGTTTCTTGGAAACTTGTGATAAAGAGGAATAAAATACAATTAATCAAAGCGAAACAAAAAGTGATATTGTATGAAAGTCAAAAATAATGTAAAAGTATTCATTAGCGTAAAGAAAAAAAATGCAACATGTCAATGCAAACCTTAACAAATAGTTGATGCCCAACCAGTGGCTGGGAATCGACATTTCTGGTATATTTCTTCGCTGTGCCATAACTATGTGTGCTGCTGCCTCCTGCGGCGGAACCACAGCCATGAGGCTCGGAAACCTGAAATTTTTAATTAAATAATGGGAACCCATTTGTTTAGTATATAATAAAATGTGACATCAAACGATAAAAATAGCACCGAGCATGCAAGGCGCACCTGGCGTCCAACATTCCAGTCTGCTTGCAAAAAATGAAATTTATTAATTTTTTTTTTTTTTTTTTAATCATGTTGGTGGAACATTTTAGAATCTTACAAATTTTATCGTTCATAAATTGTAAAATATTTTCTATTTTTAAGAAATAAATTTATGTTTTTTATCAGATTTTCATTTGTCCATTAATACACTATTCTCTCCAAAATAATAAATAAATAACTTACTTAATCTTTGGTTTCTTGCAAAGTCCGGTGTCTACCATATAGGGATAGATTGTAGTAAACTTTATATTAGAATTCGTTCCTCCACAAGATGAAGAAATTCTTAGTTCTTCGCTGATTGCTTCCATCATTCCTGAAAAGAAAATGAATAAGTTCATTTGAGAAATATTTCAATATAATAATAATAATAATTGTATTGTTAAGATAGATAAGAATAACGAGTGGTGTTGACGTATTATCTCCAGGTAATATCAATCTATCCGTTATAGCCAGTGATTAATTTGCTATTTACCTCTTACAGCAAACTTTGTTGCGCAATAAGGCACCAAATTGGTTAACCCGATGACCCCAGCCATCGACGACAAAGCTACAATGTGTCCGTGATTTTTCGCTAACATATCTGGCAAAAAGGCTTGTAGCATCTAAAAAATAAAAATCACGCGCTTAATCGATGACTCCTACACACATAATAACATACTTCTAAAAAATCATTGAATACTAATTTTTACCCAGAAATGAGCCATCACATTAATGTCGAACATTTTCTGAATCTCCTGGGGAGTATATTCCAAGAAAGGCCGACATGGCATGATTCCAGCATTGTTAAGGAGAATAGTTACAGTGCCTACTTCTTTTTTCACTTTGTCTGCTACTCGCATCACTTCGTCTCTGTTAGACACGTCACACCTGCGGACAAACAATACAGAACTTAGCTTGCGGAATAGAATCGGTCAGTTGGAAAACAAAGTATTAGCTCAAGTGACTTGTAACGATCATATGGTTTCACAATTTTAAGCCGATAATGATGTACGTGTATTTATAGAAAGAAACTGAACACTACCGTTGAAAATTTGATAGAGGCTTTTGACCTCTCTCTATGAAGAATCGACGATTTATTAATATTCCGAACGTCCTTGCAGCATAATACGACTTCTTTTTTATAAAAGTTGACTTGAGGCGTACGTTAAACTCATTTCGCGTTGTTTGACCTTTTCAAGCCGAGTGAAAAAGATGATTTTGAAATGGGATGTTGTTTTAACTGTTGTGAAAATGATTTATGAAATACAATTTGCATTGATTATGATTTATAGAATAATAAACATAAGTATATACTTTAAAGACTAATTGTGGTTGAGTGTTATAATAGTTTGCACTGTCAAGTCATCCATACTTTTAAAGATTTTAGTTTCAAGGAGTAATTCAAATTGGCACGCACGTGGATACAATTGACTGATTGAGAAACCAATAAATTTACATATATAAGGATCATTCATAGGCAGACGACCTTGTGCATATTAGAAGTAGATAAAATCTCCTTTTATACAAATGCTAGTCCAGTAAATTTTTCGAAGCGTGTGTGGGAAGATAACCGTGTAAATCGATCAACGGACTCACTTGTATCCATGAGCGGCAGCGCCACCCATTTTCTTGATCTCGGTAACGGTCTCCTCATTGCTAACGTCATTGATATCCCAACAGACGACCGTGGCCCCCAAGGAGGCGTACTTTAAGGCCAACTCCTTTCCAATGCCATGACCCGCTCCAGTAACCTGTCGCACACGCGTGTTTATTCATTAATATGACGAGCTCTGCGTGCGTGTACTCTCACTTTCTTTCCCGCCAGCTCGAAAGTTCAGCGTATACACTATTGCGTGAAGACGTCGTTAACCAAAGCGAGTTTTCGCTTTATTCTGCTGCCAAAAGATATACTACTTCGAAACTTTTGGCTTTCTTATAGCTATAGGTTTTTCGACAGATCGTTTGCTCATACTACCGATCAGCTTCGCAAATCAAAGCATATACTTATAACAATGAGTTTAAAATGCAAACCATTATCGCGTATAGCGTAATATTAAAAGCTCTTAATTTTTTTTATGCTCAAGCGAAATTTTTTTCTTCAATTACCGTAGTTTCATCGATCAGCTTTACTTATTTTTGAATGTTAACCATATTTGCTTTATAAAGAATTCGACCGTTACGATATTATCGATTCATTGATAATACATATGATCGATCGTTGATAACGGCAGATAATATTTGACGATGTTTAATAAAAATTAATTCGAGAAACACTGTTTTTTGCTTTGGTTATTGGTAAATTCAAGTTTTTATCGTTCGAATAATTAAAAATAAGCGATGAAAAGTTCAGCGGTATAAAATTAATGATGTACATACGTTTAGGGTCTCCAGTTTAAATTCGACAATTTGAATATAAAGGAAGATAATATATTTTACACAATGGCCATTAAAATCAGCTTTTTCAATTTCTTATCATTAGACTGTTATCGCAGAGCTTTAAACTAGAGTAACTAAGAATAAAAGCCATTATTTTATAGATATTATCAGCTTGTGATAGACTGTATAGACAACGTATAAGGCAAAGTCCATAGAGGGTCGATGACGTACGAATGTCTTATTAAGTGAACGATTTTATTGACTATAAGCTATAAGTAAATTTGCCTCGCGGGTCGACGTTCTCCCGCCACTTTTTTTTCTCTGTGGCTTGCTTGACTCACCAATACGATCTCACCGGCCACGCTCTTCTCGTCCACTGGGAAGAAGAATCGATAGAAACCCTCAATTGCATAGTAGACCACCTTTAGCAGCAACACCAATAGGTCTGCGAGTATCAGCGCCCCATCATATGCTTTCACCATGACTGTTCTGCAATTCAACGGCATTTTTATTTATTTTTATACGTGTGTTTGTATTATGATTTCAAATAATATATATCTACTTTTTTATTCTTACAATTAATTTTAGCAAAAAAAATATTCGCAACACAAACATTCCTTTTACAAATATTGTTTTATTCGGTTGCAAAAACTTGAATTGACATGCTGCTCGGTTGGATTTTCAAATTAATCATATTGCAAATTTTCTGATGAGGTTACGACGATTTAACAAGTTTTTTTATGCTGTGAGTCTTTGAAATTTCTTCTTGTACCAGTATTTACTCGATGAATGATGAATTGACAAACAACGAAATTCTACATTTTATCGACGAAACAAATACAAAATCTTTTTTTGTTTTTTCAAAAAGCAAAATGTATGACATCTCACGAATGGTCTCGTAAAATTATATAACGCTTGAATGCAACACGCAAGAACGATGCAATGTATGGCAAGGACATTTACTAGTAAAAATAAAGGTGATCGAGATAATAAAAAATATTGTCATTTATTAAGTTATCGCATATCAACGTTCACATACATTGAGCATCGATAACAAAAGAGTTATTTTTATTGAATCAATTTCCAAATGCAATAATACAGCTCGACTTCAATTCATTTAAAGCAGTTGCGAAAAGTTTATGTCTCCAAAAGTAGTTTCACTATTAGCAAATGTACATTCTACAGGTTTGGAGACTGACACGACCGATTTTCTAACTTTCAAAAGAAAATAGATTGCACCTTTTACTTAGTTGCTTGATCTTGATTTCGGATATGAAGGTAACTTACTTTATCATCGTTTCATTATTAATTCTAATTGCAAAATTTATTGGTGATTAGAAAAATTGAAGCTTGATCGTATGTGCCTTTAGATAAACGCCAATGAAATATCTGGAAGAACCAACAATTCAGAAATGTACAAATAAATAACGTTAAACGGTATGTCGTTCTTTGACGTCTTATAATTAAAATGTTGAGAGCAATATATTTTTATAATTTACTATATTCTCTTTACGGTGTTACCTATCGACATTGTCTAGAAAATGATTAATTAGGAAAGAATTCAGTTTAAAAACAGAAATCCTATTACTATTACCATTTTTGTCTGGATGAAGCTTTCGAGGGTTTCTCAAACTATAATGAAGTCGAAACTCCATTAACCATTTGAATAAATATCTAAACTTCAAGAATATATAGTTCGCGCATCAATATTTTACTTCAGTGTTTTCGAAATAGCGCCTGAAACGCTAAATTTTCATAAGCTTTTTCACGTTGGAAAATGGTTCAAAAGACTTCAAAAATATTTACATATATTTTCCTAGACTAGTTTAAAGAACCTTTTATTTTTACGAAACATGTATTTTTAAATTGCAAACTCATTGCAAACTGAAACACCTTTTAAAACTCAATTTCAAAAAAAGAGAGAAAAGAATTTGCATTTTACTGGATTCTCTCGTAATTAATACATTTCTAAAAAATACTTAGTGAGTGGCACTAGAAAGAGCAAGTCTTAAATTTTTAAAATATATTCTTGTCAACTTTTGTAGTCGTAAATAAAATTAGTTAGAAGCCATCAAAAAGCGATGTATATCACGCTGTGACGTTTTCGACTGAAACGGGTTTTAGAAACATAATATTAACCAATTACAGAATGTTTTACACACATAGTACTAGGTAATTTAACTGTTACGTAAAGATATATACATATTTACGTGTCATGCCAAATATTTGATAAATGTAGCTGTAGAACACTTATAGTTAAGTTAGATTTACTAATACAAATGATAGTCGATATTTACGGTCCATTAGTGAAAGAAAGTTTAGAAAAGAGGATGAGTAAAAATTTGTTGAAACTATAGTAAATATAAGTATTATTTTACACTCTTGAAACTCGAAAGAGTGAATATATATTTTGTGATCAGTTCCGAGCTACGTGAATATATAGTTTACAGTCCTTGTACAACCAATACATTAACAAGAGCAATTATTGGAATCCTGATCAAATATTGTCCGAGTTTGTGTGCTTTTTCAAAGTGTATCTTTAAATTTTAAATGGCCAATGTTTTTTTTTCTTTGACGTAAGTCAACAGACGCTGATTTCAAAATATTAATATTGGTCAACGACGTCAACTAAGCGGATAAAGATATTTGGAAATTCGGTAGCGCATCCACTGTGAGATAACATCCCATAATGAGAGCTTGAGTGACCTCAGCTGCAACGTAAGATTATCGGCAGTGTCAGACGAAAAGTAATGAACTAGCAACGACGATGATCGTAATAAAGTGTAAAGCATCCTGAAAGTCGCCATCACGAAGGAAGCGAACAAAATAAAGGCAATAATTAGATGTACACACGGAAACACGTTGTGATAATTTTGTGGCAACGGTTGGTAAGCGCTTGCGCGCTTAACAACAGCTACCGCCGCATCCGATTGCGCAACTTTTAGCCGCTCTATACGCTTCATTGAATTTAATGCCACTATATTTGCGCGAGTTGTCTCATTCTCGAAAAACGAACACGAGCATTGCAAGTGTCAGAGGTTGGGAATTCTTTTCTCGTAGTACAGTTCATTTGAAATCTCGAGTCTTACGTGTAAGATGCGAATATTTATTGAACGCGAGTGCATTATCTTTGGCTCTTCTTCGTTTTCTCGTATGTCGTCTGCTGCGGTTAGAAAAATCTTCCAGAGTTTTTTATTTGTTATTGCAAATGCACACAACGCGCAAAATAGAAACGCTCAATCAAATTTTTCATCTTGTTTACGTTTATTAGTTTTCACTCTGAAATCATTTGTTTTTCTTATTTGTTCTTATTCATTTATAGTAAATATATAATTATTCGAAGAATTACTGCACTGTATCGTAAATACTCATCGTAAATGTTTACAATTTCAAACTGATTATGCACATCCGGTTTTTTTCCCGCCAATAGGTTTGTCATGGCCATCTTTTTGAACGTTTCAATATAATTAATCTTTTTAATGACTGAGCATTGACAGCTGAAACTTAATTCATTCAACCAAGCAGACAAAGGGAAATAAAATTACCTTGAGAAATAAATAATAAATCGTTTCGGGATTGAAATTTAAAAAATACGAAAAAAAGACGTGCGAAGATGAAAAAACAGTAATGACGGTTCATCATCGCCAACGGAGATACCAGATGAACAGTTAACCTTGAATGAGAAAAAAGATATAACGCATTTATAAACGTCTGATTTACAAATTTTAGATCTCTGTGATGAATTTGCTCGATTATTTGTAAGCAGCTCACATATAGTAGACTGCACGGCTGACTGTGTCGAGACTATTAATTCGATTAATGTCCTGTTATTTTCTAGTAATCTAGTAGAATCTTCTATTTACCTATCAGACGTTGCTTAATTGATGAACCACTGAAGCTAATAAATTTTTAGTTCACATAGTATTGAAGGAGGATTTAGTAAATGCCTGATTGATTGTTAGCTGACGCCATTGAAATGTTTTTAATAGTACTTAGCATTCAAAAAGCCTTGAAGTGATGGAATTGGATCGTAATAAAAATGAGTAATATTCAAATTAGTGTTTCTATAATAAACATGCCGGAATTATTTTGTTACAAACTGCCAATAAAACTGTCGTAAAATTCTGAGATTCAAGTTTGTGCTTTTTATCTACGTAATTTTAGTACTTGTCGGTATAACCAATCGGAGTTTTCTAAAAGATTTAGCTATTTCATTATTAATTTGAACTTTATTCAAAATATTTCATTGATATAAAATAAATCATAATTGTTAAGATATCTATTGGAAATAATGATGATAAGTATTGTATAGGAAACTAAGTGTCAGGAATACTTTGACATATTAGACACACCTATTGAAATTAAAAATGTAAACAGCTGTATAGTAGTAACCTGTTGCGCAATAGGTTGGCTTAAAAACTATACATATTGAACGAGATAACGATTACTTGAAAAAAATTGAAACAATTAATAATTTTTCGTTTATATTATTTGAAAAAATGAACGCGAAAGTAATATTGAATATTTCGTTATTTACTTTGATTGCGCAATTCGTTTGACCCAATTTCTGGTGATTGTTCTTATTAAGACATTAATGGTCTATGTCGAAAATTACACATTATTCGAGTATATTACGTTTATATTCCACTTTCTTTATCTGCTTGAACTTTTTATCTATTTGAAATAGAAAGGAAGATAACGAGACGTAAACAGACATCGAACTTGCCACTACTGAACCGTGAAGTGCATTTATTTTCAAATGAAAGCATAAATTTTCAGTGTCTGTTTAAGTTTAAAAAATGCGATAAAATCGTTATTCAAACCGCAAAATAATTTGCAGAATTACTAACGCGAAAACTCGCTAAAGATAAATTAGCAACAACGGAGCCTACAAGAGGACGATCTTGCAACCGAAAGTGAATGGAGATGCAAGCGTGTGCATAGCTTGATATATATTGCGTGTGCTTTCGGTGTTACTCGGCGCCAGTCTCTCTCTCTTTCTCATAATTTTGCGCCTTTTACTTTTTCGAATCCAAACGCAACCCAAAGATGCAATTTTCGCTTTACTCGCTTCTTTTTACTTTCGCTCATCCTCCTTCGTAGCTCGCGCACTCAACGAAAGTATTCACGCACGCGCTATGTCACTATGGTACTGCAAGGCTTTGCAGACCTTTGAATATTATATTTTGTTCTTTCTTCTTTTTACTTTCTTTAAGAAAATGAATTTCGACTGAAGTTATCGTTATTTCCGCTCATTCCTTTCAGATGATAATTCTCAGATCTGATCTTGTTAAGAGCATCATTGAATTTCGCAACGCTATTACGCGCGGAGTGCGTGATAGCATAATGTACCGTCTATAGGCGCAACAATAACTTTGCCGCATTGTATATCGATGAAAATTGTGTATACAGAGTGAAAATACGTTTCTTATGTGCTATAGACGCTGATATAAATAGCATATTCTACCATAGTACGTTGAACCTTCGCTCGATAGAACTGCTATTTTATTTTATTTTATTTTATCTTATTTTTTTCGATATGCAAGAAACGAAACGATTGTGATCTCGATCGGCCGATTGACGAACGCGACGAGACTAATACCCGTATCAAAATATGCCGTTGTATTTATATTGAAAATGTATGCGCGGCTATATTGGCCGCTCGTTTAAATTGTTTGCGCGTTTCGCAACGAGAGAATTAATCTGGAGAAAAGTACGCGGAGATTAACTCACCTGCTAACGACAACGTTCTACATTAAATTACCTCCTGAGACACGAACGTGCGTCCGACAGTTTTGTATAGTATTCGCGCGAGATCTCCTTTACACTTTATTCAGTCAAGCACTAGTAAAAATTGCGCTGCATTACGTGCAAACAATCATTTCCTAATGCACATTTTCGTATATTCCGAAGTCAAGTTTCAGGCAGATCTGCGCGGAACACAGTGGCGTAGAGACAACGCGTGCGAATGGCTCGTTAGACGTGCTACGTCGCACAAGTGGCTTCAATGAATGCATCGAGAAGCGTTAGATAAAACGCAGATAAAACGGAAAAAAGACAAATGTATCGGTCCGGCGTGCGGCGAACGTAGAAAAGAAAGTGACTCGCGAAAGCTCGAAATAAGCGCGGAGCTTTGGGGAGACGAGGCGCGCGCGGCACCGCGAAGCGAAAAGATAAGAAAAAGAAATCACAATGGAAGCAACTGGAGAACGAACCTGCTGGTTTTGTCGTACTTCTGTCCCGGGCGGTGTGCAAGTCGCGACTGACGCTGTAGAGATACGGTGCCGGTTCTGCGCGCTGCCATACAGACCGCAAGGTAGTGGCGCGCTATATACTCGTCGCTCGATGGGAACGAGCGAGCGAGGGAGAGAGAGAGAGACGTGACGTAAAAATCACTCTACCAAGATGTACACTTTGAGAGGAGATGATCTACAATGTAGAATGTGACGGATGAAAAACACTGTCTCTTTGTTCCTTTCTTTTTTTCATTTCGGTAGCGTTGAATTTTGAGAAATGTTTCTTTTTAAATGCAGTAAGGCAAAGTATAAATGAAGAGTAACGAGAGGAGAGGTCGTGTGGAACTTTATAAAATTCTCTAGACTGAAGATCTAGAATGAAGATCAACCGCGATTATGCGCCGAATATTTTCCGAGTTCTAAGAATATACACGATAAGATATGCAATTGATAGCAAAGCTCTTGGTATGTCTGTCAGCAGCATGAACGAGGACGGAATTTGTCCGGATAACGCATAAAAACTCGCGCGGCACACAATACATACTTTGCTCGGCAGTTGAAGACACAGCGCAGAATTCATGGGGAGCTCAAGCTTTTATCTTGCAAAAACCGATACAGCATTTCGATAAAGTCTGGCAAGAACGAGCAAACGTCTCGGCGATGTTCCTTCGAGAGTCATTTTCTTGGATATCGTACGTTGACTATGCTCGTCAGCACTGTTCTTGAAGTGGAGGAGGCTACAAGGAAGCGCACGCGCGTGAGAGAGAGAGAGAGAGAGAGAGAGAGAGAGAGAGAAAAGAAATTACGTATTCCGCGGGAAAACGACGGCAAATTCAGCGCGCTCGGAATTGAGCGCCGAGTCGCGACGACACAAAAGGCGAGCGTGACACTTCTTTTGAAAACTGGAAAAGGTTATCGACGCCCCGCAATCGGCCGGGTATGGCGTCAGTTCTTTCACTTTCAATCAGCCCGTGCGATAAGAATACACCGGAATGCATTATGTACGGAGGCTGCACGCATGCTTTTATACATCTTATTTTTAGTACAGCGATTGTCGCTTCAAGACAAAAAGGTCGCCGTTCGCGCTCACGGACGTGTGAACATTTACGACACTGAATAATGCAACGTTATATGCAAACGAGGACTATTAATTCGGTGCCTTTGCCAGTCAAGTAGATTGGTGTTCTTTTATTTCGTTTTTTTTTCGAATAACTTTGAAAACAAATTGGTTTTCTATTGTGACAATGAAATGCCATACACCGGAATGTATGCAGTATAGCATTGAAAAAGTGAGACAGTCTGGCATTTGTGTATCAAGGCTTTGACAAATCCTTGTAGCGTCTTGAAATGCCAAAGAGGGAAAGCGAGAGAAAAAAAGAAATAGTCTCAATTAGGCCCTTCGGTCAGCGATCGTAAAAGAGAAGCAGCAGTCATTATGAAATGATATCTCTGCAGTAGTCGAAAAAATTCGCTAAGACAGAGTCTTCATTTACCATTAATATACTCGATAACCTTCGCCAATGTATTGATCAGTTAAAAACCTCACATTATTTAATCACATTCATATGGCATATCTTCAAAACACGAATAGCATAATCTTACTAAAATATCTAAAACAAAAAACAATTTGTAAAGGGATAATGATTAAAGCATTTAAAAACTTTCAAATGAGGAATTTCGATAAGCTGCTTTATTAGAAGTTCAATAACCTTTGGTGAAATGTCAGCTATTTTCATAATTCAGTCATTAATACTTAATAGGCTGTCATTGCTATTTCAATGCCGTTTGAGATAAAACCAGCTGTCGTTGTCGGAATCAATGGAGTTTAGGATGTCTCATTTATTTTCACAGTATTTACCAGCAGTGACTTATGATTTTCTTACTTATTATTGCTACGTTATGCATCCTTTAAAGCATTCTTAAATAATTACTCGTCAAGGTGAAATAAATACGTTTTTATTTGATTTGTATATTTTTTTTCATTCGTGGCCTCGGCAGAATTATTTTTATAAAACTTTTTATTTCTTTGAATGAACTTCTCTAAATTAAAGCCAAAGCTGAATGACCATAAAATTTGTTGATTTATATAATATATGAAAATTATCATTAGTATTAATAACTAGATTAATTAATTAATAAAATAAGTGACGTGAAACATGATTGTGAAAAATAGCATTCAATTTAATATTTCAATACGCTAATAATTGTAGAAATGTATACTTAGCGATGCAAATATTTCAAACAGTACCACTAGAAAAATTTCTTGAGGTAATTAAGCAAATTCTTGGCTTCAAATAATTAAATATCTAGTACTCATTTACTTTTTGTATTCTTTTTATGCAAAATATTCAAAACTAAACTCGGCTAAATGTTAGTTAAGCGTCAATTCCATGGAATTTGCTTAGGATACTTGAAATAACTTCATGTATACTGTTCCTCAGTTTGCATCACTTGAACTGCTTCTTACCTAATTGTAAATAAAATCTTGAGATAACTCGAAAATTCGTTGTTATAACGAACAACTTGTCAATGTGAATATTTGATTTTGATTTGAAACTTTTCCACAATTCGCAGCTGCTGCACGGCCGCGCACTGTAGCACACGATCTCAGCCACGACGCCTTATACACGCAGCACACGCGACTTGCGCAATCACTTTCATTCGCCGCCCGGACAAGTTCCGCCGGATAAAGGCGCTCGAGAAAACGCCACTGTCTCGCGATCCTCGAGATCTCCTTACCAATTTTTTTTTTCGCGCATGGTCGCCTATGCGCCTTCGGTATTCCGAATGACCACCTTCAATGCGGTTCATTGAGTGTCCCTTAACACACTCCTGCAAAGAAAACGCTGATATTTTTTTCGGAAAATCAAGATGACCAATCGCAATTACAATTAAGATGTTACAGAAAGCCATTTAATTGAAAACTAAAAATGAACATATCCGTTTTTCATTTTTTGTGTAGATGATCAAGCTATGTACATCATGAATTTCAGAATTGTATACAAATGTAGACCAATCAACAAGTAAAAGTACTTGTTAAAATAAATTAAACTCGTCAAAGTTGATTGAGCTTAACATTTTTCATTCTTTACAGATTAAACCGAATTTAGATATATAATTATTATTTATTTTATCAAAAGCACTACGCTCAAGAAATTTCATTTTGCAATCTTTAAAAAATCCTAAATTTAATCCTTGTACAGAACTGATGATAGAAGAAAATAAGTAAGACAAAAATGAAACAAATGTAATAGCAGTTCTATTTGCTGTATGTTACTTTTCATTATTTTGCTTGTTGAAACATTTTTGACAGAGGTTTAAGTCCATCAATCTAATTGTAAGAATGAAAAATTCGATTTATCAATGAACTTTTTCTTCTGTAATAGAAGCTTTGTTATAGCGTGCTTCGCGCGTTCTTTTTTGTTTTTGTAATATTTATACCTTAATTAAACCTTAATTTTGCTGCTACTATATGCATACAAAAGCAATGCTGTTTAAAAAATATTACGATATTTATTGGTAAATGAATATCATAAAAAATCAATTAGCACTCATCGCTCTACAAAAATAAATGATCTTTTGACTTTTCCAAAATATACTTAAAAATTGTACAGAAATTAAAGTAAACCTAAAGTTGATGTATTATATTAATCAACTGACTTAATGTTAGTAATTTTCTATGACTCTATCATCTCTTTTAGCATACTATTAGTAATACATTTAAAATCTGTGAGTTTTATTCACAATTGTAAAGATGCTTCAAACTTAATGGATTCAATATTGTGATTAATTGTAACAATATATTACAATCAAGTAGTAAGAATTAAAGGTACCCGGTGGTGTCACTGTTTCCAACAAATTTTATAGGCTGAACAAAGTGGATCGAGGATATGAGGATACAATCTTCATGGTAAAGGAGCTTAGACAAAACAATGAGTTTCTCACCCTATGAAAAATACTGGGGCCTAAGACGCAACGTGTGAACAAACTTAAATTCGATGTTTACGATCTGAAGAATGATTAAAAATATACTAAGGATTCTTCAAAAAACATTGAAAATGATGATGAGGTACGAAAAGACCTTTGGAATATTTTAGGTAGAATATAATAACAAGAATAATTTTTTAGACTACCTAGTACGCATCGAATTTCAATTTTCCCACATTATGCTTTCAAGGCACAATGTTTTCCCCCTAGCGATAGAGAACCCTCGTTCCTTTTGATTCGTTCCTGTTTCCTAGTAAGCATGAACTTTTGCGGATTAAAGTTCAATTGAGCTCATCACAATGAGTATTCTTTTATATTAACTAAAAATACGAGTCAAGTTATGGGATAACAACTTAAGTAAGAAATAGCATAAGAAACACCACATACGTTTTATAAAGTTTTGGACAAGTCTTTACCAGCATTTTTCAGTTTTCATAGTTACCGTATGGAATAAGGCTGTGTGGAGAGACATACATAAGAAATTAAGTAAGAACTATTCGATAATTTAAATTGATATTCGTGAGTTTTAATTACTTGATGCTTTTGAGATGATGCTTGATGTCGTTATTTAATTCACCTTCAACACATTCAAACTATGATGCATTCGACGCTTGTACCGACGATGCATACACTTTAATTAAGTTCTATATACACCGTAAATAACACGTCATGCCTGTGAATTTTTTTCTGTACAAATTAGTCGCTGTTTCAACCGCTTGCGAGTTACGAGATGTGAAAGCAACGTATAATTTTTAAATAACTTACATCTATACATAATTCAATGAACTTATCTAGTTGAATACATTCAAGATCTAGTTTATTGAAATATGTACATGGCGTCTTAGAAAATAGTAGATTGCTTTCGTGTCATTGTTCATAACTCGGAAATATCTGAAACACTGACTACTTAATATGTGTACGAGAATTTAAAGATATAATGTATTATATATTGCGTCTATGGAAGTTAAGCGTAAGCATCGTCAGTACAAACGTGAAATATGTATAGTTTGAGCGTATTTGAGTGACTTAAACAATGACGTCGAGCCTCATTTTAAAAGAACAAAATAATCAAAAATATACGGCAGAGCGATTGGCTCAGAAATTCTTCAAAATTCGATCAAATCTTGGTGGCAGCATTCAACTTCCGTCAAAATATTTATGCAACAACACTTTTTTAATAAAATATTTTAATTAGAACATAATGCGATAAAAACTCTATTAATGTTTTCTATTCTGGAATATAAAGTAATAGGATCAAAGGCGTACAAATATGTTAAATTGGTCACAGTTCAACAGTAATTTGTTATCTAACGCCAGAGTTTATTATTTTATGGTCGCTCTTTTAATATTATATTATTATTGAAACAAAATAATTTATTCAATAGTATACAATTTTATATTTTCTATGAATCAGTTTTAATCTTTTGATACCGGATATATCTTATGAGCTTTATTAAGAAAGTAGCGATAATATTTTTAACGTTATAATAGCAAACATAAATTTTCTTAGAGAATAAGCTTTACTTTTAACAAGGCCCATTAGCTCAGTTGGTTAGAGCGTCGTGCTAATAACGCGAAGGTCGCGGGTTCGATCCCCCCATGGGCCATTTTTTTTTCATATCAGATCAACTATAGAAATATATTATTTATGAATGAGTTTATAAAAATATTTTCAAAAATTTACATTTCTTGAATAACCCAATAACACATCAAAGATCAAAAGTAAACAGTGATTAAACAGTAATTCCGAATTCATTTTTTAAATAATTTAATTTTTAAGATAAAATTCAAATAATGAATGTACAATGTTGAAATTACACTAACTATTACGCTAATCATAATTTACTAAAACCTAAGTCTATTATTTATATTTTTAAACAATTTTGAAACGCAAAAATTTTGGTTTTTTCAATAATGTCGTCTCTTTAATATTAAGGTCGTATATGTTGACATGGTATTCATAATATAATTTTAATACGAAATTTTACGATTTCATTAAATTTTTTTTAGTTTAATAATAAAATAATAATAACTTCTCAGAATTATTCAATAAAAATGTAATTGACTGCATCATAACGTGATAATATAGATTTCAGCTTGACCTATTACTTAAAATACTATAGATAAGCATTTTACAGAGATCTGACTGAATGGTAATTGAAAACGGTAATTGTATTCAACTAATGCATTTCAAAAGTAACAATTCCGTGCGTTCAAAAAAGATATTATCAGAATATTCAGAATGATCACCCGAATTCGTTTAAAGGATGTTCGAAATACCAATATTGTGTTTCAAATAGAGGGCTCCTTAAAATTTTTGGTCGTAAAGTTGGTTACATCGGTAACGTTGCTATAACAACCATGTACAGTCGCCGGACATTGATTCTGTCCACCCATTTCAAAATTGCAAATTTCAGTTTGCAGATCTAGATTATAATGAATAAATGAATAATATAATAATATAACTAGTTAAATAGTAAATATATATGTATATTAGAGATTTTGAATATCAAAGAAAAAAATGAAGGTTCAATTGAAAATAATCAACCGCACCGATGAACTGTTTTCAGATAAGTAGTATTTATTTCATCCCATTTAATATTGTAAAAAGAATATGGTACTTTGTGGTTCTTTTCAGGATATTACATAGAATAAATTAAGAAGAGTAAACAAGAAGGTTATAAGGTCTTTCTCGATCATGATATCCTCTGGAACCAAGTGCTGTACACGTTTTCTCCAAAGAATAATACCTTTATGATATCGTCTTTATGAAATGCTCATTATCAAGTCTTGAAAAGCACTTGATATACTTGGTCAATCTTTCATTGTAGCTATATCAAAAGATATTTGTAAATTATATCACGGTCACTGAACACTTATCATTTGAAATGTATATAGATGTAATCCTTCACCAGATTAGCAACCGTTCCCATAAAAATATGATAGCTGCCATCACTTTAAGCTCGAACAACGAGATCTGTGAAAATTAGTGCTTGTCATAATTTGGTCTTAAATATTCCTCGATCAAGTACAAGGCCCTTGAAAAATTTTTACAAACGCTTCGTTTCACAACACCTGTTGGTCGAGCACCAATTACAGCTAACAAATTGGCTTGACAAGCTTTTCAACATCTCTAATATACACATATATTTACTTTTTAACTAGTTATATTGTTATATTATTTATTTATTCATTAAAATCCAAATTGATAACCTGACACTTGAAATATTGAAATGAGTGGACAGAATCAATGTTCGGCAACTATGTGGTTATCATAGTAACGTGACTCAATGTAACCAACTTTACGGCTAAAATTCTTAAGAGGCTCTCCATTTGGAACACACTCCAAAAACTCAAACAAAGGTTTTTTAACGAAACAACACAAAGAAAAAATAGAAATTGAGTTATTCTCTAATGATAATTTAGTGCCATTAAAAATATATGTAATTAAAGGCGCATTCAACCTTAGAACTGTATATATGGAAAAGTACGTGAATCATGTTAGGCGAACGGCAATCTCCTAATCACCATAGATGCAAAATAATTCTTTAAATAGTAATCCCGGAAATAATTTATACATAATTATTCACAAACTAATATTAGATCTAAACAATTTATTTTTCAATGACAATCAAAATTTAGAGCAATTCTAAATTTTATAATAGATAATTTAAATTTAAATCTAAATTTAAAATAGAACATAAATTTTAAGAGAGTTGACAAACTGAATAATTGATATTTGGAAAAGGACAATTGTAACGTCGGATAACTAATATTAACACTGAACTTTATTTTTTACTTAATTTACGACTAAAGCGCATCAAATTGTACAAAATTTGGAGCACTATTGGAAAGCGAAAATACGTTGGGAAGTTTCTCTTCGCAAGGTTCCTTCAGATTCCTAGAGAAGACAAACTGACCAAATAGCCTGCAATTTGAAAATAGCTTTACAGAAAAAATCTAGTACTTCGTTGCGCGCGTCCATTTACTTATGATGTCCTTGCACTAATGGCATGGGCTGCCGCTGCCCAAACCCCATGCGGAACACAGAGGAAAAAAAAAAGAGATAAAATTCTTCTTACGCGTTTCCCTTAGAGTTTTCACTTTTCCGTTTAGCATTATATAAAAATTTACAATAACAAAATTATGAATTTGTTCATTTAGATGAATTCATTCTATAGGTAAAATTAGTTGTAATAATAAAATTAGAAGATTATTTTTATTGTAATTTAATTGTAATTAATTAATTGTAACTAAACCATTAACAATAGCGTATTTTGCACACGATTTGGCACGAGTAACTCCATCTATGTTGGAAAACTCGAAAGAAAAGTGCACTCTACAGTGTCTTTCACTCTTGCGGGAAAATTTCCACCAATCACTTTTGGAGTTTTCATTCCCAAATCTTTCAGAGCCTCTTGCGGCCTTATTTTAAAAAAGAGCGCATCCCGAGGGATTGTGTCAAGTAATTCGGGAACTGTTTACTACTGCTACGCCATCCACAGTCAGGACTGTCACGTTCCCAGACCTTCTCTCTCTCAGTGGCAAGGACTATTTTTGGGACTCAGTTTATTTAATTCTTTTTAAGTTGTGAGCGTGCAAGGCTCAATTTTTCAAGTTTTAATTTTCATTTTAAATTGTGAGGAAAGATTTCAATTTTAATAAAAGTAAGTTCAAACATAATTTACAAAACACATAATTTCCTATTAGTATCCTTTCTTTAAATCAGTTTTCCCAATTCCGTTTCGCTCGGTCCTCTTGTTGCAAAACGAGTTGGATAGAATTGATACTTAGCTTAACACTCGGAACTTGGATCAATAGGATCTTTATAGGTTTGAGTGAAATCTATAATTGAAAATTCTCTGTGCCTTCTGAAAAGATTGGCGCTAGAATAATCGATTTAGGTTCAGGGATTAGATAAGCACCCGCGCTGTGCACGTCAAATTTTCTGTATTTTAGCCAACACCAATTTTTCCTTACCCGGGTGAAGTGAGAAATCACAGCTCGAAAAGGATAAAAAATTCCCGTCTCACAATTAGTGAGACATAACGCAATGACATAACAAATGAATGAAAATACATAAAATTTGACTTACTTATATCAACCTACACATAGTGTATACTATTCTAAAGATTGTTTCAATAAATAATTCCATATCCACGAATCAGAGTAGGCACGATCTTGTTAACTAATGAATAAAAATAAAGATGATGTTATATTTATTAACGAATGAAACGTAAGTACTATCACAAAACTAAATCTAAGAATTTTTATATATTTCGACAGAGAAAGCTTAAATGGTGGCAGGGTAGCTGTATTTATTAAAAAAAGTATGATTAAATTATTTTTAAATGTTATTTTTAAAATATAGTTATTAAATAACATAAACTTGTATTTAATATGTGTCTGTATATATTCCTGTGATCTGGATTCCACTTTCGACTGTAGGTCCAGTCATGAAGATTGTAAAAACCTCCTCTCGCACCCTTCCGAAAATTGTAGGAAAAGTAGGTTTATATACTCATGACTACATAAGGAACCAAAACTAATCCCTATAGGTACCTATTGTCCTCTCTGCAGCGATCAAAACAAACGTAGTTCTTGAAGTGATAATAATAATAATAATAACCATATGCAGCTGACATACAAATGCACGAATTTATCGATGAATCGAAATCCCTTTTTGGCTTACTAAATTTATAAAATGAAAATAATTTAATAGTTACAGGGAATCTAAGCGCAAAACATCCTATGAAAAATAATTCAATTACGAACCCAACCCCAGAACATTAAAAATCTGGCTACTAGAAAGAAATTTCAAATATAAAATGAATTTTAAACACAAGCGCCCTTACTTACAGAAAAAGTCGGGCTTATTCGAGGTGAGTTTGATAGATAGCAATACAGATAATAGATAGATAGACAATAATAGATACCAATAATACTAATAATACATGATTGCGATCACAAAGCTACGAAATAATTATTTCACTTCTGTACATTGACGATAACTTTCAATGTTATAAAATTTCAAAAAGCTCAATTATTTCGTTTCAATTCCAAAAATTTGCTGAGAATTATTGAACCATAGAAATACCAATTAACAGAAATCTGTTAATCTGTTAATGCTAACTCAGAAATTAATTAATACCAATTCGACATAGACAATGTAATAATTAACGAAATGCAAAAGAATATTTTCACTTTTAATTATTTCAATCAATCAGCGTTGTATGTAAATACAAAAATTAAAAAACTATTAATGTCATATATTAATACGTCTTTACAATGAATGCAAAAACTTTTCTACGCAGTCCGACATTAATTAAAAAAATGATACTGAATAAAAAAAACAAAGATAAAATTCAAACAGAAATTTGAAAAATCGCCCAACGAACACTGGACAGATAAACTTGAAAATATAAAACACAACTCTTCCAAAATGTTTCCTTAAATCAATATTATCTTCAGAAAAAAATTTTTACCAATATCTCAACTAATGTAACGGGGGTGAATATTTTTCTTATGAGTGTGCAATGTTGTTTACCCACACGGGCAGTTTGCGTCGTGCCCGTTGGAGCTATTACTGATTCATCGTTTGGCTGAGCCACATTAAGTGCAGGATCTGCGTGGTTGTTCTGGACGTCCGTGGCGAAAGATTGAGCTGTAAACGATCGCAAAAGCCGGCCACGATCGCGTGGCAATTGATATGCGATTGGCTTCGTAGCGAAAATACGGGAGGTCTGGCAAGGTCACACACACAGAAAGTCACAGTTTCGTACAAAGACAATGAATTTATTCACTGCCGTTCAAGAACAAGACAATCACACTATAGGCAGCCGAAAATATTAGTCGCATTGGTCGTCGTCGCGCGCTAATGATCATCGTGCTGAGTTAGAGAGAGAGAGAAAGAGAGAATAATAACGCATCATGACGCTTCGCTCGCTTTATTTTGTGTCTCACGATCTCGATCACATACCCGAATTTCCGCGATTTCGCTGGCCAACTTACTTGAATGGCAGTGTTATTGCATGAGGTTGACGGATGCGGCTCTCTCGGCTACTTCTGGCTGCTCGATGTCCTGTACTTTTGATTCCGCTCTACGGCTATTTTAGCTGTCCTCGAGGACTGTGACGTATCTTATTTGTTGAGTTTTCCTTTCGGTAGGCGCTTGGTTTTCCACTTTCCTCTTCTTTTAGGTACACGCGCACGTGTTGTTTGGTGCAAAACCGGGTACTCAAATCTAGTCGACTAACTCAACTGATAGCTAGCTCTTTCCCTATCCCGTAAGCGCGCCCTCGTGCTGGTGCCAAACTGCCAACATGCGTACCGCCGGTGCTGCCCTCCCGCGCTCGTGCGCGGGGGAGGGGGTGGGTTATGCGAATTTACGCGAATTAACGACTTACCCGCTAAACTAGCAATTAAACATAATAAAATAGAGTTACTCAATAATGTGCAAAGAAATATAAACAAAAAATGAATATTAGGCGATTCAACACCAAAACTTTGACAATAGAAAAATTTGACATCGAACATATACTTCCAATGAACAAAGTTAAAAATAAGAACACATCAGTCTTACAATTTTAAGATTACGATACATCCCATAAGCTCCAATGGGAAGAAGGCGAAAACTTCTTGTCATTTCTGCTATTTTAATTTTAAAAGATTAAAAAAAACTTAATAACAACAAATCAGCTGGTCCTGATGAAATTCCGAACATAATTTTGAAACACTTAACCACCAGGATAATAAATAGTTATAGTACGTTGTTTGTCTAATAATGGACATTTTCCCGGCAAAAGTCATTTTCATAAAGAGAAAAGGTAAAAAATCCGTCAGCCTCTATGAATTACAGGCCGATCAGCCTGCTTCCTTGTAATTTCTTATAAAGTTTTTAAAAACTTCTAAAATGTACCCTCAATAAATTCTTAACGATATTATCCTAAACAATTCGGTTTCAGGAATAAACTAAGTACCACCCACACAGTCTACGTTCCCATCATTTCCGACATTCAATACACACGCACTACACAACAAATTTAGTGTCTCAGCAGCGCTAATCTACCTCGATCGTGTATTTAATATTGTGGGGTAAAAGCTCTATTATGTGGATTAAATAAACATAACAATCCAAAACATCGTTGCAAAACATAAAATTTTATATATCATTCACAAGCCAGGCTTGTAGCGTTATTCTAGTCTTACATTATGGTTTTAAACAATGCATTGTAAAAGCCTCTTTATTATTTTTAACTACTTTACCTCACAAACTTGAAAGGTGTTTATTCGAGACCAGCTGCCAGACATAAGATGCTTCTTTTCCCTAATGAGTTTATCATAGGTAAAAAATCCAAGAATTAACTGATAAACTAGGAAACATTTACAACTCGATTAACAAATTTTATTACATATGCTAACGTAAAAGTTATCTTCTCAAGTGTGAAAAAAGGTAGCAATATCAGAGAAAATTACAAATCTAACATGCATTTAGATAAACTATTGCATTTCAATTATCATGTAGGAACTCAATTGACTAAAGCTAAGAAAAACTTTCCGAATTCATAGGAAAATATTCTACTCGAAATATCTAGATGTCAAAATCAGATGCATATTTTACACGTTACTTATAAGACCAACACACTTGTCTATGGTTGCCCTATATGGTTCAATATATAAAAAGCTACCGACTCTTAAAAAATTATTGTTTCGCAATTTCTTTCAAAAGAATCTTCTATAGACAGTCTCGAGTAAGATGTAGATTCATAATTAATGCATACCTTAGCAATCAATTTGGTCAAGACGTGGGACGTTAGACGCCTTTTTCGAACTATTGATTCGGCCGTGGATTAAACATTCTTTTTAATGAAAATGAGTCTTACAATAAATCGTGAAGACGCTAAAAAAAATTATGGAGGATTTACATAATTATGAGTTGCACTTATATATGAAATATTAAATTATTACTTTTAGTCACTAAGTTTAAACTTTATCAAAATTCATATATTGTTCGATATATCAAATATATGTATTGTAACAAAACAATCAGCAATAAAACAATATTGTAATAAAACAATCAGTTCATAAAAAATATTTTATACTGATATATCGAAAACCTGTAATGTAGATCCCAGTTTTACTTACTGTTGATCAGAAAGAAAATATTTTACAAAATTTAAATTGATTGATAAATCCAACTTTTTTGTTCAAATATATATATACAAGCGATGTGAATTTTTACAAATAGAGTGTGCTACAGAAAATAAAATATTATTAATTCATATCGCATTATATATTTTCTAATATATATCAAATGTGATAATGCAGCTACAATACAGAGAACTCTTCTCCCACCCGACGGAGCTCCCATCTCGTACTCTCTCACTCTCTCTCCCGCACGCTTACTTAACATAAAGATACACCGCCATCTACAATAAGGTAAAGTAAATAAAGTAAGACCTCGTCGCACAAATGTGAATCCCCTTATCCTTTTCTATCCTTCGCGCAGGACAAACCTATAGTCAAACATATTGAGTAAGCGTGTGAGAGAAAGAGAGCAAGAATGGGAGCTCCGTCTGGTGGGAGTAGAAGGGGAAGGGAGGGAGAAAACACCTCTCTCACTTGCACGGCGCGCTCCACTAGCCATGCACGAAATGTGCGACGGTGAGCTTCCTCGGTCGTTCAGTCAGTGTTGTGTCTGCAACCAGGCGCGCGAGCCAGAGGCAAAATGGCGAGTTGCAAAGCTGCTCGTTCCGCGTGATATTGTTGAAATTCAAGCACCAACTAAACGAGACCTACAAAACATATATAATCGCAGGTTCGCAGGTAGTTATCTATCTGTCTGTGCGAGTGTGACGCCTGTGTAGGGTTATTGCTGTCTTCGGCCTAGCTGCTCTTCGCACGGTGAGTCTTTCAACCCCCTTTGTACAGTTCGAAAATCAGAATCTCGATACGTGTGCGGATCGATTAGTTCAGCACAAGTGGAGAAAAAGCCCAGGTCGACACTCAAAGGGACGATGGTCGGTTGTGCAAGCTGCACTGTCTGCAGCAACAAGGTACTGTCGAAATAAGTCTGCAATGCGAGGGTGAAAGGTCCCTTTTGTGTTGCTTCTTTTGCTCTTTGTGCCGCTCGCTCCTCTGTGTGCTTTGGCTACCCGTGCGCATTCGTGTGTATAGCTATATCACGTAGTACTGTGTATTGGTGTTTGTGTACCTAGCAGTACGCTTGCTATATATGCCAAACTCATTGACAACGGGCGTGCAGCGCACAACGTGCTTTTCCCCAAAATCATTGAGCAGGCGCTCTCCCCCTCCCCCTTCTTTGCTACTCCCGACAGCGCAGGTGCATCATTTCGATGCAGACAGTTTGGATTGCTGTTGTCTTTCTATTTGCTTATATTTGCATATGCATTCAGTGGCCATCACTGCAATGTTTTGCACTCAATGATTTGTTAAGGTAATCATGCGTGAGAAATTTACAAACCGCTTAATCCCTTGATTAGCAGATTTCATCTTTCTATGAACTTAATTTTATTTTTAGTTTCGTAGGCAATAATTTTTACGTTACACTATTCCACGAACGTGCGTATGTTGAGAGCCTGTGTATGTAAAGCTTCTATTTATGGATTACAGAGTATTAAACATGCTCCGAATAAAATCTGTTTCATATTCCCTGAATGGGGTTCTGCACAGGATTCTCATTGTTCGTAGTATTTCATTATCGCGCTTCAGTCATTGATTATTCTTTCTTTTTGTCTTGTTTTCATATTATCTGACCTATAAATTAATTTTCCAGTGGAATTCAGACGTAAATCTTTCATTGAAGTCTCTCATGGTAAACATTATTTTGTTTTCCCTCGGAGAGTCAAGTTGTCTGCTGCGCATTGTGCAACTGGCATTGAGCGCTATTTGATTAAGGTGTGTGCGCGCGGTCGAGTATAGTACTAACCTAAATTATTTTTCCTGTCGTTCCGAGCGTTTTGACGAGCGTTGCATTTGGAATTAAACTTTGCTTCTCTACTCATCCACCTTAGGACGCTTCATTATCTTACTTGCACGAGCGCCACGGACGTACGTCGATTATTTTCATTTATGTCACGTGCTAATGTGCACGAGCGAGTGTAATTTTATTCCTCGTCAATAGATATACACGTATGTATGTACAAACTACTCGTTGACTGCAGTGCAAATATAGAAAAGCTGCTGCTGAAAGCTGCCTATTGAAAAAAATATAGTCTTTTTTCCTCCCTGAACCTATTGCTGTCGAGAAACAGAGCAAATCAATATTTCGCAAAGCAGCGTTTTATTTTACTTCGCTCGAGTAATAATCAATTCAAAAGTTAAAAAAGTGTCCGCTTTCAAACGGTAAAGGTAAAAAAGCGAATATTAGAATCTAATCTTGATGCTTCGCAAGTTGCAAGGCTTCTTTTCGAGTATTGCGTGCTCTTGGGTGTTCACCCACGAACAGTTAACGAGTCCTTAGCAAGCGCTAATGAAATGTTAATATCGCCAGCTAGTTCGCACATCTTGACTACATTTTGCCTCACTCGATGAAAACTGCCTTCGAAGTCTTCGCCCGAAAACGCTTATTGCAACTTTTTCTAATTCGTATTTTGTTCGTTTTCCTTCGATGCCCGGCCTGGATCATTTTCAAAGCTAGCAAATCGACCATTCATAATAATATACGAAAAATCACCGACGCAGAAAGTGAAAACGAATTTATCGGAGAGAAGTAGCGCTGCTGGTGATAATCAGTATCCGGTTGAAATGAACTTCCGAACGTGAAATAATAAACCGGCCATGTCGTAAAGGTGCAATTTGAAAGCGGCCCTTAATTAAAAGAAGTGACTGTCCATATGGCTACGAATGACGATGTGTCTAACGAGCAGTGGTCGTCCAGCTGTGGTTTGCCGGCAACATTACAATTGCACCTATGTGCGAACGGGACGAAAGCTTCCGTGACTTTGTAGTGTGGCGCGCTGAGAAAGAAATTTCAAGCAGCGTCTTAGGTGCATCATGCACTTGGCGTGCATTCGCTTCTCTTTCTCTATCCCTATATATATATATCTTCGTTGATTGGATTTTTCGGAAAAGAAACCGGTTACGCGCGTCTTCCCTCCCGTTATGCCGCGCGCTCGCAGCACGATAGCCGACTCATAAATTTGGAATTGTTTTTTGGTCTATCGATTGCTCGACTCGCGCGTATACGCAGTCGACGACCACTCGATTAATTCGGCTGTCGGGATTCCTCGTGAATGGGACGAATATGGTAATTTCCCTCATCCGTGACGACTTCGATCGTCCGGAGCTCTCTGCTCGTATTTCAGCGAGTTCTTCGTTGGTGGTGCGCTGGCTCGCGGCGTTTCTTGGATAGCTTTTCAAAAGCGTCCGGTAGCTCCGTAAAGCATTCATTTCCGATGAAATCGCTGACGGTCATCGCAGAAGGGCCTGCAACTCTGGCGTGCAAATGTCAGAGAAGTGCGCGATATTTTTTCAAAGCACGAAAAACGGAAAACGAGCTCGCTAGAATTTTTGCTTCTTCGGGGAAACAATGTGGACGCTCCGAACATCTCTCTATAAAGTCGCGTTATTTGCCCATTATCCGCGCGCGATATGAAAGCTATGAGGTATACAGGAACATATAAGCATAAAGTAACGTAAGCACGTTGGAAGTGCGTCAACAGGTCGTTACATTATCGGCTCTTCTGCATGTTAAATATTACCGAAAGCATATCCTCGAATGCGAAGGATATTTTCCTTGTGAAGCTCCTGTGAGGTCCAACGGTCACATTGATTTCCACATCTATCTTCTCTTGCTCCCTGGTGACGTACTCGCGGCATGAAAATTCCCTTTACTTTGGCGATGGCGCGCACCAACGGTTCGATGCCGGGGATTACCCTCGGAATAGGGCGAGGCTTTCAGAGTGCGCTAAGTCAATTGTTGATCCAACTTACTACTACCTCGGTTCCCAAGTTCTTTTAGCGAGTCGCTAAATTGAATTTACACGCTCAGGCTTCTCGCGTCTGCAGCTTGTCTCCGTCCTTCTCGCCCATCAATTATAATGCCATTTATCAGTTGTTTACTCGCGGCTGCAGTCATTACGATTTTCTATTGTTTTTCAAGTCGATCGCATTGACACAATCACCAATCAATGCCCCCACTGTCTGTTGACTCGATTATCGAGTCGAATTGTTGTTCACGCGAGGCCGTTTTTCTTTTATATGCCCTTTCAGGCATTTCCTCGTAAACACAAATACTTTCCTGCTTCCTTAGTCGTTCTTTTTCCCAATGGCGCTCTCCGAGAATAAATGCATTTTCTCCGCCCTCCAGCCCGTCTCCTTTGTAGAACCTTATCTGCGTTCCTGCCGCGATGTAAAAAGCTTTGAAAGTGCGCGAAAACCAATACACCATTTTCTTTCTCCTGCGCTTGAATTTAGTAGAAGCTTGCCTGATAAAACTGTAGATACTTTGCTCCTCGAAACATATACATGTCATTTTCACATTTGAGAAAAGCTCCAAAGGCTAAACAATGTCGTTTGCAATAGCATGGTTGGCCAATCGGTCGACTATATAAAATCGATCTCAATTCGTATATCCCTCGATAAGAAGTGCGCCAATTTACAAACTCATATCGTATCAGTAAATTCACTTTTCAAATTGCAATCTCGTTTCCGTTGGACAAATGCGAAGCTTTTATTTCGTAATCAATATCGAATGAATCACCGCGTTGAAATCCATTCACTCTTCGAAATATTCAAACGTCCTTGGAATGGAGCGCTGGATTCGCCCAATACCGCACCATACCCATCGCGAAAACTAACGAAGCGTCTAATTATCCCTCGTGGCACCGAGAAAACAGCTGGGAGCAAATGAAAAGTGCGAGACGCGCGCGACGCGAGTGGGTGGACATCGGAGTACGGGCGCGGTGTCTTGCGTCGCTCGTCGCATTATTAGCCGCGCGCCCAATGCCTAATGCAACGAGAGCGCGTCTCCCGGTCGCCCACGCGCCCGAGGAGAAGACGCATCGGCCTGTGAAATCGAACGGTTTATAAAGCGCTCTCGTATCTCCTCGCGCAGCCACGCGCGCAAAAGCACGAGCCGACGCGCGAGCGCGCAGCTCGTCCGTCCGCGCTATATACGTACGGCCAATCTCGCTTGTTTGTAAACTCTGGCTCTGCTCTTTGTCGCTTCTTCTCCTCTTTTTTACGTATAAGGGGCTCCGCTCGTGCCCGTCGCGCTTTTGTGTGTGTGTGTGTGTGTGTGTGGAGGGATGGCGGGGGGGGCGTCCATTTGCACGCGATCGTCGATGCGCGGGAAAGTTTCACTCGCTGCACGCCTTACAACTGTCTCTGTGCTCTGCACTCCAAATTGGGCTGTGACTTCCTTCCCGTTCTTTTAAGATCTCATTACTTTTCATTTCGCGAAAACGACGGCTTTTCCTCGGCGATCTACGTTCCTTTCCTAATTGGTCTACTTTGTCGCTGGCAATTTCCATCTCATTCGAATGTAATGAGACAATAAAGCGTACTTCACCTAGACTTTGGAATATCGATTGCAATGCTTTTCAAAAACAACAATCAATTTCACTTCTGGCACGAATTCAAACGCAAGCGTTTTATCCACTTCGACTGCATTAATCCTTAAAACGAGCACTTTATCGCGACGAGTGCTCTCAAGTAGTTGTATACACAGTTTGCCCTTAATAAATAACGGAACTACCGAGGCGACAACCGCTCGTGTTTTGACAATTTTTAATGCAGTTTTTGCGTTAATATGAAATTGCCTTTCTACAAAAAGCACATGTTTAAGTATGCCAAAAAAATTTATTATCAAACCAATTAATCCAATATTGCGCGATTTAGAAAACTTTAAGCAGACTACAAGTGTAATTTGGTCGTAATTTGGTTTCGTAATTTCACGCCCGACTAGCTGCGATACCGTTTGCGTTGGAGTGGCAAATTACGGTTGTTATATTGGTCAAATTCTGTCGGTAGAGACATTAGTCTGTTATTTTGATACTTCCTGGGTAAATTCACTGACATATTTACTACCATGTTTACGTCGTGTACGTGTTGAGTACATGTTAAATGTGCAAAAAGGCGGGAAGGATGGTAGATTTCTACTGTACCAACATTTTAACGTAACATTCTATACAGTCTTATCGATATAATATATATTATCAGTAGATAATATATATAGTTATCCTCGTGGCAATAGTATTGCTACACATGATTTCTATTTATTGTTGTTATTTTAAAGTTGCCGTATTTCATATGATTAATTTGACAAGCAGATAAAACACGTAATACATCTTTAATAAATATTTGCCCTTCCTTTTCTTTTATATAACATACTTTATATATTTTTATGTAGGATCATGTTGAGCAGTGAGAAATTTCAATCCTTCTTCATCCTGATTGATATTGATAACTACTGATGAATTGTATAGAAATTTATATTAAAATTTTTATCCTACTCTATCAAAAATATGTGAAAAAAAATAATTATAAGATTAATTAAAATATTAATAGAACAAAATATAATACCTGAGCATCAATTGGGATGCTGTAATAAACATACAATAATAGAACAAATTAATAGAGAAACCAATAAAATTACAACAACTTTTTTAAAAAATGGATATTGTACCGTAATATTTCTTGATGTAGCTCAAGCTTTTGAAAAAAATTTGGCGTAAAGGTCTATTATTCAATCTCAGTAAAATCTTACCTGGAAATCTTTACTAACTTTTAACATCATAGCTAAGCAGTAAGACTTTAGAGTTAAAATAAATAATAAAAGAACAACTTAATGACCTAATAGAAGCCGATATTCCAGAAAGCAGTATTCTTAGTCCGTTATTATATATAATTTACATCTGTGATCCCTCATGCATGGAAGGTATAAGTATCGCCACATATGCAGGTGTCACAGCAGTAGTAACTTCACATCCCACAGCAACACAACCCTCTATAAAATGCAAACATTTTTGGCCCGACTTTGATTTAACTAATGAAGGATAATTGTAAAGTAACTTATGAAAGAAACTTGGCCTCCGGTATAAATAAAAATTTAACCAATACCGCGAGGAGATGAAGCCAAATACCTAGCAATGTACTTAGACCACAGATTAACGCGGCAATTAACGTGGCAGGACCATATTTGGACTAATAGAAAGCAACTAAAGCCACAGAGGAAAATTCTACTAGTTGTTAGAGAGAAAATAAAAAGCTTCAATTAATAATAAACTGTTAATATATAGATGCATAATTAGACCAATATGGACTTATGAAATCCAACTATGGGGCACGGCAACAAAATCAAACATACATTGAAAGATTCCAAAATAAAACCCTAAGATCCATCGGGAATTCACAATAGTTAGTCACGAATGAGATAATTAGGTAAGACATCAAGATGACAGCAGTAAAAGAAAAACTAGAAGCTGCAAGCAGAAAGTACTCAAACAGAATATCTGTATATTCAAATTGTTTGGTGAAGAATTTGCTTCATATAACATTCAGCGTTACATGATTCAAAAACTATAAAACACCATTTTTACATTCCTAACACTTATACGTCTAATCTTCTATTTAAAACAATGTAAATATGCAACGATATGGTACGGATCATTGAAGAAGTAATTCATATATTAGCTTATCATTAATTTATTACTATAATTTATAAAATTTACTTATTGTCCTTTATAGATAGATTGTAAATAAAAATGGTAAAAACAAAAAAAAAACAAGAAAAAAATATTATAACTCGACTATCAGTAAGATTTTAATCACATTCTAGAATTATACCATTCAATAAAATAAAATACGTCATTTTTCTCATAATACTACGTTGTAAAAATCATTTACATGAAAGTAAACGTCAAGACTAAATATGCAAATAAATCATTCCAAAAAACTATTCCGAAATCGATATAATACTATGTTTAAACGCGAACCGAAACTATATTTCAGTTGTAAGTACACAAGTCTTCATACTACAAGTTGGTCCTGTGGCGCAACGGATAACGCGTCTGACTACGGATCAGAAGATTCCAGGTTCGAATCCTGGCAGGATCGTAATTTTTTTATTTTTTTTATTATTCAATATGATTTTACGTTACTTTCCGTGTACAATTTCATAACAAAAATATAGTTTTTTTGCAAAACAATATTTTTCGGTAACTGTTTCATGTGATACGCTGGGTTGAGCTCCATTTTGGATTCGTAATATCGTGACCGATTATAGAAATTATTTCAATAAAGATATAATAAAACTATGTATTTGTTTCTATCGATTATTGCAGACTATTAGTGTGATAATTTAATACCAACGAGAACTGCTTACTTTAGCAGTTTATTTATGTACGAGAAACCTTCGATAGCCTCTTTTGTATCAAAATTGTCATCTATCAATTTAATTATTGGTTGTAAAATTAGCAAAACGTAATATATCAGTTTATGTTTCTTCAATATTACTAATTTGTTCATGTATTGGGATGTCAAAAAAAAAAAAGAAATTTATGAACAATGAACGAGGGTCACGTGTAATTCAATATAACGCGAATGTATATATCCCAACGTGTTCGGACATAGTGAATTATGTAATGCATGAATCTCTTTCTGTAGGTAAAGAAAATCTACACTTTCTATTTAACTGTCATTTATGAGAACTTCGCATCCTATATAACGAAGACAGGAATTGGTCTGCGATGATACAATTCGACTTTAATAAAAAAAACCGTAGCACCAATAAAGTGTTTGCTATTTCTAGACTCGCCTCTTACAGACTGCTGACACATTGGAATCTGAAAAAAAAAAGTCAGACGCATTTTTGGTTCAAAATAACGTAAATAAATCTGTTGAAATATCTTATTTATTTACTTTATAGCATGTTTGACATAATCGTGTTTACAATGAAATGCGTCACAATTGAAATTCGACCCAACGAGCGGAACGAAATAATATTTACCTCACTCATGTGATTTCGTTATATAGAATATTATACGGAATACAATAGCTTTAATGTTATCTCTACCCGCAATAGTTGACTTTGCTTTTATTATAGTAAAACGAAAAGTTGAAAAAGTCAATTTACGTTGTTGTCACGCTTTGCT
Source organism: Phymastichus coffea (assembly GCF_024137745.1). Classification (NCBI taxonomy): domain Eukaryota; kingdom Metazoa; phylum Arthropoda; class Insecta; order Hymenoptera; family Eulophidae; genus Phymastichus; species Phymastichus coffea. Next base: position 1,323,831 of record NW_026706871.1, read on the forward strand.
TAATTGTTACTCTACAGTAAAATTTATTTATATAACACGCTCTCGCTGGTAAAAGCGAGCGCGAGGAAACAATGACTCGCGTAACGGACGTCCACTTGCATGCAGTCGCGTTTAGTTTTTAACACCGAGTTTTTCCAAGATTCTCGCGCTGCGAGCCGAAGCTCGCAAAAAAAGGTATATTTTTAGCGTGCACTCACTTCTCAACAAAGACGGTGTACACGATTCCGTGACTGCAAGGTGTGTACACGGGTATAGCGCACACGCCTTTGATGACATATCTTTCGTTCTCTTTTTGTTTTTTTTTATCGCACAACTGCCATTGCACTGGGTAAAGTGCCTTTCTGGGTTTACTCTCTGTTAAAGAACGTTTAGATCGATGTAGCCGATGACGTCGTGACGATACATCTTTTTTCAGGGTTGCTTTCTCTTTTTGCACTGAAACTGCAGTGGAATCGCGCGCATTCGAAACGAGTTTTCTCTAATTCGTTGCAATTATTCTTAGAAACGTTTGCGCGATGATGGACGAGAGTTTCATCATTCCCGAAAAATGTTCAATGTAAAAAGGCCTATTGTCGAGGTAACTACATCCGTCGGTAGCAAATCAAGCGAACGTTCATTTTCGCAATAAGTCGCGATAACAAAAGAAAATCTAACAGAACATTACCGGTGAGTAAAGGTTGCGGCAGTTCCGGTTACTTGATTAGTATTCCGTAAAAAACATTTTACGATTGCGGGTATTTGCTAAACGATCGCAGCTTGATAAAAAACGTATCGTGCTGCAAGGAGTCATCCTGTTGATTCTCTCGTGTTAGATCTTCAGTTTAATGACTGATTTTTCATTGTTATCGGGTAGAAACAGACGCGTGATAAAGTAGATAAATTTTCAGAGAATAGATCGTATTTTCATTTTTTTTTTTTTTTGGAAATAAACACATTTGTCCGAAATAAAGTTTGATAAAGTGACGACTATAAAAATGTGTTTTTTAAAGCTTGAAGAAACGAATATAACTTAGTTTGTAACGGCACACTCGCAAGCAATAAAACTACAGTCTCAATGGCTAATATTTTCGTCAGCACTTGTACTTTAATCCAGTCAGTATCAATTAGCTTGGAAGTCATTAGCGTCGTTCGCGAAGAGCGCGCTTCTAATAGGCAGGAGGGGTCTTTCGGAAGAACCATTAAGCTATTTTTAGCGACGACGCGCCAGTCCAGAATGACCATTTATTTATCAAGCATTATCAGACACAAGCTCGGCGCGAACTCTATTTCGAGGGTTGCGAAAAGAAATGTTGCACATTCCTAGAAAAATGAATAAAATGTTTCGTCGCAAGCGAACTGTTGTGATGCGGGAACTGCTGCTCGCAGGTACGCTCATGGCGAAGCTCATATAAAAAACTAGGGTAGACTGGGTCAATTGAAGGCGCCTTAGCCGGCGACTTGCTCCGATAGCGCGATGAGCTGATTACACATCCGCCGCCTCGGCGATTCGTCACGATTTCGTTGCGCTAAGGCTTCCTCGCCTCCTCCTTCCACGTATTGCGCGTTGCGTGCGCCACGGTGTACTTTTATTTTTTGCTCGCGCGCGGCTTAATTCAGCTTAGAATCGCGCGACGCGGATTACATCCCTCGCTCGCTTCGCGATTCCACATCGTGTCGGGGCACGAGCAATTTTCCTCGAGTGGCGTGGCTCGTTTATTTTTTCTTCTTCTTTTCTTCGTTGTACGTAGGTGTTCCGGCAGAGCTTGTCATGCTTTGTTGCTAGTAAAAGAACGCCCGAAGCTTGTGGCATTGTTGTCGGTGGCGTGTACCCCGGATAGCTGCGATTAATTGTCGCGCCTCTCTTTCGGGCAACAATCGGGGTCGTTGTTTGGAATCGTTTTGCACTGCGAATAGCTTGCAGCAAACCCTGCCAAAATTACTACGCGAGGGGTTCAATGAACATGGCAAAGTTGGATATTTCGGGTCGAGGACGTTAACAAAATTTACAATTTTTGGCAGCGAGCAAACGTTCTTAGGCGACAGGTGCGTTGTGTTGCGTGGAAGCACTTGGAATGTTGCTGGTAAAGAGTGCAGAGCACAAAATTTACGATGCACTTCGAGATTGTATTCACATTAATATATAGTCGGGATCAAATCGAAGCAACGGATTTAGTATTAGCATCGTACGCTTCATTACTCTTCTAGGTTACATTCTATAAAAAATAACTTAACCATTCAATGAAATTTATCACGCAACGCGTAGCAGTCTGTTCACGGTGCCGCGTGGATCAATGAATCAGCCCCAGAGTAGGTTTCGAATGACACGAGCGGGCGTCGTTCGAAACCTTGCGGCAATCGGGATCGTCCTCGAGAAGTGACGTCGGGCCTCGCAGCCGTTTGTCCAAATGGTGTCGCACTCGCGCGAGATAAAAAAAAGCTTCTTGTCTTGTTCCTCTAGAGTCGCCTCGCGCGCTCGTCTCTAACTGCAACGCCTTGCGAGAGAGACCTTGCTGGATAAACCTGCAAGCGTGAGAGACTTTGATCTGCTCGCGCCCGTAATTATCATCAGATGGCGTATTCTCGCGCTCGTCGACTTTACCTCACTGCTTTCCATAGAGTCGTCGTGCCTACAGCCTGCTAATATAATATGCTTCTCTTTCGCGCGGAGGCCTTCAATTTCACTTAACTAATTCGCGAATATCTCCATTGTTAATTGAGGTATCCGATGTGCTTGGACTTTTTTTTTCTATTAAACGCGCTTGTTTGAATGACGCATAAAGAGAAAATTCGTTAAGCTGGATTTATTGGCCCGATTTTTGCTTGCGCATGTGCGTGGTTATACCGAGTAATTAACGGTTCAGCTCAGTTAATTATGCTGCTTTGCTCGCCTTTCACGCGACTGCTTTGTAAAGCCAGCTTTGAAACAAAAAAAAAAAAAAACGAAAAGAAAAAATGAGCTCACTCGCTGAAAAACGCGAGTCTGTTTGCTAACAATTTTCACAGCTAACGTACGAAGCGTGTCATTCCGATAACCTCTCGTCGCGCAGTTCGTCACCCGAGCTAATCGAGCTTTGGATTTTTGTTCGACGCGAAGCGAACGAGAGTCGCGCGTACCTACTCCATTGTTTATCAGACTTAAACGTTTCCTGGCGCTAACGCGCCGCGCCGCCTTTCATCCAGGAGCTCGAGCCGAGCACTTCTCGTTCGGCCTCTCTATCGAAAATAATTAGGCGCGCGCAGTGAATTAGGTAGCTGCTGCCGAGAGAGCTTATTTTGGTCGATCGCTCGGTGCGCTTCGCGCGTCTTTCAACAATCATGCTAATTTCGGCTCCGCCGACCGCTCACCGCAAGGCAGTGACGTTCATCCGTGAAAAATCACGGATTCCGTGTCTGCGCGTCGACCGATGTACGTCGTCGTATCAGTGAGGATGCTTTGAGGAAAAAGCCGCTTCAACGAGACGCGACGCGCCGACGGATATCTATATACCTATATCTGCATCTTAGCGAGAGCGTGATATATCGAGAGAGGCACGAGTTCAGGCGGCAATCGACATTTGCATTGGGTTCTCAAGCGAAACCCAAAAGTGGATGAAACTCGGGCACACACGCGTTACGAATGATCGGAGTGTGCGGGTAAGTGCGCTAGTTACTGTCCTATACGATTTACCAGTATTGGCATGTCTATATCCAAGTCTTGCTCAGAACGGACTCGTGAATTTGACTACGCGCGGCGCCGCGCAAACGCGTACTTTCCCGATCGGCTTTGTCGCGGACCGTAAAAGACGTAACGGCGACGCGCCCAATCGAAACGGATAAACTGATCTGCGGCGCGGCGGAACGAATTGGAGCGATTCTCAGCGTCCCTCGAGTTCCGCGATCGCGTTGCGCGCGGCGTGCCGATCCGTCGTCGTCGTCGTCGTCGTCCGAGCGATCGATTGGGATTGGCACCCGTGGCTGTTGTCTTCTCGCCGCTGCATCCATCGCTCGCGATCGACGCGCAAGCCATCGATCGTCGGACGATGGGTTTCCTCGCTGCCGGTGAGCTCGCCCTTTGTGTTGCGCAGTCGAGTCCCGTTGCCCGCTGCCTGCCATTTGTTTTCGCTTCGGGCGCCCGACCGAAGCTCCATTACCGCGAGTCTGCTCATTAATTGTCACTGACTAGCTCTTGTCAATGATCAAATGATTTCTCTTTCTCTCGGTGCTGCTTATGCCTCGAGTAAATCTAGGAGTTAGAGGGAAAAGAGTGATTCGGCCGTCGATGCTATTCTGGGGTTCGACTGGTAATTTTGAAATTCCCAAGCAAAATGATGCATACAAAGTGCGAAGAGCAACGGCAATCACAGAAGTTTTGCGGCTACCTACTTTGTAGTCGGACCAAGTTGCACGAAGAAAGTTGGCTTTTCCATCTCGATTGTCTCTTTACGGATGAGCACGAAATCAATTGGTCCGCTCAGCTGTGCTCGTTCCCCCGTCCACCGCGCGTGCAATTCAGCGCGCGTCACCGCGCAAGAGGAACACAAGGAAGACGCCGTTCGGCTCGAGGCGTGAGTCAGAGATTTTAGAAAGGAAGAGGATGGGACGCGCTTTCCTCGGGCGGTTTATAATACGCAGCCGCCGCCGTCGCGAGTTATCCGATCGAAAGCGCCGGTTGCGCAAAGTGCGCGCACTTCGTGCTCTTTGTTCTCCAAGCTTATTAAGGCTAAACATTGCGACATCCTCTCCTACATGCTATCTGCTACGAAGACGACGACGACGACGACTTTTGTTCCGGCCCTCGTTTTAATGGACGTTCTTTTCCGTCCCTTTGCGCGCGCGCGCAGATGGCCGTGGCTCGGATGATTGCTCCGTTCGTCTGCTTCGTGCATTGTTTCCATTTTTCGAACGGTAATCAAAGGAGTCTGGAAGAATTTTTCACTTTAACGTATTTTTTTATTTTTTATTTTGTTCTGGTGGCTAGGTTGAAACGACAATCCTCTTTCGAACAAGAAAATGATAAAATTTACGTCGTGTAGTTTATTCTAATTGCTAGTTGTAAACTTGTAATTATATTCTTTCTGGGAGAACTTGTAATTAAAATGTCGGTTGTAACATTGTTGTTTTACAACTACATATTTCGAAGCGAGACATTTTCATTGAAAAAGCTTTTTAGTTAGTTTCTTAACTATATTCGAACGGCAAATTTTCACAATGTATCAATTATCAATTGTCAACATGAAGTTGGCACTACGAAACTGATAAGATTATTGGAATTATTCGAAGGCTGTCCGAATATGAAATAGCCATTGAATTGAAATCATTTATTCCTTTGATAAATCGCATTTTTAACGAAACCAATTTATCATCGACCGCCGTGAAATTTAAAATTTAATAACTAGAGCAGCGTCAGCTTTTCTCTCGATAAATGATTCAATTCCACGCTGCCGCGACAAGTCGCCGAGGGACGAGAGATAATTGTATAATCAAACCGCGAATCGAGCGAGAATTGTCGGGAGGAAGCTGCAAAAGAAATGTAGGCAGGCGCGGCCAGAACGAGAAAGGCGATCAACCCAGAAAAGCAACGGTCGGAGCTTAACCGCTAAGCTAAATGAAATGGGCGCGCGCCGCGCTGGTTGCGCGGGGTCTTTTATCCATTTTTCTCTCTTGCCTCGCTCTCTTAACTTCCTCTCTGCGGCGCAAGCCTTGTTCCTCTCCGCTTACCCTCGAGCCACGCGAGCATGACCATGCGCTGGCCCAACAACTGGCCCGATCTGTTCTCAGATTAAAACTTCCTTCTTTCGACGCGCCCACCTTTTTTTTTATCAAGGACAATGCTGTTTTTCATTGTTGCGTTTGCGCCCGACGTGATTTAAATGTATTATATGGTACTGTTATTCTTGATATCGTAGTTGGACAAGTGTGTCGCGCTTCGCGCACTTTACTTGATTAATGCTCTTTACCGGACTGTGCGAGTTTTCATGAAACGTTTTGCAGCGATAATTATCACCAAGGCTTCGCGTGGATGCTTTTATCCCGATTGATCCTGATCGCGCTGCTCTCATTTTCTTTTTAATTAAAAAATCACTTTGCCTCCTAGAACAACAACATATCTTTAACGTATTTCTCGCATAAATATTGAACATTTCGTGGCCTTATCTGCTATATTGATCCTCAGACATAGTCGAGTCGAGTACTTAACATTTTCACGTGACTAAATTGGAGCGCATCAGTAAAACTGGTAGATTGGAACTCGTCGAATTACCCGTATGAAACAACATTCCCGATACATACTCGCGACTTCATATAATACCCGCAACATTTATAATTCAAGTTGCATAATAGAGTTTGCGGGCAAATTCTCTCTCTCTCTCTCTCTCTCTCTCTCTCTCTCTCTCTCTCTCTCTCTCTCTCTCTCTCTCGTTCTCTCTCTCTTCTTATGTATATCAGATGCAGGATTAGAATGTATGATTTGATATAGTTAGAGAGTAGTCCAGTAGATTCATATTAACATTTGGCAGCTTCTCGAAATCAACGTAGGTAGCCACGTCAAGAGAAAATTGATCGTTGGCCGCTCCGAGGAAAAAGAAAAAGGAAAATACGAAAACACCTTGCTAGCCTGTTATTATCGCACACCCATCTATTAATTGATTGATCCGTTACATCAGACTTATCCTACTGAAGTCATACGTCACGTCGTTATTACGCATCCTTCGTGTTTCTCTGTTACGCGGTGTAGTAATTATTTTCAAAACTGTTCGCCATCATAAATTTAGTTATATCCGAATTTAATGAATCGTAAAGCGAGCACCTCGATGATTTATCATGCCTCAAACGCTCTCGAGATTAGCCTTCCATCCATTATTACTGCATCAGAGAGATTTCGCAATAATTAGATCTTTCCTCCTCGTCATCATAGTGAGTCGTTACTTTGCTCTCTCTCTCTTTCTCTTGACAATTAATAAACGTCGCATCACACTAATGAATACGTGTATTTTTTACCATGACGATCTTTAACGTAGAAATTTCAAACTACCTATCCGCTACTGCTTCTTATCAATTTTCTGGTGACTAATGTTCATAACAATGTCTTACTAATGGTGTGACTACGCTGTTGATGTAAAGCGTATCCAACTATATTAGATTTTTAATTGGAGTCGCTTATCAATGTATAATTACTGACTTTTTTTATCGTTGTTTGATGATTCATCACGTCGGTGTAAAACTTTTATTTGGAATAATTGACTAAACAGTCTTCATTTGAATATGATGTTAGGTAGGTTTTCAGAAACGCAACCTTGAGCGTTTCAAACCATTTCTTACTATCAAAAACATTGTACTGTTACGTAATAAAATAATGGTGTTCGATTACCGGAACTAAAAAGTCTCGAAGAAAGTTGAGGTTGATCTTGGCCTTCGTACGGATGAACCACGAAGCCCTAGGCAGTGAGATATTACTCATCGTACAATCCGCTTCCACGTACGCAAGAAACTCAGGCTGCGGTGTCACCTTTGAGATTACAAAACGACTTCGTTGACTGGAATTATCGCCGGAGACTTGATAGTATCGCTGAGTCAGTTAATTTTTGATACTCGCGGAAACCGAGCGTCGTTCTTACCTGAATCTAAGTTGACGATTCAAGGTTCGCAGGCGACACCTAGTTGTTGTCGTGCTCAAATGATCGTAAAAACATAATTCACGTTTTATCAACGTCGACACGCACTTCAGTAATAGCAATTTTACGGTTTCGTTGCAGATACACATTCCAATGACATTGCGATGACGCTACACTGGTGGATGCATTGGTTCTGGGTTACGGCGCAAATTGTCGGTAAGTTTCGTTATGGTCGACTCGACTCGCACCGAACATTGAAATACAATTAGCAATACGGTACAGCTTGAAAGTCTGCTGGCCCTTGCATCTTTTTCACGCGTGCGTGGTAGTTTACCTGGTTTACCTTGAATTACTGCTGTCTCATTTTAAGTCACGGACTTTTCGGCAACAATCGGTAAAAAAATTTGGGTTTACGCCAAAATATTTAAACCAAACGCCGATAAAAAGCAATTTCAATAAGATTAGAATAACGATTACTCCTCGTTTGAAGCGTATCCTTGACAGTGTAGCCTTCACTTTTTTATAGTGAATTTATTGTCGGGAGAGACAATGACGATTTCTTTTTATGGTTGTGGGAACCTTCGATTTCGAATTTGCACGCTGATTGCGAGATTACTTTTACGATACGCGTTTTGTTAGCGCGGAAAAGTCAAATTAGAAAACAAAAAGAACGATAATAATACGAAATGGATATGGATCGAGTAAACGCTACGACAAAGTACATTCGAGAAGTGTTTATGAATAAAGCAATGTCGATATGTGACGATTGTATACAACTGAACGTCTGCGCATAGTTGAGCGTTTTTTATATGCATAATTTAACAAAAAGTTTCAAGTGAAAAAAGTCGCCGTGAAAAATCGGCAAAACAATCTCGGTGGCTGAATAATAACAATGCCCGAAGCTTTTATTCGTTACGTTCGTTTGCTATCAACATTTTAATTAGCTTGATGAATAAATGCATGTATGCTTTTCATGTTTATTGATTTTCAGTGATTCCATTAAATACAATTATCTCTTGCAATGAGTAATAACATTATGTATTCCGAACTTCATACGAATTACCAATAATAATGGCAATCTTGAATTAATCAAATAAAACTCGTTTGACAATAAAAAGTTGATTGAAAAATGTAAATATAAAGCGAATTTTTAACGATTAAACTAGTCATAATTTTTTATTATAAACTGTTAATCATTTCTTTGTAAAGGCATGCAACTGAAGCATTCGAAATATAGGATGAAACAAAGAAGTTACCTAAAAATCGATTTGTTGTGAAACATATCACGGGTTGTAGTCAATTTTGGAAATGGCATTGAACGAGTTAAGAAAAACAGTATAAGCATCTTTGCTGATCAATAATTAATGCGTGAATTTTAGTATCCCTGACTAGTCCATCGGAGAGAAGTCCACCGGAGCAGACATCGATGCTCAAAGTGTCGAGTGTTTCGCCAACGACGAGCAGTTTATCAGAAGCAAGCCTTCTGCGATACTCTCAGCAGGAGCTGCTGGCGAAGATCCAACAAAACTACAGGGTTGCCAAGGCCATCGGATTACAGATGCCGATCAACTCCGCCGAGGTTTCATCAGAGAGACCTGCTGCTGTCAATTTTCACTCTGGCCCGTCGACCTCCAATCTGGAGAGAACCAGGTGCGAAGCCACGTTTTTCTTTTTCTTTCTTGTTCAGCTTCGAAACGATTTCGTTGCTCCCCTCCGCTCGCCGACGCTTTTTTACCTCACTCGTTATTCCGATCAGTTGATAGCTTCAGCTAATCGTTGATAAGACAGGCACAATTATCAAACTCGCACCGACGAAAGCGCGGATATAATTAATGAGATGGTTTGATGCGCGAAATCAAACGATGACTATTTATCGAGAGAAACCATTTGATCGAAATTTGTGCGCAATTTCAAGTTGTGAAGTACGAGCAGCAAAAATTGACTAGCATCTGAGTGGCAAACTCGCCAAGTTTCTTGATTGCCCAAAGTTCTCGCGCAAGTTTCATTGTAGAAAGGAGAAGCAAGTATAGGGAGTGATTGCTTTTCGCAAAGATAAGTTTTCAATAAAGTTCTAATTTAGTTTCATTAATCAAATTATAACCTTGCGTCCTCGTGAAACATTGATTAGTTTCTTTGCCAGTTTTAACGATCGTGGCGATCAACTTTTCTCTCGCGGGCATTGGGTTTGTATTTTCTCAAGAAAACCACACTAACAGATGTCACAAGCTTCTTGTCATAAAAAATTTCACGATTTGCAATTGCTACATCATTGTAATAACTGTAAATGTAATTCCGTATTGCAAAATCATCAAATGAAATAATGTTTTCATACAGAACCACGTCAATTCCGCTCGTAAACAAAACCACCTCGAGCGAAGCAGACGCAAGTGGAGCTCCCGTGAAGATGCCCAGCAAGAAAGAAAGTAAAAGCTCGTGGGCGAACGGTTACAGTAAATCGCCAAAGCCAACGTACGACGAGACGACATCAACGTCGACAGTCTCTTCAAGCGGCGGCGAGGAAATGACCGTGATGCCATTACAGGAGCACACACCCGGTGGCAGCAAATCCCTCGATCCGAATGCCATCGACAAGCAGGAGCATCTACTTCTGGCTGGCAATCACTCGGGCAACCAACGTCAGCTGTTGCTCCAGGCTGAGAAGACAATCGAGCCACAGGCTGTCGCCACTGCCGCATCTATTCTTGATGGTAACAAAAAGAACTGCGATACCGTTACGCTTTTTTCCCCGATTCGGTCGTTAGAGATGTCTAATAATGGAGGACGTTCATTGCCCCAAAGAAAATATCGTAAAATCGTGTTTGCCGATCCGAAAAGTAAGGCATTCGCATCTCGCTAAACGGAAAGTACAAATCGCGAGATGGAAGTAATGACTTCGAGCCAAACGCGAATATTGTTCCGCTATGAAAATGACTAGACCAATTTTTCGGTCATTTATCTTTTCATCAAAACTTTCGAAATAATGTAAAAACAGAAAGGGACGGGATGGAACATTTCAACAATTTCGAATGATGACAATGCACCTAAATAAAAGAGTCGCATTAAAAAGACAGCGAATTCAACTTAATCGTGTAAATTATTAACAGCTGGTCTGATAGACTCGACGAGGTTAGGCCGTGCGAGAGGCGCCTTCAGCAGTGAGTTTCAGCGGGATCAACTATCACGCGAGGAGCAGCGCGACGAGAGCAAGGGCCAACCAATAAGGGAGAGCGCGGATAGCGGCGCTAACGTCACGGAAATCGCCACTATCACCGGAAGTTGTCTGGCTGTCGTGGTGCTACTCAGCACCGTCGGCAGCCTCAGTTTTATCATGTACAGGTGATTAGGCACATTTATACTAATTGGACGAACCACACCCTTATCGTTACAAGATATCTTACAAAGTTTTCCATTGCAGGCGGAGGTACTTGAATCCACCGCAGACACTGAACAGCGACAAGTGTAGTAATCCAGATAGCTCTGGTTACATCGACGACTCCACCATTCGCGTATGAGATTTGCCTAATCACGCGCGTCAAACATTTTTTATTGAACAATCAATTAAAAATAGATCATATTTTTGCAGGACAACTCCGAAGAAATGTACAGTCTGGACAATGACTCATTCCTGAATTCACTGGAAGCGATGACAATCCAGAACTATTGGACCGACAGCGTCAAGCATACGAAACTATGACGCACAGCACCAGTATCGCGTAAAACGAGAAAATATAAACAGTTTTGAAGCATATCCTCGCTTGAAGAATTACTTTTGGCGCATATAATATATGAGCCCTTCTACATATATTTTTCGTCAAAAAAGTCAACGATCCTGGTGATCATTTTTTTTTTAATTTTTCTCGAACGATCTCGTTATAGCAAAAGACCAAGAAGTTTCAGTGATCAAATATCCCAAGTGTAGCTCCAAGTCGTTAATGGTATAGATATATGTACATATACACATTTCCGAGTTCTACGTAGATATGACTCTTTGGAAGAGGATTTTGTGTGATGTGAAAAGACTGCGGATATATAAAGTATTAAGATGTTGAGAAGAGTGCAATAATTCAATGTACTTGATCATTCTAATTTAAATTTAAGGTTGCGATGCGAAATCTTCAAAGCGATTAGTACAAATTAAGACAGGCATGGGTGTGATTGTTTTCCTATCTTTAACTTTTTAATCCACTTTTTGTGATGCATGCGTTTTAGTAGTCGTAAGAGTTAGTTGAGTATTTTTTATTAAGATTTACAGTTATTGTGTAAATTTTTAGCGCTTTTTAGAGAATTTGTTAATAAGAAAAGCTTTAACATTTTTCAAAATCATTATACACTCGTTTATCGCTGTATTTGGTATTTGATTTTAACAAGATGTTATATCGTGTTAATAATTTACATTAGTTACATACTTTAAGTTAAGGTATAAAACAGCAATACAAGGAGAAAAAGGAAAACACGTTCATATCTGAAATGACACTTTTTGTCAATCGTGTAGGTAGACTGCATACAACTTCTAGGTGTGGAAAAAATTGACCTAGTTTTGAATACAAATATAGTATTTAGATATTGCACATACTGCTTGGTGATAAATTTTTTCAATCACCTTCTTTTGAAATTTCGTCGAGCGACGCCATATCAAGACTAGTAATTTTTTTCTTCATCTAATTGTTTTTAACTGTTATACCAGTATTTATTAGCATCACGTTGATTTGTTGTCGAAAGACTGTTTAAATGCAAGCACTTCCATGAACGAATTTTGCATTTTCTATAGTGTGAAAATAGTAACGCTTCAATATTGAAACATAAGACTAGTTTATAAGTTGATTAAATGAAAATGGAATAATATTCGAAATCAATCGTGCCAAGCTGTTTTAGCTTCGACGTGCATGAAAAAAACGATATGCTGACCGTCCCTACACTATAATAACAACAAATATAGACTATCATCGTTGGCACTATGGCACCAGCCGTACTAAAAAAGTATCGAGAAATATCGAGACTTTTATACGATACTTTACGATACATTTTTCTGCCAATATGTCTATAGTCGATACTTTTTAGACTTTTCCCGCTTTTTTTTCCCGCCACTCTGTTTTCCCGTATTTCTCTGGAGCTTTTCTTCTGCTTCTCTCTCTCTCTCTCTCTCTGTCGTTTACGACGAAATGTCGTTTAATGTACATGCAACGTTATCTTATTTTCCGCTGTAAATCGATTATTATTAAAAAAAACTTATTGTCTAATTAGATACTAAGAATGAACTAATAAACTAACGAAAATCCATTTGAAAATCTTAGAATACTTTGAACTATTAAATATTTTTGCAACATGTTAAACTACTACACAGGACACCACTATTAGAATTATTTTAGCTATACCATATTTTTTCAAATAAAAAATTATATCATAGCGAACGGCAGTAAATATTCAAAGAGAATGTGTTATTTTTTCACGCTTCATGTTGGAAAAACTAGCTTTTTCTAATTATTCACACGCATATTAAGTAAAATATAATGATATTCTAGACAAATTATGTAAATAGTAAAATGTTATGGCTAAATTCATTTTAAAGAATTTTAAGTTAAAATCATGTTACTGATTATAAAACCAGCATTTGTTTAAAGATATCCTTTAAAGTATGTGTTTTAATATTTGCATTGGATTTAATTGAAAGAACTTTATTCCGTATGTATTATGCATCTTTCCATGGCTTCGCCGCTACGTTACTATGGTGTGACAAATTAAATGTCACTTATGTGATCGGTTAGCATGTTGGTTTTTTCCGAAGTATCCGAAGAAATAAAATTATGAATACTATTATAGGAATATTATAACATTTTTCGTGGAAATATTCCTATAATACTATACATGATTGTTAAGATATTAAAATATCTAAATTTGTAAAACAAAAACATTTTTACTTTCTTGACGTGATTTTTTTCATAAAACATTGTCAATAATCATTTGTTTCTGTTGAAAACTTCGTTTGTACTAAATTAGTTTGCTCTATATATTTTGCCATTAAAAACTATACGTTTGCTGTATTTCAAACAATTAATTTGCTTTGGACACTTTAAGCGAAAGAACTAGATTGACATACACACGGAAAAGCAAGCGTAGTTCAAATCTCGTCTCACACCCGTCGTATAGAAAAATCAATTTAAACATGTGCGGGAAAATGATTTCCCTTGTGCGGTCTCTTCAGCCTCGCTTTTCTCGGACCAAAATGTCCACATGAGTTCAAATCATTTTCTCGCACAAGTATTGAAACGTATTATTTACAGATGAACTTTTGAAAATCTATTAATGCAACTGATAAATAAAATTATTTATAATTATGTTAAGATTAACCCATTAAAGCCCACGCTAAGACTGGTTGAGATAGCGACAAACAAACTGTGCTATCTTTTGCATAAGTGAAAAATAAAATATACGTATTTTTTTTTATGTTATTTTCAATTGTTTATAACAAATTATTTAAACAAATTACAAAAAAATTCATAATTATCAAAATCTAAATGCGGGAATCGATTCTGGAGGTGAAATCAAGACGAAAACCTATATAACACTTTTTTGTCAGAATTCAATTTGTTAGTGTAACGTAGGAATAAACAATTGCATGTTGGGGAGAAAAAGTGACCATGTCAAGTCCCAAGCAAAATCTATCTGGAATAGCAAAAAATAAACTGTGCTATCCTTTGCATAAGTGAAAAATAAAATATATATATTTTTTCTTATGTCATTTGCAATTGTTTATAACAAACTATTTAAACAAATTATAAAAAAATTTATAATTTTCAAAATCTGAATGCGGAAATCGATTCTGGGGGTAAAGTTTAGACGAAAACCTATATAACACTTTTCTGTCAGAGGCCAATTAGTTATTGTAATGAAGGAAGAAACATTCGGCCTCCTGAGAGTGTTTCAAAAAATCGTATAAAATGAAGCTAATTATTGTATTTATCCATCAATATTGGCATGAATTATTGTAAATATAATCGGTGGGATTGAATTATTGTTCATTGCCATGTCCTTCTTTATGACTTTTGCAAACAAGCATAGAACATTTCTCACAATACCATTCCGTTCTTGTCCGACATGTTGAAATTCCACATTTCCTAAGACTCCCATGTTTCATCACGTGTTCTTGGGATGAAGTTTCACTCTGTTTCTGTCGTTTGGGGGGACGTTTGGAAGATAACTTGTCAATATAATATTCACAAACTTCTTGAACAATATCTTTGGAACCTTTTCTTTCGTCTGGATGTAACTTATTGTAAATCACTGTAGCGTTTGCTAAGGATGCTTGGATGAGCCGTAATACAAGGCACCATGTCCATTTCTTACTTCGAATTGTAGGCATCAAAGCATTACAGTGTTGATCATGTAGATCGACGCCACCCATGTGTTCATTATACATAGAGAAACAATGAGGAAAAAGAATAGATTTTTTCGATGATTCCTGCCATCTCTGCATTTCAACTTTTGGTTCATTTCCATATTTCGAAGAGAGAATCGATACTGGCTTTGAGTCCATAACTGTAATATAATTCAATTTTGAATTCACTTCATGCATTGAAATAGTGTATCCTCTTTTAGCTTTTTTTGGCATTTCGACTTTCACTTTCACACGATTATGCCGAACAGTTCCTGTCGCCGATAAACCATTTTTTTTCAAATGAATCATAAGATCTGGGTTTGTGAAAAAGTTGTCAAAATAAATATGATACTTTTTCAGTTCTTCTCTCTGTGTTTTTTCTAATAAATTCGAAAGTAACTTTATCACCACTCTAGACCCTAAACCAACGGCAACTAAAGGATTTCGTTCATCGATTCCTGATTTACCAGTGTAAATATCAAGATCATATATATACCCATCAGAAGAACAGACTGCCCATTCTTTTATTCCAAATCTAATGGGTTTATTCCTTATACATTGCTTGATACCAAACCTACCAAAGTATTTTACCATTATCTCATCTATTGATAAATTATAGTCAAAGAAACCAAATTGCATACAATTCTCACGAAACATATCATACAGAGTTCTAACCTTCCAGACTTTATCATTTTGATCAGTTTCTTGAAGTTTATAGAATCGTATGTTCTTTTTTATGGCAACGAAATTATTTCTAGACATAAGTTCCGCAATTACTGGACACTGAAGTATTCGCTTTTTTGACCAGTAATCACGAATACTTTTTCTAGAATTGAAGATAGTAATCATTATGATTGTAATAAATTTTTCTAGATCATCCATACATAAATCAAAATGATTTTCAGAAGTGGCTTCAATGATATGGTTTTTCATTGATTTCGAAAAGAAAACCTCAAACAACTCAAAAGCATTTTTGGATTGCAATGATGAAATAGGTGAAATATTGAAGTTGCTCTCGACATGCGGAGAAATATCATTCAAAGCATCATTTTTCCAACTGTACTTATGATTCGGTTCCAACAATTTCTGAGTACTTGTGTATGTACTTTTAACATGTTCGTAAGAACCTGATGGTAATTCATTTGATAATGTATCTTCATTTGGATCACCGTCCGAATCTCCATCTGAACTTTCATATTCATTAGGAATGAATGCTATATCAATATGTTGACCTTCATCACTATCAGAATCTTCAACTAAATTTGGTAGATCGCTAATTCTCCGTCTCGGCATTATCAGTAACGTTACCAATTTAGAACAAAATAAAAACTAAAAGTTTTCCGAAATTATTATTTCAAAGAATAGATCCAATGTATAAATGTTTTCAACCGTTAGCCCGCCACTCAAACGTGATCTCTAACACGGAAGGATTTACGAAATGAAATAAACTTATCCAATTACAGTATAAGATCTCAAAATTTATCAGTAAAAAATACTGATATGATTCCAGATACCATGTGTGAGAATGAAAACACTTATTTGTCAATAGTTTATTTCTACATAAAGATATCAAATTGAACTCTGACAAAAAAGTGTTATATAGGTTTTCATCTCAATTTTATCCCCCGAATCGATTTCCGCATTCAGATTTTGAAAATTATGAATTTTTTTGTAATTTGTTTAAATAATTTGTTATAAACAATTGCAAATGACATAAGAAAAAATATATATATTTTATTTTTCACTTATGCAAAGGATAGCACAGTTTATTTTTTGCTATTCCAGATAGATTTTGCTTGGGACTTGACATGGTCACTTTTTCTCCCCAACATGCAATTGTTTATTCCTACGTTACACTAACAAATTGAATTCTGACAAAAAAGTGTTATATAGGTTTTCGTCTTGATTTCACCTCCAGAATCGATTCCCGCATTTAGATTTTGATAATTATGAATTTTTTTGTAATTTGTTTAAATAATTTGTTATAAACAATTGAAAATAACATAAAAAAAATACGTATATTTTATTTTTCACTTATGCAAAAGATAGCACAGTTTGTTTGTCGCTATCTCAACCAGTCTTAGCGTGGGCTTTAATGGGTTAAACATTTCGTATATTATTAACGTTGTAACGTCAGATTTTACCTATCACCAATTGTACAAAAGTTTGAATGTCTATTTTTCAATTATTACTCCCATGTTGTCAAACCAATAAGCATAATTTCCTTTAAAAGTGTGTCTTAGATGAATTTATCCGTCATTATATTTATCAAGAAACTCCAAGTAAAAATATACGTGCTTCATTGATCAAACAATCAACTACACTTGTATCGATCAAATCATTGTTTATTCAGGATTGCAAAAAAATCAAAACTAAAATATTTTTAAAATGTCTTTACCAAATCTGAATATACACTGCTTCGTGTATATAAAATATTATGAGACTTATGGAAAAGTTGATCTAAGCTTATTATTGAAATATTAAAGCTGATGTCTCTACAAACTTCATATAATCAATTCATAAAATTAACATCTATACGTGAATAAAAATTTCAACTACATTACTAATAGATCTAAATCTCTTGTCAGAGTTGCTATATTAACTGCAACATTTTAAAATCGTGATTACAATACTAACAAATATCAATTCGTCTTTTAAATTAATTATGTCATATTCCAAATTATTAATTACTACATTCTTATTATTGTGTGTGAATTAAGAGGCTTAGACCAAAGTAAGGGATCTTGATTACCTATAGTGGTTTTTACTTTGTCCTCAGTTTATTTACAAATTGAGAAAGTATCTAAACTCCCCATTCATATTGTAAGTAATTAGTGCCAGAGCAATTTTAATGACAAGATTCAAAGTCTTGAATAATGTAAAGTGAATATTAATTATGTACATTGATTTAATCCCAAGTCAAAACAATAATTAACTTTTCGATCTTGGTGTATAATTCATAATTCTGTAAAATTTACTTTCGTAAATATTGGTTTTACTGCTTAATTTTTCAAATCTTATATAGTTTAATCCATAGTAATCTATGCATCACGCTTTATTATTATTAGTCCGCTACGATGAATAATTGTACATAGTTTTCGTTGGCGAAAACGATTATATTGGACCAAAAGCAAATATTCAACTTATAGTTAGTTACGTATAGAAATAATATACACTTTTCATTGTAACAATAACATATCCCGATTAAAACTAACAAACATCAACGTTTGAGAAAAGTTATTGATTCACATCGTCAGTTATATGTCAGTTCATAAAGCAGTTTAGAATTGATTTTTGTTTGATACGAATGCAATAATATTATTCAAACAGAATGAAAAATGAAAGTAAAATCTTCCGTTACTAAAACAAATTTTTTAGCATTGTAAAACATCATATATCAATTTGTTAACGTGTATTTTAGTATTGATATTTGGTTTGATTATATATAATTGATAACTGCAGTATTTATCACGTATAATATCCATCGTATGTAGTAAAATTATAAGGCATCGAACATTTGCAAAAAAAGCATTTTATGTCTGACCAATTATCAAGCGTCTCAAACTTTTAACTATAAAGTTACATTAACTCTTATGTGTAAATCTCATCATTTTAGAATATTTGATATCGAATTTTCGTTCTTGAGGAATCCATGTACTTACTTAATTCACTGATTATATACAATTTTTTTAAATCCTCCAATTAAATGTTTAATATTTATAGTTTATTACGTAACATTAAATTCTTTTTACTGAATGCATGTTTAACGTTATCGAGTTCTGTTACTTACGAAATATATAAATAATTAAAGGAAAATTGTGTAAGGCGTAATAGTCAAGAATCTCAACTTGAGATTTAAAATCAGCAAATCACAAAAGCACGAGTTTTTACAAAGTACTCTCCGATATAACGATCATTTTTAAGATAAACTTAGATCCGAGTAGAAATTAAATTATATTTCTATAAAAGCTGTAAAAATTAAAGCATAATATACAAAGACTATCTATACAAAAAATGCGTAGCACATTTATTTGATTGAAAGGTAAGTTATAAACAAAACATCAATAGTCATTTAATTTATCATGGACAGATGTAATTGCAGTTATGACCGATTTGCTTATTATAATAATTGTAAATAAATGAAATATACAATTAAAAATATAAAGCTGTCTTCTTATTATTTATTACTAGTGTGTAATAATTACTATGCCAATCCGTTAAAAAAGAGAAAATTAATTTCGATAAATTACAAAAGTGGTTGACACATTATAAGATCAGATATAATAATTACATTATAAGACTTTATTATGATATAATAGCTACTCATAACGTGCACTTCCAAAGTTATTTTTTTGAAGAAAAACATATAAAACTTATCTTTCTAAAAGTCATATTATTTTATACCTTTTTTTCTGCAATCATAAATGTGCAAGTGATTTTGGCATGTGTCTGTAAAGCATTCGAGTAGAAAATGGAGCTTTTGAACTCGTAAGCGATAATGACGATAAAAAAGTATGACGGTATCTTGCTGTGACAGACTGATCGCAAGGCTCGATGGACCTTAATTGTGAACATTGCGACGCGGCCCACATGTATATGTTTATGAAAGCCTGTGTATGAAACAATATAATCTACCTCGATTAAAAGTATGCCGATGGGACATTGCATTAGTCTCAGATGGGATATTTTCATAAGGCCGAGATACGATACATATAAATTTATGTGTTTTTAAGATTTTTATACTACTTCAGCTCCATAGGCAGTATATCTTGGTGTACGGAAGTTCAAGATGACTTTGAAATTATTATTATTATTACTCAAACTTACGTTCGAAATGTAAATTAGAGTGATGCTATTGAGAGAGCACTCCAGTTCATTAACTTTTCACAATAATATATTTGTAAGATAAAATCTGTAGCTTCGTATGTACATCACAATAGGCATAGTTACAAAGTCTGGTGCAGACTGCGCATAAAAAGATTATTCACGTGGAGTTTATGTCAGTGCGATTTCTGTTAATGTTTCATATTATTTTATAGGTCATTTAAAGATAAAACCTTAATCAACGTTGAAAAAGTATATTATAATATGTCTCGGTGTCTTACCGCCGTAGCGTGCACAAATGCACATTCGAACGTAGTCCCATATTGGATTCTTTATCGTAACGACGGGAAAGTAGGTTAATTATAAAAGTATCATAATTTGACAAACAATGTATGTTTATATTTTGCCTTTTCCGTGCGAGTCAAGGACTTTTTAAGACCCTTACCCACTTTCCATGTAAGGCACATATTCGCAATTTATTAACAAGCCATAATAGCTCTTTTTGGTTTCTCTTCAAGTGAGTCTCTTTGGTTCTGAATCATGTAATGCATAATTTATAAATTCTTTAAATATTGCAACTCAACATTTATAATTCTACGTATGAATATCTAGCTGTACTAATTTAAGATAAAATCAACACTTTCACGTAATAAATTAATATGGCTACTTACTTATGATTATTTTCAGAGTCTACTCTTGATTTAGTTCTACTCTAATAATTCAATGTTCGCTACGGCTACGTGAAAAAAGTTTATTTCTGTATTATACCTATCTGTAACATTGTTACAGGGATACTGCTGTTGATATCAATCCAATTATAGCATCTTAAAAGTTTCATGCATAATCTCGAATAAGAATAGAAAGGGAATAACTGTGCCATAGCAAATCACGAATCTGAAAGTACAATAAATCATCTAAGGTATGGATAGATGAAATTACGACATACTGACTGTGTATCTGAACGTATATTTACGTAAATTAATCAGAAGCCCTGAACGCCCGCAATTTTGATGATCCTTGAAACACTGGTAGCCTCGAATGAGAGACACCTTTTCGTGCATAAATGGTGAAATTTCGGCAACAGGAGCACCTTCACAATACCGATCTTGAATTAAACAAACCTTTATTATATTTATATTTCTAATTAATATAACAATGCGACTCTTTTTTAAATTTGCATAATCAATAAATTAATAAATCAATTCAATTTGCACGGTGGTAAACAGGGTGGTTTGAACGAGTTTAGATATTCGAGCATTATAACGTCATATAAATCACCATTATTATTTCAAATTGTAGATTAAACTACAGTATATAAACGCTCACTTTTCGAACCTAATAAACTGGTAATTTGTATATTGATATCATCTACATCAATATTTTTAGCAGACAATATTGCCTATTTACTTATTTCATTGAATTTTTTTCATGGATCAATTTAGCAAAAATATTTTCAGCAATACTCATTCAAGCTGGCAGTAAACAATGTTCTAGAATATTCATATAATGTTCATTGTTATTTAATATTCCATCTCTAACATTTAACAACAAATTAGAAAATTTAACTTTATTTGGCAAAACTCTTACATTTGTCGTAAACTTATATTTTAGAAAGTGTGGTCACTGCGCATTATATTTAATTGAAAGATATATTTTATTTCTAGTTCTTCTTACTTTAATTAGTAAAATCTGCTTAAAATCTCCACATATAACTATAATTTTTCCTCTAAATGGTAAAATATTTCCCATATCAACTTGTAAAACTTTATTTGCAATATCTAAAGCATATCTATAGGAGCCATTGGAACTTCATCCTAAATAAAAACTTTAATTTTTCGCAATTTTTCTGATCCACATCAAACAGTCCAAGTCTGCATTCAACATGATCTAATCTGACGTAATACATACGTTAGATATATTTAAAATTTGTAATAATATAATGAAAATATAATCTACAACGATTCAACTTACCTATTCTGCTTATTTTGTGCAATATTTATTTAATAATAGTGTATACAATGTACAATACAAATTAACAAATAAAATTTTTTTTAAGCTTCAAACATCTTGCTAATTTTTACGTCATTAAACCACGTGATCACTCAACCGACCAATCATAATCATTAGAGGCTTCGAGTTTCTTTTTTAGTAATGATGGAAAAATATCAGAAAATGCATCGAACACGTGGTAGAAAAATTTTAACTTTTCTCAAACTTTTACGAAACTTAGATTGGATACAATTTCGTAAACGTTGTCCCATGAGACGATGCTAAACTCGGTTTTTCGATTAATTTCTTCGGATAAAATTAAGAGATACTTTCTTTATTGATTTACAAATAAAGTTTTGTAAAAGTTCGGCCAAAACTTATTCAACTTTCAAAATTAAGTTTCAAAATTATCATCAACGAATGTTTCATAAAAGTAATTTCAACTTTATCCGAACAAAACAAATCGAATAAACGAGTTTGGCATAGTCTTATTGGATAATTTTTATCAAAGTTTCTGCTGGATAAATTGCTCCTAGGGTCCCGAAAATATTTAATCAGGCTATAAATACATATTTTTCTATTTAAAATACCTTACAACAGCCCAAATAGTAATGAAAAAAATTTGACATTTTTTAATAAATTGACTTATTAAATTTCAACTGTCAAAACAAACTTGGAATGAGATAAATCTGGCCAAATAATTTCGGAACAACTAGACATAATTTTACAGTGACGACGCTGACTTTTACTAAACTTTATTTAACGTAAGTTTGGCCAACTTAAAATTTTGTTACGCGGACAACAATTTGTATTTTTCAATAATGTAGTTGGATCAGTTATGTTTAAATACTTGCGGATTCTAATCTTCAAGAAATTTGAGGACTGAATAGTCGGAAGGGTGACGAAGAGAAAATAAGGAAACAATCTTGTTGCTCATTGTCAACGGTTTTCTGTTGTTATTACATCAGCACCTAATTAAAGTTGATTCACTGTGACCTACGAATTTCACTTTTTAATGATCATTACAACAAAATAAAATATTGTTTTCTTTTGTTTCGGTTTATCAAACTAGGAAGGGAAAGCCGACACGACTAAAGTGAGACAATATAAGCAAATTAATTATTAATTTTATTAGCAATATCAAGCAAGTAAAATTATGTACTTATGTATACATCAAAATTATGATAACCAAGAGAAAAAGTATCAAGATTTGTTTTATATAGGTACTGAAATGAAAATGAAATTCCCTTCTGAATATTGAGTAAATTTTTTTCAATTTTGGACTTTATTGAAATTTTTAAAATATATTTCAAAATAACATTATTTACTATATACAACTTTTTTATATGTAACTTTGCAGGAGAAACAGAAAAAACAGAATAGTACAATATATGTTTGAAAGAGTTTAGAAACTAAACAGCAAAAATCTTTCCACTTTATTACAGCAAGCATATGATACTATACATATTTTATAAAAAAGTAGATCCTTTTGGAAAATAAATCTCATTTTATACCTGGCAAATATGAGTCAAATAGCAATTATGTGGAAGAATTAAGATCAAAGCTAATGTATATATATAAATAAAAAAAAAAAAGATCAAAGCTGGCTGTTCGTGAGGATATATAAAATCATAGTAATACTAGTAATAACTAGCGCGCTTTGCATTCATCTTTTTCTATTTTTTGCATTAATTTTTATGCGCTAATATAGATTATAACTTTTTTTGGCAAAATTGAAAATGTGAAAAGTCAACATGCATTAAATATTTCCATGATTTTATATAAGATGCAGCCGACGATATCATTTGAATGAATAAAAACATTATACTCTTCTATAATCATACTATTCACGATATAAATAACATACTTTTATAGATAGACGCTGTAATGAGTGCATTAAAAAAATTTTCTAATATTTTATTTAACTAAATAAAGTCGCTATCACTGTACGATATTTTATCATAATAATCTATCAATTCATAGCTTTTATTGTCTACTGTGTTTATTCGAAGTTCAAATTTCGCATTAAGCAAAGTACAATGAATTTTTTTATCGAGGTATCAGTCGGTTTTTATTTTGAGATTATGTAATTAAAACAATTAAGTCATATTAAATTCATGCCAACTATACTAATACACATTTCGATTGATCAACTATAAAAATCTGCATTAATCTTTCATTAACGAATGTAACACATTACATAGAACACTTGATCATGTGTCTATCTTCCAAGCCAATCACAGATCACGACTAAACTACTTCGCTTTGACAGGTTCTCTTTTTTTATAAAAGAGAATAAAAGGAAAAAAGATTATAAAAGAAATGATGAAAACGATAGATCTGAAGAGAAATAAAGTATTGTTAATAAATGACAGTTCATCGAAAGACGTTAGGGTAGATTTACAATATGTCTTCAAAGAATTGATAAAAAGTATCATTAAGGAAAGTTGTGCAGTTGAATGTCTACATGAAAATGAAAAAACTATATTCTATTTTGTGCTATCGAGAAACCATTGGAACTAGAGAAAGCAAATAAAATTCATTAATGTATAAGTTAATAAAAGAATCTATAAAGATAAAATATATTTTTTCCTTTTTGTACTATTTTTCTTGAATAATAAGTAAATAAAGTATACGATGTTTTTAATTGTAATCATTTCCAATTTAACCAACGATCTTTCCTCATGAATAATCTAAGTATAATAAAATATTTTTAATCTTTTCAATAAAATAATTTAACATTTTTATAATCTTGGTGGTAAATAAAATCACTGATATATCATATAATATTGGAGCATGCCATTTTTTAAATAAATGTTTCTTAGGTTAATTATCCACATTACAATACTTTGTTCCAAAGTGAGAATACTCAAATTTTGATCAGAAATAAGCTGTTGTTAAGTTCAATCGAACTTTGGAAGTTCTTAGCTTTGTAAAAATTAACCTCATCATCCTTTTCAAAGTTAGATCGGTCGGAATCATTACTTATAATTACCATTTCTACTTTGCATTTCATTGGACAAAATATAATTTTTGTATGATTATTCTATAGTTTGAAATTTATACTTTATAGCTCTCCAAAGATTTTCCATATTTTTTGTAAAAATATGAAAAACACATTTTTATACAAGTCGAACTCTAAATAATTTATAATTAAACACTGATTGTCTTACATTTAAATTGATCATTTTGCTAAATTGCTTCATTAAGTAATGATATACATTAAATGCAGCATCTTCAATAATAAAGTGAGGAGCTTACTATGTTTGTGCAAGGCAATTCGGATGATAATGATAATTCTATAATCAAACGCTGCCTTCTCACTATCCATGGTGTTGTCCGTAAAATAAATATTGTACCCAATCAGTGTAGGCTAATACATTGTCTTTTATTTTGAAATTTCGTTGATCAGATTTGTCAACCTGATAATTAAAAACAATACAGTTCAATAAAACCGTCTTGTCATCTTAAAATGAGCTTATTGTAGCGTCGCGTCCAGTATTCGGGTAATGCGATAAGTGATTGCGTTGGAACACTACAGCACGATGCTTCTGTAAAATAAAAATTGCTGAAATAGCTATTGATCATTAAAAGAATGAATTAAAAGCAAAATTTACCATATTTAATTTTTGTTAAAACAATGTAAATTAAAAATTATACAATAAATACAACTTGGAATACTCTTTAATTAATTTTATTATTCCATAACTATTAATCTAATTTACGTCATCTGTAAGCTTTTCTGTTATAAAAAATAACAAAATGGAGGAATATTAAGGCTAATCAAATAATTAGAGAATAAACTAAATATTTAACCTGCAGTATTTTATCATTTCCGTTCTTTCTCAATTGAAAACTTCATTCTTTATAAATGCATGTATTTTGGTAAATGTATAGCAATATCTTTTTAAAAAAATATTATTGATGAAAATTATCTTTTTTCAATCTGAAAATAACATTAATAATATAAAGAGTAAGAATTTTTAAATAATAATTAATGATTATTCTCTTATTTAGATAATTGATTTAATCGTATTTTCTTCTCGTAACTCATTGCGCCTTGTTGAAATGATAAAAAAAGGCTCATGAAATGTAAAAGCATTAGCTTTTATGGATATAACTTTCATTGTTAGTCAGCGTGCTCTTGATAGTTTTGCTGAGCGACCAAGTATATTATCTCAGTGAAAAACATCAACGAAGCCATCTATGGTCATGAAACAATGTACATTATTAGTCACCAGCTACTTCAACTAATTGATCTGCTGGTGCAAGCAGCAGCACAGTTTACCGTTGTACAATTAATATAGAAGACTCGAAAAATTTCGCCAAAGAGTTATAAAGTGCAACAGAAATCAGACAATCACGCGCAAGCTTTAGTCACATTATATTGCAAAACCTTCACTCGTCAAGGTCTCAAGTTCAAGCGCACAGTGTCGATGACAAATTGCAAAATCAATGCGCAAGTAATGATAATTCTAGGCCATCTATAGAGATCGCGGTGACCGAGTGTAAATGCGTGTGTGCGTGAGAGGGCCGCAATGTCGACCGTGACACGCATTCGCCTCGGACGCATCGTCAATTGTCTCGGGAGACCCCAAAAGTTCCAAATTCGCACGGGATGATTTCTTTGGATTTACCACTTTATCCCGATCACGATAAGATACAAGGCTGCGATTCTTTTTATTTCTGAGCAAGGACTTTATTCGAGCGCACTCAAGTTATTCAGGCGAGTAAGACGTTAACGGAAAAGCCATGATATTGACATTGTATCGGAATTGATTTCACATCTGACGATTAATTTTTTTCTTGAAATTACGTATAGTACAGCAACGTTCATATTCATCATATTTCATATTACAATTGGTTCTTGAACTCTCGCGAAACTACAGCGACTCAATATGTCCAATTCCAAAGTCATCCCAGATTTACAACAAAAGTTAATAAAAGCGTATAGTGATCAATTTGTCTTATTGACGAGAGAACGTTTCCCAGATAATTTTCGCGACAAAAACGCGAATCTCAATCACACTTGTATATTTACGGTTTGTGATTTGTTGATTCTTTGTAATAATAACTATACGTATTGCGATTGTCGACCCGAAGAGGCTGACAATCATACCAACGAGGCGTTGTCGTTGCACGAAAATGTTGCGAGTTTGTTTATTCATCTATGATAACACTCCGAGATCTGACGTATTGAATTGCTGCACGTTTCATTGTGCAGTGAAAAGTTTCAACTGATAGCACGCACATTTTCTTATTGAATAGCGCGCCCTGTTAATATATCAGTTTACGAGGTCCTTCGAGGAATCGTTTTAAAAACTTGAAATCCTCAACTGGTTCGATAAAGCTCGAGAGAAGGAGACGAATAATTAAAAAATTCTTGGGTAGTATACGATGATTTCCAATTGATTTCGCGGTCTTTGTATTTCTCGTTATCTTGTTCGGTCGTTCCATTAGTTGCTCTCATTCTTACGTCTCCTCTTTGTTTCTTTCTATATTTTTGCGTCTTTGTCGCACGCGTGCTTCTACTTTACGACCGCTCTCTTTCAAAACTCGGCCTTTCTCTTTTTCGCTGCCCAGGCTAAAGATACATTCCCTGCATTTATGAGAGAAAAAGAGGGAAGACACAGATAGAAGGCGTAATTCGAAGTCATTTTAAATAATCACATTTAATAATTATATCTGGTCAGCAATGTTTATGTTAATTAATTTTTAAACTTTGGAAATTCAAAAAACAATCGTCTATATAAATATATATATATATATATGTGTTCGAAGTGTAAATTGATAGATATTAAAACGAGAGGTGAGCGTGCATTCGATTGAATCATAAGAAATGTTATTCGTACACAGTGAGTAAGAAAAAGTATGCCGAGTATGTGCAAAGAACGACACAATTCGAGAAATGAAAAAAAGAAGAACGAGAGAACTTTGAGAAAAGTTAGAGCGCGCGCGAATCACGGTAGAGCGAAAACGAGAGAGAGAGAGAGAGAGAGAGAGAGAGAGAGAGAGAGAGAGAGAGAGAGAGAGAGAGAGAGAGAGAGAGAGAGAGAGAGAGAGAGAGAGAGAGAGAGAGAGAGAGAGAGAGCGAGCGAAGGACGAAGAAACGAACGGCTCGAGTCGTCTTGGCTAGCGTGTCTCACACCCTCTTCTTCCCAAGGCAAAGGTGGGAGATCTCGTAGCTGCGTGCGCGAGAGCTTTTCGGTGGCAGCTCGGCGCGCCGAGACAGCTCAGTTGCGGCCAAACTCGCCAGTTGAGCGCGCACACGAGAAGCTCGGACGTACACACACGCCTTTCAGCGCAGCAGCCACCGTTCGCCTTTCGCACAGCGTGAGTAGCCTCCGCGAAGCGCCGATCTGCCGTGCCGATCGGCCTGCCCGGCGGCCGTGCGAGCGCGTCGTCTTTTTTGGCCGGGCCGTGATTATTTTTAGGGACGCCCGCTGCGAGGAACGCGGCCCGCGGCGAGCTTGCATTGCCTCGCGACGCCACGGCACGCGCGATAAGCCGCAGCCGTGGTCGTTCTCGTTCCGCCCCGAGCGCCGGATTTTTGCGGCGTTAACCCAGCGGCCGAGTCGCGAATCCAGTCCGTTTCTCTTGGAAAGTCCCGCGGTCGCGCTCGCGCGAGCCTCTGCCTTTTCAACGAGCACGCCGCTTAATTGGCCGCGGACGCGCTTCCCGAACGCGAGCGCACGCTCAACGTCCTTTGGCTTTCCGGCTCGGGTAAGTTGCTCTCGCCACCGTTCGAAAGTCCCTGCCTTAACCTCGATCGAGCTGCAAGCAAAATCTCGGCTTCGCAAAAAGTTTGCCTCGCGGTTTACTTCAAACTTTTCCACGCTAACTAATTGCACGCGATCGGGGCCTGCCGGAGAGGGGGGAGGGGGGTTCACGATCGCGCGGAAGCCGGCGTTTTCATTTCCGTGAGATTTTTCCGGCTGGTGTAAGGGGACACCGGTGTGCTCGGCGCGAACCCGAAATGGTCCGACGTGGAATACGAACGCCGCGCTCTCGATCTTGCCCAACCTCGCCGTCGTCGCCTTCTTTTACGCGCGCGTAAAAATATCCCTTTCTCTCTCTCTCTCTTTCTCTCGCGTACTCCTCTTCTTCGATTTTTCCCTTTCCGCGCGCGCGTCTCCAACGTCTCGCGCTTCTGATTTCCACTGGAAATTCTGTTTTCGTCGATATCGACGTGGATCGCGTTTCCTGACGCCCTCATGCCGAGCTTATCATTCGCAAGCCGTGCGGGATTCGGATGTATGTGCGCGCGTTATATTTTTTTTTTTTGGTGCTTCAAGTCGGTGCCGCGGCTTGTTTGCGAAAACCGATTTGGTGCATCGCGCGTATACTCGTCGTCGAAAAATGTGCGGGAGCGAGTCGAAAATAAGCCGTTCCAAATTAACCGGCTATGTTTGTGAGATTATGTCACTCCGCAACGCATAATATCCGGAATTTTCAAGTGCTAAATTTACGATTTCATTATTTATTGTTTTCAAAACTCGACAAACAAGTTCGCATTGTTGATGATATAATTAATTCTTGGTAACTAACAATAATTCTCGAATGGCTGTTTAAAAAAAATTAAATTCCTTTTGTAATCATTTTCCATGTAGTTAGGATAAATTCTCATTTCGTTCACTTTCGCTGTTTCTGTTGAATAATAATGCCTTCATCGGTCTCTTGTTTTTTCTCCTCGTGTACAACATTCCACTAAGGTAAATTCTTGGCAATATTAGATGAAAAATAATGAAACGTCGATGACACCAAAGCTTCATTAATAATAACGAGTTTCCGAAATGAAACGACGGCTTTAATTATTGAAGTCGACTGAAAATTGGCCAAAGTGAAATAAAAGCTATTGAAATCGCCGATGATTCGTCCACATATCCGAAACTGGAACGGCAGTCGAACGGGGTATTTCCGCGCGCTCGATCTATCGAAAGTCGGAGTGAACGTTTGGCCAGTACGAGTCCAGGCCGATCGGCGGCAGCTAAGACCTTCCGCTATAAATAAAGCTCGTGCGCAAGCACCCGGTCGCCTACTAATTATATACTTGGATGCGCAGGAAAATACGCTCAGCCGGCTCTGGCGGCGCGGCGGGGCTTCCTTTCGCTCGATTCGATCTGCCGCCGCGCCAAGGATCCCAATCGAAAATCGACACCTCGCTTTCGTAGATCGGTATTAGGCTAATGGAGCTTTCGAACGATAATCGTGACCCATCGTAGAAATCCCTTAAAAATAAGACCGGCAAGTTATAGGAGTATCAAATTTGCAAATGAAAATGTTTATTTTGAGACAAACGTAACGGTACAAGAATGCGCGACAGCTCTAATAGTCAAATGGCTAACGATGTTTGTATTGCCATTTGACTATGTCAAAAATATCCTACTTTTTAAGCCTCCGATGCCTCAAATCAAACTTTAATGTTTTTAAATTAGAACAGTATAAATAGACAGGCCAAAAGAAGAGGAAACGTACGAAAATATATCTACAATTGTAATATGCTTTTTTGTTTGCGTTAATATTTTATTTATAGCAACAAGCCAGGCTGAAATTTACATGCGTTGTTAAATAATTTCCTTTTGACTGCCTCCTGTTTTTATAAACAAACGATATTGGCTCGGTAGATTATATGCTCTGAGTATGCCGAATCGACGGGCACCTTCTAAAAACAGCAGTCGCGTTGAAAATCCGATAGACCGCTTGTGGCTAATGGAATGTGTTATTGTTGTTGCAGCAGGTAAAAGCAAAAAGCCGCCATCATGGACGCGATCAAGAAGAAGATGCAGGGAATGAAGCTGGAGAAGGACAATGCGATGGATCGCGCATTGCTCTGCGAACAGCAGGCCCGCGACGCGAACGCGCGCGCGGAAAAGGTACGATTTATCTTACTATCCAGATGGGGCGCTCGGATCAATTTGCCGTGAAAGACTTTGTGATGTGCGCGACGGGTAACTTTCGCGATTCCCTTTTATTTGCGCGCGCGCGCGCGCGCGGGCGAACTGCTGTCTCGAATCGGGATGGTCGGCCGGCACCGAACTCGACGGAAAGGACCGTTTGAAAAATCGATCGGCCGTTAACGCGATTTCAAAACGCGACAGCTCCGTTGCGCAACGACGGAGCTTTTCATCGCGAGACGCAAGTGCAGTGTAACATTTATAAAAGGCATCGCGCGCAAGAATAAAGATCTATATCAAGCAAGGACACGCGCGAATTAATCCATTTTTGGTGTTGGTGAATGTTAAAATGTAGGCCGAGGAGGAGGCCCGCGCACTGCAGAAAAAGATCCAGACCATCGAAAACGAGCTCGACCAGACCCAGGAGGCCCTTATGCAGGTCAACGCCAAGCTCGAGGAGAAGGACAAGGCTCTCCAGAACGTGAGTAATTTTTCTTGCTTATTCGCCGATCATACCTCCTTTTCTTACTGTTCGTTATGATTTTAATGCGCTGGCAAATTAAACGTAACCAGGATGAAGTTTGAGCAAGTTTCAATAGGCTTATCGAGGAATATCAATTGAAAAAAATAATCTTAAAATAATATTTGTCCCCGCTGAACATGTGAGCCAATTGATCGTAGAAAGTGCAAGCATCTTTCTAAAAGAATACGAAAAGTACGTCAAATATTCGCACGAAAAGAAATGACGAGCACGCGCAACGATATCTCGCAGCCGCGATGGCTCAAGTCGAACATGTTTTTTCCAAATAAAAAGAATCAGCAAAGGCGCGTGCCGGGAGCGACGAAGAAAGCCAAACAGCCTTGTCCCCGGCGTGCGGCAATCAAAGTCAATGTCTGAGAGTTTGCAGAATGGTTTGCGGCGAGGCCGAGCAATATTGAAAAAACAGCGATGCACATTGTCGCGATATCGCAACGATCGATCGCTCGACAAGAGAAAAGAGGCGGCAGCGTTGACAAGCATTTACCGTTGAAGATGCACTGCGTATGTATGGTACCTTGGCCGTGTGCGTGTGCAATGTGTAATGCTGCAAGAATGCCGTGACGTAGCTCGCACTCCTCTCTCTCTCTCTCTCTCTCTCTCTCTCTCGCTCTCTCCTGCTCTTCTTCGTGCTGCTGTCGTTGTCGAACCGAGTCGAGAGGGAGAGAAAGAGAGAGACGCAGTATCGTCTTACCCAAGAGCAACGACGATCCACCGAAAACTCGTATCGCATACTATATATACGCTACTTGCTAACTGATAGCGCTGATCCTACACATGCCACTTTGCTTCACTTCTTGACATTCTGTTCAGCTTTCCTCGTATTTTTAGATGGAACTTTTTTCCCTTCCGAATAGAGCATCATTCACTCGAAGAGAACTCGTCAATTCGATTTTTTTAAATTTAATCTCCATCCTGAAAGCGATTCCTTTCATACCGAAGTCATCAAACGCTACTCCGCGTGAGAATTGCAACAAATCTACGTTTTTTGGCCGAGATGCTCAAAGCTGCGAAAAAGTTGTGCGAAAAACCTCGCTGACGCAAGCGTGTCATTCTGAATGAATTGATATTAAAACAAATCTAAAGTAAAACGAGAAAATGCGCTGGAAATAAAATAAAATGTTCACGAAGCAAGCATTTCGTTTGGAAAAAAAGGATTGGCAGTCGAACGAAAATACCCAAAGCTCGCATAAACAGTCCAAGTTTTAGCTTCCAGCACAATAAGCAGCAGATATTTCTGCGAATCAGTTGTAAAAACACAGCGATTTCTCGCAAGAAATCCAGTGGGAAGGATAGACGTGAACAAGAAGAGAGAGAGAGAGAGAAAGAGACGGAGAGCATAACCATACGTCTATATACACACACGTACAGAATGTTAGTGCGGTGGCAGCTGTGTGGGCCACACGCGCAACGCATGTCGTCCAAATTGGTAGCTCGTGAACGACCTTCGCTTTCTCGTCGTCGTTGCTCGAGCGGCGGTCGATAGAGCGGGTGATCCGCAGTCGTGCCGCGCGCACCAACCTCGTCGCATTCTCCTCCCTCTCTTGGTCTTCCTCTTCGCGACCGCCGCCGTCTCCGCCGGCTTCGCACGACCGACGACCCAATTTCAAAGCAGTTCAAAGATTCCCGCCTGGCGCAATCGTATCTGGCAGTGCCATCTGTCGGGATCGAGCGCAGGTAGCTTACGGCGGAGGATCAGTCGCGAGTAAAATGGAGTCGCGAGCGGTGAAGGTGGTGGTGGCTTCTCTCACCTTCGACTCATCATCGTTACGTTGGGCTGCGAGCCCACGATAGCGACGGCCCAATAGCTGTCTCGGAGAAAGTCAATTTTTCTTTGTTTTCTCTCCGCCTGACACACGACAAACAACGACGAGAGAATGTCGCTGGCAACTTGCGCACCGCCTACCTAACCTACAAGCGTACACAACTTATGTCAGAATGGCAGAATGCAGACAATAACAAGCACCAGTTGAGACAGATTACAACGTATCACAAGCAGCCAGAGTCGCGCGAAAAAGAGCAGCAGCAGAGATAACTATGGAGCCGATTCTGTCGTCGACGAGACGTCGAGGTCACCAGCATCATCCTCGACACACGACTAGACGTCGTTTGGATCAGAGTCAGCTGATGACAAGCACGACGACGACCACGACCTCTTCGATAACAACTTCCTCGGGCCCCGACGGTGGACCCGCGCAGTGTGGCCCCATTGGGGTTGTGAATGCCATCAACAGTAACATCGAGTCTACGGAGAGTACCAGCCCGAGGTCGTCTATTAACCTCAAGCAGGGCTCGCCAAGGCGAATAACCGCCGCAGCTAAAAACAACAAGCTTCAGGACAGCCAGTCCAACAATAACATCTGTGATAATAGACTGATCGTCATTCATAACGAGAGGCCCGCGCAGTGTGGCCAGGATGATGACACTACACAGAGCGAAGCCAAAACTAAGCTACATAGTAGTCTTAGTCTCTCCGACAATGAAAATGACTCTAAAATAAGCTTCGAACTCGAGCACGCAGTCGCTAGAGCTAGAGGCGATGGCAATTCTGACGAGGAGGTTGTCACTGTTGAGGAGGATCCAGAGCTTATGGAACTTGCCAAGCTCAGGTGCTCAAGTGAGCAGACGGAAGTACAAGCTGCCAGAGAGGCCAGACGGAGAAAGCGATGTGCTGACTATCCTGGCTTGGCTTTTGGATGCTCCATATTCTCCAGCGATACTATGATGAAGTTCAGTCTCATTCGAAATGAATTGCAAAATATTATGGGCAATCAACTAAAAAGGGTTAGTATTGCAGTATGAATTGGAATTTCATCCAATGCTATACATTAAACAGATAATGTAATTGTATGCATCAACATGGTTTTCTTATCATTTTTAAAATTAATCAAACTATACTTTCATCTTAATTCTTTCCAAGTTCTAATGTAATTGCTTCGCAATGATTTATAGAGCTATTCATATCTTTTAGTTAATTGGAAGGCATTGAATAAATTTTTCTTGTGGAATTGCATAAAAAAATTATTTTAAAAAAATTAAAAACTTACATGATATTCTCCACTCAGGCTTTGTTTACAAGCTAGAGATGAATTTAGCATTAAACATTGGAATATTTTTGTTTCAATATGCAACTGTTACCTATAGTGATGTAGTTATGCCAAGTGGCTATAAATACTTTATTGAAGTGATCCAATGCCTTTGATTTTTATTTGATAACAGCATTGCATCAGCTCATGAGTTTGAAAATAAATTGTTAAAACTTTTCAAGTTATTTGTATTATAAATATTTATAATATTAAAATTAATTTAAACACTTTTTATGGTATATGTAAATATAAATTATTTCACAATTTCATTATTATAAATATGATTTTTTTTATAATTATGTTTTCTATTTTGTGTAACTGTTACTCAAATTGTCTAACTTCATTTATACAATTTTCATAAGTATTACAAGCATTATTTTGGCAATATGTTAATTTTTATTTTTTTTTTTTGGTTATCTTATCAATATTGATGAATCTTTGAAGAGGACAAACATCAGGGAATTTGTAAAGTATTATCAATTGATAAAATTTACAAAATATCTCTTGCTTCTGAAATCAACAGATTTGGTATTCTTATTTCATAAGTTGGTAAGAATTTCTGCATTGATTGATTTTCTAAATAGATAACGTGAATAGCCATCAGCACGAAGTATTCATGATTGAAATATTACTTGTGTGAATATTTACTCTAAAAGGTGCTACTTTTTAGTAAATTTTGTCTAAAGTGCAAGTCTTCTTCGCAATAATAATAGTACATTAGAGTTGTGTAATTTATTTACGCAATCTCTTGAATATTTACTCTAAAAAATGTTATGCTTGTCAAAATTAAATAAATTTCTATTAAATAAACTTTCGAAATGCAAACTGTTAATGCAAGTGCCAGCACAATGCTCTCATACCTTTGCACAAACGGTTGAGTTATATGTAAACAATAAAAGCGTAAAATCGATACTGTCGATGAGAAATTGAACGCGTTCAACTTCTAAGTTCGATCAACAAGTGTTTATCGCGAGAAAAAATAAAAATAAAAATCGCCGATCGGTGTTATGTGCGTATGTACTAGCGAAGCAACAAAGCGAAAACGAGTGAAAAAACTGATGAAAAGCCATTCATTAATTGGAGGTGTAGATGAACGGTGTGTGCACGGTCTCGCAGCCATCCGGCGTAAATCCCCTCTCGAGCGCTCTATAAATGAAGTGGCTGCAGGCAGCAGCAGCACAGAAAACCGGAACGCAATGCTTGGGCGCGGTATTTCCGGGCTTTTCATGACGTACGCACGCACGCATGCACAGTATATATAAGTATGCACGGTTGATTATGCGACGCTCTGTACTTTTAATAGATGTTGCAACCTCCCACTCGCACACACATACATTGCATTAAGCGTGAGAGCCGACAAATGGCGTCTAACCTACAAAAAAAGCGATCCCGTAACCTTGCGTGCTTTCGTGAGGATTCTCCTTTTCGTACATACGTGTCGAATATTTTTTTTCGCTGATGTTTCGATGTCCATTTGGTGCCACGAAGCAACACTAATTTTTGCATGACATGTCGAACTTTGGTTGTCGTCCATGAATCTGCCTTGGCGTACACAAGACGAGGACTACTTTTTCGTTCTCTCTATCACTCTCTCCCCTTCGGCAAAACTGTACGACTTTTATATTCGCAAGACTACGAACTCCTTATAATGCTGTAATTACAACTGTTCTTTCGTGAGTAGTACTTGAATTTTTCTGCTCCGTTGATTTTTTATTTTTATCATATTATTTTTTCTTTAAAACCTTTTTTTAACTATTAATAGAACTATTATTACTTGATTTAATTTGTCATAAGAGTTATAAATGAGAAATTGGCGAAAACATTCGATTGAAAAACATGTTTTTATATTTTGTAAAATCCTTACTTACATTTGTTTGGATCTTACGTGGAATTTCCGTTTTGTAACACCAGGCAGATTACGAACAGGTTTAAGGAAATAAAAATGAAATCAAATTTTTTCTGCTAAAAATTGGGTGCGAGTTATTAAAGAAAAGTGTGAAACAAGTGGTAAAAAGGGCGGGCCCACTTGAGGTGCACAAAGTAGCTGCTCCAAACTCCAAAACCTCATACTACAACAATAAAAATCGTGGCTACGTAGTGGCGGTCAACCATAAACCCATTGTTCTGTCTCTGTCACTCCTCGTCCCCGTAGCAGTAGCTCTTCTATCTATACGATCTGTGAGTACCGGTCAGTGGTCGTCGGCTTTTGACGAAAGAGCGCATGCGCTTCAACTGCCAATACAAGCAAACATATACACACGTACACAGGCAGCAGCGGCGTACCGACCAATATCGCAGCTTGGCGGAGTGCGGCCATCTTTGCCGCGAGGGTCGAGCCGTGCGCGAGTGAGACAGCGAACTAGCTAAAGTAAGTGAGAGCAACAAGGACACAATGCTCAAGAGAGAGAGAGAGAGAGAGAGAGAGGGAGAGAGAGAGAACGAGAGCTGCTAGTCGGTGGTCGTCGCACACACGTAGCGCTCTGTTCGACACACACCCTGTTAGCAGTCCTCGATCGAACTTTGCTCCAGCAATAGCAATCGCGAGTGCAGTGCACGTCGTCGTCTGTGCTGTTGTATTACTAGCGTTCTGTCGAGAGAGAGAGAGAGAGAAAAAGTGTGAGTCGCGATCGGTCGAGCAAGTGACGTTTTGTTCGCGAGTTTTTTGTTGCGGCCTTGCTAGAGGCAAGTTTTGTGTGAGAAAGGAATAACGAGAAAGTAAGAGAACAAAAAATGTCGACCCAAATGCAAGGTACACTCCTCGATGTGCTTAAGAAGAAGATGCGTCAGACCAAGGAGGAGATGGAGAAGTACAAGGACGAGTGCGAGGATTACCACAAGCGGCTCCAGGTTGAGGTGCTCCGTCGCGAGGAAGTAAGTGCCCAGCTACACTCACGCACCAAGCATCTCTCACGGCTTATACAGTGGCTCCCACACCCGGGAGAGGCACGCACCCACCACCGCCGCCGCCGCTACTGGCTCTATACGCACTCGTTTCTCCGACAAAAAAGTTGTAGCCGAAAATGTTTAACGACAAGCTCGTCTGTTGGTGTGTGTACGCTTGTGTGGCAGTTACCGGCAAGCCTTAAATATGTAGCATGACGAGTGTCATCACAATCGCGAGCAAGTTTTATATACGTGACCGTCAGCTTTCCATCGAACGCACCGTTCCATTTCCACGACGTTTTTGGCTGCTCTCTCGCGGCTAACCCAATAAGGCGCTCGCTCGCTCTTTCACGCGCGCATATCACAGCCGACGATGCCTGTAACCAGAAAGAATCCTCTCTCTTTATCTTCGCACCTGCTTCCGTCGGCAATTTGCATACTATCGTGTTGCTATTTTCTCCAACATCTTGTAGGCATCTTAGGGACGGCTCTTGTTATTTCGCGGTCTTGAACCTGAGTAGCGCCACTGACTTATTGGTGTCGATCGATCGATTGAGCACTTTTAACACCCTGCGGTGTGTGTGTATGTGTGCCGTTGCTGATGTCACGCAACGGCTGAGGGTTATTAGTCACGAAGCGTGTTCACGGTTGCTTTAATATGAGATTAGCCACGAGGAAAACTCAAGGCTTTCGAGATACGCCACATTACTTTGTTTTCATTTTTCGAGTCCGCCTGTGTGTCTAATAATACTCGATTGTTGCCACCTGCAGATAGCGCTACGATGGATGCCATTTATCGATCGATTACATTGTTAAAGAACTTTATTTTGAGGATTCTTATCAACACCAAATATAAATATAAGTTATTGTTCAGCTGTAGATAGCTATACTTAGTAAAAATAGTTAATAAACTGCTAATGTTATTTAATTGCACCGTGTGTAGCATAGCAATTAGGGATAAGTGAACTGCTTAGCGACATTATCTTTCTCTCACACTTCGCTTTGTTCGTGTTCTGATAAGTCCACTACGAGACGTAAGCTGTAGATGCTCCATTTTTAAGACAATCAAGAGTTGTTGCTGATAATGTCGCCACTTGACACTTTTTTATACAAGATAAAATTTTGTTCATTCTTGTCGTGATAATGCTAATAGTCTAATAATTAAACTTTCACTTAAAAAAACGTACGCGGTCTTTGATTCCTTATAAAGTTGATTTGTTAAATAAAATTGTTCTATTATTTGCGAGCAAACTTTTCATATCCCTTAAGCAGTTTCTAAGAAAGAAATCAAGCTGAGTTCATTCAACTACCTCTCTCTCTCTCTCTCTCTCTCTCTCTCGCACTTATCGACGAAGCCTTATTGCGCAAAAAAGTTGAGCCCATAAGTTTAAAGGATCATTCGCTGACTTCGACGAACTGGAGCGATCGATGGTGGCGCTTCTCATAAAAAAAATGCCAGCAACGATTTGTGTTCCTTTACTTCTCTCGCAGACTTTCGAAATGACGTGTCGCCGGTGCTTCTTTCTTTCTCACATTTTTAGTATTTTTTTCCTCTTTCTCGTTGGCTAATCCGTAGCCATAATATCCGACTCGAGCAGCGTAGGAGGTTTACGGTTAAAAACGTGCCTTTGAGAGAGAAATACGTCCAGTCGAGGCTGAATATAATTTGATCGAAAAATCACTCTTATCTTCAGTCCTTACGGTGAAATGAGTCACGTTGTGTTGATATTAATGATCGTAGTCTCGAAACTTCGTACATAGTATTTTGCCGTGAATCACGATCAGTCTGTTCAGCAAAACGTCCGCGACCTCGTTTATGCTTCGGGAATTCCTTCATCAACAATATCAAGATTTGTAATTTTTTTTCTTAAAAATGTTGCTCGTGTGCAGTAAAATGGCACCCATGAGTAGCAAGACAGACGTAAAAAATGCTGCTCGCTTTCTAAGAAGAAAGCGCTCATGTCGAACACGCACATGTTTCGGATACGTTACTCGTATTAAGAAATGGTGTCTCTGACTCATTGTGATTTTCGGCACGCAATTTATTTGCGCGTAAGCGCCGAATACGCGTACAATAATTAAAGAGTATCCATTTAAAATAAAGAGTACGGACGTTATACACTTTACAATTGAAACGTCTCCCGTGTGCGGCTCGAGCGACGTAAAGTTTAATTAGCAACGCCGCGGAGAGCCTCATTAACGGTCCATAAAGCAAACGCAGTTATGCACATTCTTAAAATCCTGCATCTTTTCATCTCCCTCGAGGCAGCGATCAATACTCAACGGCTGCAATTTTAATTCAATACGTCGCTGCGCAAACGCGCCTCTCGTCCGCTTCCGCTCTCTTCGTTTTTTTTTTATTCCCTTTTCGAGTATCCTCGGCGCGGCGTTGCAGCACCAACTCGCGAAGTACCAATTATTTTTATATTCCAAGGACGGGGCAATCATCCCGTTTTGCTTGCTGCAAGAACAATATCGCGCCGACTTGTTCTGCCTGCGGTGTATCGTTTCGTGATCCCTCTCGACGGCGAATTCCTCGCGCGGAGCTCTGTGTTGTGATGCTCGACCGGCTGTCCGATAATGCGGCTGTTGATACGAGTAGCAGCTTTTCGCGGAAGCCGCGGCTAGACGATGTGCATTCGTTTAATTTTCTTCCCGCGCCGATTTCAAATCGCTGTTCTAATTTCTCGCTTAACAGCAGTATCATTTGATGTCAACAACGCTGAGGCTTCGAGCAGCCAATATCGGGCTTTCGAAGCAATTTTACGCGTGGATAATCATCTCTCATTCGAAATGTTAACATTACGCGTAAATACTGTAGATCTCACGATCCGAGCATCTGCCTTGTATAACCTAAAGCTCTCCAGATTCATTGAGACGGTAAAAGACGGGCGAAACTCGTCTCCGTTTTCATCGAGCTAAATCTCTGGTTCGAGTCAACGCCAACGCCGAAGACGCCACAGGCTACAGGCGAGTGGTAACACCTGCCTGACGTTGGTTGAGCACGCTGCATGCGATCGTCCCTAATCGGCGTGGCGACAGAGCAGCAACGAGCGCGCAGTCGAGCCGCTGTTAGCGCTGGCGCGAGGAAACGACTGGCCACACCCACGCTTTTGCCGTTAGCGACGCGACGAATGTTCGCGCTCATTTTTATTCGTTCGCAAGCGCTTCGATCGGAATTATCACCCGAACAAGCAAGCACTAATTGACTGTCGGTAAGGCGCACGCCGTTAAAACGCGACGGCGCATTAGAAACCCGATCCGGAAAGCGATAACTTGCCCGAAAAGGATGAAAGGCCAAGCTCTAATCGACGGACCAACGACTCGATTGTGTGCGTAATTATTCGTCGAGAGCGACGGGGATCGGCTCGGCTGACTCGCAGCGCGCCCGGAAAGACGGAGCAGAGGGGGGGGGGGGCGGCAGAGAAACAACGAGAACAACGCTCGTACACGCGCGCGTGTGCCGACGCGGTGCGAGGGCTGCGTGTCTCATACGTCCTCCTCTCCTGAAATACAGCCAAGGGAGAGAGAGGCGTGCCGCGCCGCGAACGCAGCGTTTGCGTGCGACGCCGCGACGAGGCACACGCGGCAGAGGTTTTCCAGCAGCTGGCACAACGAGTAGCCCCGCGGCTCGTCGCTCGCGAGACGAAAGGCCGAGGGATCGCTAGCTGGCGATTTTTCCGCGCGGCCGCCGCGCTCGCCGTCACGCTCGACGTCATCTCTCTCGGGGCTGGGCAGCCGCGGCCGCCAGCAGCCGATTCAGCTCGTTGCTGCGCCAGCGCGGCGCGCACTCCTTTCAATCGCGCTAATTGAACGCCCAGGCCCGCGCGCCGCCTCTCTGTCTCTCCATTGGCGCTTTCGAGCGAAATCAAACGCCGAAGGCAGTGGACAGGGTGGACAGGCGCGTTTCGGTAGCACTCCTCTTCCAGCCTTGGAGTCGTTGCGACACTGCGACGCCAGCTGTTTCTCATCGGTGATTTTTCCGCTGATGAATGAAATTGCAACGAGTATCCGGGAACCGCAATAAGGCAGCGTATCCGCTCCTGCGATGCGCGCCTATGGAAGCATATCGAGACTGATAATTTGTTGGCATGACGTCAGGCGCCGCCGTTGTTCGATTTAACATTGCGGGCAGCGTCGCTACATTGCCATTTTAGAGCCTGCGATTTTCCAGCCGTTTAGGGATTGCTTTTTTAAACGATGGCATAAGCGGCCTCAACGACCATTCCATTTTCGATCCGAGCTTGTCTTCGTCCGCAGAAGGATGATTCATTATGGTTGCCCTTATGCAAGCTGCCGTCAATAGCTGCCCGATAGAAATCCATTTTCTCGAAGAGCGCTCGTTACGAATTGCTGTACGATGCAAACGACTAACGCTCGATCGATGTCTCTCTGTTTCAGGCCGAGTCTGAAGTCGCCGCTCTGAACCGGCGCATCCAGCTCCTCGAGGAGGACCTCGAGAGATCCGAGGAGCGCTTGGCGACTGCCACCGCCAAGCTCGCCGAAGCCTCTCAAGCTGCCGATGAGAGCGAGCGGTAAGCAATTTGCCTCACCAAGGCAACTATTTCATTGCGCATTGTTTACCTTTTTTTTTTTATCAACGTAGAGAATTGATCAGAATTCACGTACGATTTTTACATCAAGATTTTCTATCGGAATTTTTATTTCCTTGTCAAGTCACTTCTTATTGCAAATTTATACAGTTCACTGATTCGAAAGATGCTCGTACACAGAATAAATTAATTTGATTGTTTTGTGTTCAATTTCCAATAAAAATTATATTTCAAATACGATTCATAAATTTGAGCTAGGGCAATGATTGTTCGCTGAAATTTTTATAAAATAAATTACGACTAATTCATTTTTATATCCAGATAATTTACGTGAAAGCTAATATCGTACGAAAGTTCTGATTTTTTTCTTGTCTATTGATGCTTTGATAAAACGTGTTTTAAAGCAGTATTGAACAATAGAATTTAAAAAATAGTAGAATAATAATCGATTTCCCATAGTAAATTACAATTTTT
The DNA here is from genome assembly GCF_024137745.1 of Phymastichus coffea. Taxonomy (NCBI): domain Eukaryota; kingdom Metazoa; phylum Arthropoda; class Insecta; order Hymenoptera; family Eulophidae; genus Phymastichus; species Phymastichus coffea. The sequence continues at coordinate 1,366,012 of NW_026706871.1, forward strand.
CTGACAGTCTTAATTTATCCAAGCATCTTTTTCTCAGTGTCATATTAATTGCGGAGATCCGCGCTGCATTCAAAGAGAAATTTTTTTACCGAATACATTTTCACATCAGTTTAGTTCAAGTTGATTGCAAGTAAAGTTTTCAATATCATTCAGACTGTCGGAAGCAAGAAAATCGGAAAATGTTTATTAAACACCGCAATCTCGATACGACAAATCGTGCAAAAACAAAAAGAAACAAATTTCTCTGAATGGAAAATCCATCGGGCAAGCGAGACCACACCCTCACCGTACGATATTCCAGTCCCGATCCCGACCCACCCAATCCGATTGGCCGACCTTCCAAGACAAATCGTTTGCCCGCCGGAAAGTCCTCTCTCCGCGCTACAATGAGAGCGTCGCGTGCGCGAACCCGAGTCATCGCCGCGCATCCTCGCATTCCGCGATGCTAACGCTGCGCTGCGTTACGTCTTTTTCATTCGCGCGCGCCGTAGACGACTCGCGGAACTTGCAATTACCTCGTGCCTATCAATTCACGCACCTATCGAACGTGCACAAGGACGGTTTTATAGAAAATTTGCACCGCGATGACTCGATGCCAAACGCGAAAGATACGCCCAGAAAGCTGCCTCTGCGTTACGCAAGTCATTTTCTCTCTCTCTCTCTCTCTCTCTTTCTCTTTCTTGATTACAATACTGCCGAGAGCGTGTGATTGACCTTAATTATTCGCGCGTTACATCGAAATCGGTTCCATTTAGGCAGAAGCAGTTTTCTGGACTTTCAATGCCATTATCTCCGGTTTGTTTTCCACATCCTGTTCCTTGTTCGAAGATGCTTTTGAGAGATTCATCCGCGAGAGGAAAAAAAACGCGTTCATTGTTGAAGCCGATAAACTTCGCGCAGTTACTTGACTGGTGCATGACCGAGCGCCGTTTCCTGTTTTCTCCTAATCAAATTAGATTATTTTAATGTCGAGGACTACTTGTTCGTTCTTATTCTACTCTACTAAGTAAATGACAGCTGTACACGTTGTTTGTCGATTTTCTTGGAAATTTTATTGAAAAAACGTTTTCTTTCATTGATGAGTTGTATTTGATTGCGCGCACCAATGACGTCGGACAAGTACTCATTTTTCCCTTCGATCGCTTGACAATACGCGAATCGCTGGGGCCAAGCTCGTTCGAACGAATCTCTCTTTTTCATCACTTATCTATCTTTGAAGACGTTGAAAGAAATGAGCTAAATTACATTTGCCATTGCGCATTATTTTCTTTGACCGATCTTTCAACGTTTCTAACAATAATTAAAGAAAGAATGTTAACATTTTCCCTCGCAAACGAACGAAACGAAACGAAACGAAAACCAGGGTACGCAAGGCTCTCGAAAATCGCACAAACATGGAGGACGATCGGGTGGCGCATCTGGAGCAACAGCTGGCGCAGGCCAAACTCATCGCCGAGGAGGCCGACAAAAAATACGAAGAGGTGGGTTTTGTCCTCGCGACGTCGTCGGATGCTTCGATTAGTCCCTCGCACATTCCCCTCAATATACGCCCATTATGGGCAGACGGTCGATCGATTCGTTCGGCGATTACGGAAGATACAGTTGAATCAGTTTGTCCGGCAGGAATCGCAATTGAATGAATTCCATCTAGCGGCAGCTACATGCCTATTTTGAAAATTGTTAGACAACGTGAAAGCATGCTTCGGCCGACCACTGACATGCATTAGCATGTAATCGTCGCTAGTTTTACTCGAAGACGAAGAAAGAGTATCTTCCCGGTCGTTCGCAACGGATCGCTCGACGAAATGACGTTTTTAGGCGGCGCAGCGGATCGGCCGAGCCGGTGGCGGCGAGCGGAGCTGATGAATGTTGAATTTGAGAGAACAAACCGATGATAAACGTTGAGAGAAAAAATGATACTAATGTTGAATATTATGTGGTGACCAAAGCGCCCGCAAGATCCTCGAGAACCGCAGCTTGGCGGACGAGGAGCGCATGGACGCCCTGGAGAATCAGCTGAAGGAGGCCCGTTTCCTGGCCGAGGAGGCCGACAAGAAATACGACGAGGTTTGCGAACCCAATGTGCCGCCGCGAGTTGTTGCAGCTGCCGCTTGTGGTGTTGTGAAATCGAATGATAATAACAACGACGACGACGGCTCCTAGTCCACGGTTAAACTGCCGCGGGGGGTCGCGAATACGACACACGAAGTGCCTTACGTTTCGGTTTTTTCTTTTCTTCTTTTGGTGTGTGTGACTATGTGGCTGATGTGTGATCACTTGCGTTGATATAACTCTGACGGACAGGCTACCCCATCGAGAGAAACAGTGTTTTCCAAAATTGTACATTTGCTCAAGCGTTTCGATGTATAATACGCTTCGTCATTTTTCGCCAAATTCTCGCGGGGGAAAGCTTTATATCGTAAAACAGCTTTTTGTATCTCGACGGTGCACTCCAATTCCATCTGCATAACGTTAGAGCTCTGTATATAGATTATGATAGAATTCTCCTCTTCGTTCGGTGATCGAGTGAGCGGAGGGTTTAGAGTGGTCAAGGTAACAAGTGTGATGGTGCTTCGAGATTGCTATCAACGTGTACATAAGGCAAACCGTGTTATCGCTCACTGGTTCATTTCTCAACCTACGGCAATTTTCAAAAAGTGATATTGAGAAATATTGTGATAAGAAGATTATAATTGGATTTGTTCTTTTTATTTTGGTGACTATGGTGCTACAATTTTTAAGGGTTTTATCCGTCTTTGCATGGAAAAGATTTTATATTATCTCACAAGTGTTATGATCGTAAGTTTTAAAGTCAAAAAAAAACAAAAAGAAAATGTTTCCTATTCTCACGCGATCGACGACAAATTGCTCGGATATGATTGTTTTGGGCTTTCCATCTGCTGTCGAGATTTGTGCGCGAGCGTTGACATTCTCGTACGAAATCCTAATGGTCGGATCGCTTTGGGGCCATGAAACTCAAGGCAAGTTGCGCTTTGATCAACGGAGGACTCGCTTTAGCAATAATAAATTGAGAGCTGTTTGAAATAGATGTCGAAGAATTTGGAACGCGCGCAAACCAAATGTGTCAAAGTAACTAACAACGTGACAAAATCGGATTTGCCGGAATGCTTCATACTAAGACAACTGCAGCTTCATTTTTTTTCTTGCAAGTACGTCTGACATTCAATTATTTTCAAGTGGAAAGCGTTATTTCGGGCCTATCCGGTCGCATCTAAATGTCGAGAAAACGGCGTTGAAACGGCGAAGCTTTTAGAGCTCCATGAATATGATAGTCCCGTGCCGCGCGACTTTTTCTATGCGGGTCGAGATCGCGCGCGGATTCCCAAGTGGGATACCCGCACGAGAACGCACACACACACATTCGCTGATGTATCCTAAAAGTCACTTGTAACCGGATTCAAAGCGTGCTTCATGCATACTGAGCGCGAATTTGTCACTGGAATTTCGAAAAGCTTCTAGACCTCTCCATAGCCATTACCTCCATTTCGAGGCTGCAATGGATATGCGATGGTCGGTGCTTTGCCGGTAAGTCTTTCATTCATATCAGTTACTGTAAATAATTTATATGAATACGTAGTAAAATTAACTATGATATCTCAAAATTTAATATTACTTTACGTTGAGTCTTTACTCCTTCAATATTTTTAAACCAGTTATTTCAGCGAAACAATCTTAGCGGAACAATCTTGACAAATTCGCGTTCAATTATAATTGGTAATTTGGCTGATTATTTGGTCAAAAGTGTTTTTGTTTTAACGTACAGAAAAAAAGAAAAACTCAAAATTACTCGGTATTTGTGATTGTGCTTGTTAACGCAAAAACCACTGCCAAATTTAGCGGATGTAGTCATATGTCTTTCAATAACGCAACAACAATTTTTTTTTATCTGCATCGAACTAATCATCCAAAGTGGACGAGCATGGCGTACTACTCCCTGTGACGGAAGCGGCATAAATGACTGACTTTTCTTTCTCATAGTTTACTCGACATTTAATCGTGTGATTGCAGTGATCGCTAACTGTCTGTTGCCAAATTTGATTCCCTGAACATAAAAACCACGTGACATTCCAGCCATTTTTGTCGATAATTTGTTGTGCTTTTGTTTTTTTTTTTATTCTAATATAATGTTTGCCGCTTCAAAAATGTATTTTTATTTTTATTTTCCTTATCGCGCGCTCAAAAATGAAATGCCGAGATCAAATTAAATTTACATCAAATTGAAAATACATTTTTGGAATCATTGTCGAGAGATGAAGGAGTTGGTGAAATTTGCTCACAGCGATATCCGTCGACTATAATTTACCAAATTCGATAATAACTTGTGCACCAACGCGCCAGAGCGATTAGCCTGCGTGCGGCATTTAGACGACCGCGTAATATCATCAGGCGGCAATCTCGTTCATCTCTCGATCAGAGCTCGTCAACAACAACGAAGCTCGGCCTGATAGTAAAAAGGCCTAGTGCAAAGAAAAAACACTAGCCGAGCAGGAGAAAAGCTAAAAGTTCAGAAAAACACGTGAAAGATGCTATAACAGCTGAGCTTTTGAAGCGAAAAATCAATTGGCGGTGTATGGTGACACTATGTATGTCCTTAATGCAGGTTGCCCGTAAATTGGCCATGGTCGAAGCTGATCTGGAGCGTGCCGAGGAGCGTGCCGAGGCTGGCGAGTCGTAAGCACACACACACACACACACACTCTCTCTCTCTGTTTGCTATTTGCTCTTTTATAACTTTGTGTGTGCGCAAAGTCGAAAATGGCTATATCACCTCCAACACAACGAAGCGCTTATTTTTATTTTTTTTTCTTCAAGTGTCTTTTACGGACGCGCACGTCACTTGCCGCGCTCGCACTTTCCAATTGTGCCCATATAACATGTGTTTTATTTTCATACTTATTAGATAGTGTCGTACTAATTGTCTTCCATTTGTATTGCGTTTTATACAGTCTGCAGTTGTTAATTTTTTAGCCCTGTTACTAAAGCCGAAGCACTAGATTCTTTTGCAATCGAACTTACAGATGTTCGTTAAAAGTTTGTGCCGAAACTAGCGATTCCATCCCCTGCGTTCGAAAGCCAGCACAATCAACGAGAGAACAACGTGTGTCCGGAGAAAGCAGAGCAGCGAGCTGTTTGAGTTATTATCCTAATTGATAGCATGTGTTATTTTGAATTTGACTTATGCCCCCCCCCAAGCCCCTCATAAAATAACTAGCACCAAAATCCAACTGGTTGCTTGTTTGGCAATTGGCATGACGTTTGTTGTTTTGGCTATTGCTCACAGGTCGCCAGAAAGCTAGTCATGATGGAGCAGGACTTGGAACGCGCCGAGGAGAAGGCTGAGCTTTCTGAGACGTAAGTTTACCCTGGCACTCCCCGCATGATCTCCCTCTGCCCCTCCCCTCACCGCCTAATTTGTGCTTTATCGTGTTGTTTTACGTTTTTACACTCACACTGCTGTACATATACAGAAAATTATGTACGTGGGTTTGTAAGCATACTAAATCAAATCAATACTTGCGAAAATCTGAAAAAATTCAAAGTTATATGAACATGTTATAAATTATACCGATTTTCATTGGAACAATTCATTTATTCATCTTAATTATGAACAATAATTTGTTTTCTATAACGAAATCGATTGCATTTAAAATGGTTGAACGTACATACATTGTTTTCTCGGCTTATTTATAATTACTACGTCTCTGATTCCTCCAGAACTGATCGTCTTGTTATTGAATAATCATAACGCGCTTTTCGTTCAGAAATAACGTCGCTGGGAGCTATCGGAAAAATTAATTATAGAAACAATCGCCTCCTAGTCTCGCTTATGAATTAAAAAGATTGATTAAGTAAATGAGAGCAGCAACTGTTGGAATCCAGGTCACTTGCTGATTTACAATACGTGTCGCTCGCGAGCGCGCATCTTCCGTATGTTTCGATAGTTAACGCTGGGTACAATCGTTACTCGCAACCGACAGGACTCAACTCGAAGAAACAAGAACAAATGAGAAAACGGTTGCAATTGAAATGAGCCGATTGGCGGGAATAGTCGAGCACGGGAGACCGATCGGCATTTGGAGGAACGAGAGGCGCCGCGTGAATCTGGCCGGTGTGTGAGCTGCGCGCGATCAAGCGTGAAATGAATCCAAAAGAAAAAAAGATCGAATGAGTCACCGCACGCTCAACGGCGGCCAGAGAGTCGCGCCCTTATTTGCCGATTTCGCAATAGACGCGTCTGTGCCTACATTTGCTTCCAATCTCTTGCAGGAAAATCGTCGAGCTGGAGGAGGAGCTGCGCGTCGTCGGCAACAACCTCAAATCCCTCGAGGTGTCGGAGGAGAAGGTATGATGCCAAGATCTCGTTCTATTTTTACGCTCGAAACGACCTGCTACGTCATTTCGCCAGACCGCGCTGGCCGTTCTATCGGCTTTGAGGCTGTGTTTACTCGGTCCAGAATTTCAGCCGTGAATTTTAAAACTGAGCGACGCTTGTGTGCCCTCTATTCTTTGACAGTTTAACGGAACAACGATAAATCTTGATAGATCATTTTCGTGAAAGGTCTTGCAGCTCAATTGGAATAATTTGTAGATTGTGCACGCGGGAGTAGCTCTTAATTCCGATTGAAATATATTTGAAAAGCATCGAAACAGCGGAACTAACGATGAGCCACGAGTTAACGAGTAATGAAAAAATATTGTAAACAGGCCAACCAGCGCGAGGAAGAATACAAGAACCAAATTAAGACCCTCACCACTCGTCTAAAGGAGGTACCCGTCGTTCGGGAGTGCCTTTGTTTTTCTTTTTCTTGACTTGTGTTTGATTGCTCTAGTCTTTGCAAGCCTATGACTTCCCAAAGACAAATAACACGTCGAGGATATCGAATAGAAAGTTTTCTCATTCAAATCATTTCTTTTAATTCGATGTCCTTGTGCTAATGTAGTACCTCTAATGCGATACATAACCGAAACATTGTACGATATTCGTTCGCAAATGCAATGTATACACGCAATATCAATTACCAATATACCGATAACGCTTCTGTTTGTGTTTTTGTTTGTACTAAAACATTTTTTTTCCGTTTGTCTCTTTCTTGTTTGTGTCAAACCTGCTTACACTACCGCACTCTCAGGCTACGCAGAGGGAGGAAAGTTTCGAAGGCCAAGTTAAAGTTCTGGAAACGCAATTGAAAGAGGTAAGCCCACGACAGGTCCGTTGGTTTTATTTTTTTACGTTACTGTACAATTCAAATCCCAAAGGATTTTTCAAATTCTCATTATCTACGGTACTTTCATGACATCCAATTTTTACTATCGTAAAATATTAAAACTATAATGTCCGTGTCAGAGAGCTTTGAAGTAACGATGACGCAACGTTGCCGATATGGTTACAAAGAGTCCGAGTCAGGTATGGAGCATGTGTGTGCCGATACAAAATTACACATGTGAACATATCCTAATAACAATCAGATTCCAAGCATACCAACCAATTGCTAGATATAAATAAGTACAATGCACATTGTACATTATTTTACACTATATATATTCAACTTTGTTTCTGCATGGCAGTGTGATAATGTGAATTGATAACCTTTTAACGATTTTTTATTTTTAAAATTTATTTTGAGATTCGTAATAACATTTTTTTCAAAACCATTAAAAGCAACAATTATGCGATCAAAATATTGATAAATGATTATTTTTAGTGGTTTTACCCTAACACCTTATTCGCTTTCACTACAACGTATTTGTATTTTGCAGGCTGAGGCCCGTGCTGAGTTCGCCGAAAGATCAGTGCAGAAACTCCAGAAAGAGGTCGATAGGCTGGAAGGTGCGTTATCATTCAATTTAATTTCGAACAAATTATACCTGGAACAAACAGTGAATCAACTGATATTTGAAAATCGATATTGCAATTACACTTTTGGAATGTCTAAATTATTTGTAAAAATTTTATGAGGGCTTTTTAGTTGATTAGTTCCATTTTTGTTAGAAAGTCATCCATACAGAAATTTTGAGCTTTGTCCGTTACCAATTGCGTTTAGCAACGTATGATCAATGAAAACACAATTTAGATATTACCAAGAACATATCTCGGAATTGCTTTATCGGATTTTACGTTATCAACGCTTACGTGTTGGTGACCGATATTACACAAATAGAACCCCAGAAAAGAAAAAACTTGACGGTCGTGTCTCAATATCGAGACGAACAAGTAAGCTGACCCGAAAATACCTACTTCGATGTTCTAATTACCTCAATTTAATATACCCATATTCGCAACTAAAATCGCTGCCTTGTTATATTGACAAGCTTAATTAGATCCTATTCTCAGCCTACGACGATGACGAAAAAATTGCTCTGGCATTCATTAAATATGTCAGAAGAATAGGATCTAACTGATCTTGCAAGCGAACTTTGTGCTCCGAGCCCTTTTTAAAGAAGCTAAGTTTGTTTGATATCTGTTTAATGTTGATTTTCAAGCGAAAAAGCAATAATGATTTAACAAGCGAACGCAGGTGAGATGCGTGAAATGTTACTTAACCCCATTTAATGACTTTTAACGCGAGAGTGGCCCTAACGAGTGATCTTTACAGACGACCTCGTGACCGAGAGAGAAAAAAACAAAATGCTGCAGAACGAGATGGAGGCGACCCTGCATGACATCCAGAACATGTAAAAAACAAAAAAAAAATGCTCGATTCCTCCGCTCTCCCGAGTTTACGTTGTGGTGCAAAACTAGACCCGATAACAGATAACACACAAGGGACACACCAAACAATACAACAACAAAAACTGCTGTCTTTTTAGGCTTAGTCTGTAATGCTGTGTCGTTCGCTGCTACGAGCGGACGGCAACAGGTGATGCGACCGGATTATTCTGTAACGATCCTCGATTCGTGGTTTCAAAGAGGAACAAAACGACAAACGATTCAAAAGCAAAAACTAAAGTGTAACACAACCGTCCGATTATGATCGTGCCTACGATTCTTCCACGCGTATTAACGCTAAATTAGGAGCGCGCGAGCAAGCCTGTGCTCAAATTGTAAAAGTATTTTTGATCAAATTTATCATTTCGCACTTGATCATGGCGCCAAACAAATTAATTGTCTTTGCAGATCGGCATTTCGAGCGACACTTGTATCCCCTTTGACTTATATTGGAGTTCAAATTATTTGACAGTATTGGCAAATAAGGCATGCAATAATACTTCCTATGTTAGTAATGTTTTTCATTTCATGATCGTAGGGCTGTGAAAGTAATAATGCTTTATCTTTATTCTTATGTAGTATTCAAACAAAGATAATACGGATGATTTTTTTTATGTCAACGAATCATTTTTGTTGTTTGTTTGTTTGTTTGTTTTTTTTTTAACGGAATTGTATATTTTAATGTCAATATATCGATCATGCTGACTCTACAAGTCTTCAGTGTAGATAAAGTAGATTCCTATAAACTTTGACAGCCTCTTACAGTGAGTGAGTATCGCTTGAAATGTGTAAAGAGTCAAACCGAAATGTTTATGAGCATATGAAAAGGTGGACTGATAAAGGGTTTCGCGGGACGAATGCGCGCATTATCTTCGTACAATATTTGGCAAAAACAAGTAATCATCTATATATTATGATTGTAAGAAAGTTTTCTAAAAATTATAAACGCACACGTTGCGTCGTGCAATTTATTAAGTAAAAAATGAACGCGAACAATCACTCCGACTCAGGCATTCCGTCGATCAAACTTCCAATAAGTTTATTAGTTTGTAATCTACTGTCGTTTCTCGCGTCTTTCTGTCTCCTCTCTCTCTCTTTCTATCTCTATCTCTCTTTGTCTATCTGTCCCTCTCTCTTTCTCTCTCTCTCTCTCTCTCTTTCCGTCTCTCTCTCTCTCTCTCGCTTTGTCTGTCTTTTAAAACACGATCGCTCTTTTGCCATCGTTCTCGCCGATGAAGCTCAACGTGCTAATTTCTTTCTATCGCTCATTTTGAAGACAAAGAAATGCATGATATAATTATCTTTCCGGTTACGAAACAGTATTTTGTTACAAACATTCCGCGTCAAAATTAGTAGAATCAGCTGTATCATGTGATTTTTTTTTTCGTCAAGCTTATCGACGTTCTTGTTTTCTTCCTCGCGCGCATAGAAACGCGCATAATGTTTGCATGCACGAGTCTGAATATATGATCGAAGTAAAGAAAAACGGTGCGGGAGAATCACGATTGAGTCTCTGATGCGTTCTATCGTTATTTTTTAAATTGTTTGATTGCAAATAAATGGCGATGAATTTTGAAAGTTCTACAGAAGCCCCGAGGTATATCGTTTAGTCTATTAATTTACTTAATAAAGCATAAACGATTGGAATGATCATAACACTAATATTGTAATATTAATTATATATATTGCTATTATTATAAATATGTTTATAATATATATTTTGATTTTGAATTGTGTGTGTGTTTTATTTTATTTTCGTTGTCTTTTTTTTGTTACATTCTATACTAACAATAACCATTATAATATAATTTTGACGCTACACTCCTACACTAACGTAAAACCCTCAACAAACTATTCCAACATTATGTACGTCTATTAACATTAAATTTCAATTGATGCTACGTGTAAAGACTATTCATTGTAATGATAGTCAGCAATCAAAGCATACGTTCGGCTTTCGAGTTGCTTGAGGTAAGTGAAGTGTTTTTATTATAAAAATAATTTGCGTCATTGTGCAGCTTTTTAAAGTTTATTGTAAACATGAAAACGATAACGTGTATTCTTTTTACGACCCGGATACGTAAGTTTTTAATTCATCTTTGCTTTTAAAAAGATAAGTCCACGACATGTTCGCTAAGTTTTCATTGCTTCGATATAATTGTTGGCGCGCTTCAATTAATCTCATTGAGCAATGAATTTGCAACTGCTTGCAGATGAAATGGTGGCGGAGAAGGAGAAATATAAGGAGGTCGGCGACGGCTTGGACAATGCATTCGTCGAACTTTATGGCGTCTAAATATTTATATTTCGCAGCCATAACAACTAACGCTTCTATAATAATGCTTTTACAATTTCGCTTCATTACCACCTTTTTAACAGCAGTAAGTTTTACTCATTCCTTGACGACCTACCGTCCTGCAATTGCTTCTTATCCTAATATTTGGGAACTTCAAGGTGGTTTTACTAGATTTTTCTGGTACTGTTGGGTTAAAAGATCATGAGATATTGAAAAGACTTTGGTTGACGGGTTCAAATACCAAAAATAATTGAAAAGTTTATTTATTTAATTTCATCAAATACTACTGTACTATATTTATGCATACAAAATGAAAAAAATTCAAGATATAGTAACTATGCTGTTATTTATTCGGGAATGGAATTTGAATTCATTTGGAAGTTTGAACTACTCGAGAGCAAATTTATTTGCACGGGCAACGACGAATAAGACATGAAATCGATTGTGGATGAAATAATTTACAGACGAGCTCGTCCACGAGAAGGAGAAGTACAAATACATCTGCGACGACTTGGATCTCACTTTCACCGAATTGGTTGGTTAAACCTCGCAGCACTGAGGAAATTGTTATTCGAACATCCAAAACAACGAGAAAGAAACAAACCCGCAACAAAAATCACAAAATGTACATTAACAAAATTGCCGCAGCGCGCCACCTCAGACAACGTCGATCATAATGGCAAAGGAACAGATAATATTATTGAGCGACATTACCAATCGTTGCGTAATATTTTTTTTTCGGCACACATCATTACTACTATTAATTATTATTATTACTTGTAATATTGTAATTAAATGATAACTTATTGTAAGCCACGATTTAGCCTGATTTGCCCTCAATCTCTCACTGTTCCCCACGTCCTCGTTGTTTCTTTCCAAGCAACTTTTTCGTTATAATAATCATTATGTTTATTTCTGAAAGCCTATAAGCAGATCGTAATATATTTCACACGATAAAAGAGGACATATGATAGATGTAAGCGTCTATAATTTACATGTAATTATGCCACACATGTATAAATCCATTCTACATTGTTTTTTTTCAACACTAACATTGTTACTCTTTCATTGTCAAAAAAAAAACTTCAAGAATAAACCGAATTCAGTTCACTATAATGTATTTATTATATGCAGTGTAAATGTCAAGTATTTGTTCATCTACTACAGTTATTTGGATTTTATAATAAAAACGTTTTGCAAAATAGATTTATATTGCTTTTGTTATTTTTGGCTATAGTCTTACAGTAATTAAATTTGTTGAAAAGCAGTTATTTTATTGATGACATGTTAGAGTAGATGGCAGTATGTCAATCACCTATTATAAAATTTTTGCGATCGTAAAACTATATATACGAGAATATAATCGTTAGGTCTGATTGTCATATATCAGCAGGTATCTAAATACATCATTCCTTTATATTCATGATGAATCATTAATACAGAGAAGAAAGGTTTGAAGTCTTGGATTAGGCAAAGTAACTTAAAAATTGATTTTCTTCTATGTTTAAAGAGTTAGCTGCTAATAGTCAAATAAAATTTTAATAATTGCACTAACTTGCTAATGATTTGTAAAAACAATTTTATGTAATGATGCTTCCTAACTATATGAGCAGTTCCAAAATGTAAATGATAGAACGGTATCGACGATGAGCATTCGCAATAATTAGCCTTTAATTAGGTATTTTATTTCATTTTATCCGGGGTTTCCGATTTGTACATACACGTGTTGAAAGAAAAACCTCACTAATAATAAAATTTTTATTTTAAAAATATTTATTCAAGTATTAAACATGAAATATATTCGAACACATGTTGTCTTCGGTCGACTATGCAAACCTACTGCGTTTCTATGGTACTTAATAGTTCAATTTCTCTTCGATATATACTTTCCTAGTTATAACATATAATCCATAAACTAACACAATTACTTATATGACACCATCGACCTTGATAATCATATTTATTACACCCAACTAACAATTGTTGACAACAATTTGATACTAACAATACTAACATATCGGCAATTGCATTGCAGATGAGCTGATAAACGAGCGCAGTAAGTACAAAGCAATCGCTGAAGAAATGGACCAGACCTTTGCTGATCTAGTCAGCTACTAAATCCACTGGCTTTCAACGTGAAAAGCCTCCATCAATTATCCAACATGCAAAGATATAATAAGCGGGTAAAAGGATCGGGAATGAAAATGTCAGATGCACGCACTGTATACAGGCGATGAGGATGTCATTGGTCAGCAGTCCATTCTTTCGCCGAGAAAAACTCCGACCAGATTTTTAAACCACTGATAAAGCTACTTTTGTTACCGACTGAGCAAATGCGTTTGCAAAATCAATTGTTAGAAATAAATTTTTACACTCTAGCTTAATATTTAGTAAACAATCGCGCGACCACTTATCTCAAATGCTCGGTTTTCATTGGGATCTCTACGAAACTCAGTTGCTAAGTAGAACTTGTAAATTGCAAAGGCTTGATATTCAAATATTTTATGAAAAGTCGGCGATGAAAAATTTCTCACAGATATCGACTGAATCGAATTTTTAAAGAGAGTTTCGATATTAAATGTCAGTTTACATTTCGCAAAGGAAAATTTATTAGTAAAATATACGAGTAAAATAATGCTTGAACACGTTCCATTCAATCTTTAACGAATAATTTTAGCGTTAACAATCTTTAGAAATAATGGAGAAAAGCAATTATAAAATACAGAGAAAGCTATACAGTATTGTCAAAAATATTGTTTTATACTTGAACAGTACCTAAAAAAAGTCCCAAACATCTGTAATTGGTCATGTATTACGTTCATTCATATTTTAAAGCGCTGCTTATAAAGTAGATTTTAATTGCATACATAAAAACTAATATACACATATTGTTCTGTTAATGTATAAAAAATTGTTCAACACAAACATTCATCATAGCCTAAATATTTTTTTCAATTGCGTGCATTGTAATTTTGACTTTTTAAATAATCTTAGAAAGTATTGGAAAGTTCTTAGATTAGCTGGGAAGGCATATGAAAGATCTTTAGCACGATACATCTTTTGTACTTGAGAACGTGAAATAGGAATTATCACTTAAGAGTCACAACGAGATTGTAGAATTAAGAGGATTGCGAATTGAAATGTGGTACAAAATGCGCTTCTTAAGAAAAATTCTATGTACTCAAACACATATAATGAATATTTTATGTTTAAAACTATATTTAATATTGATAGTGGTCATGATATGATGAGACTCATATTAAAGCAGATTATTTATTTGAGGATTACCATTACCAATAAATTGAAAAGCAATTGAAGCTATATATTAATGCGAGTAGTTTATCTTCCATTTATTAGGTATAAGTTTTGTAATAATTAAAGTGCATATTTTTATATATTCTTACTTTGAATGCAATATTTATAAAATAACATAAGCTTAGTATTAGTTTATAATTGAAGTTTTAAAATGTGTTTGAAATAAATTTATAATTTTTAAATAAATTCATATAAACAAGGATATTTAAAAGTATAGGTCAACTTAAGAATTGCAAAAATATTTATCAACAATTGCATTGATAAAATTTGTTTTTTTTACATTCGAATTCGTAATGTTATATATATATATATATATATATATATATATAACGCAAATTTTTACTAAGAAGCGCATCACTGCCTTATCGCCAATCGTGATACCGTAGAAAATTGCCCATGAAAATCATTAAACAAAAATACCCAAATTTACTTTCTCCCAAGTTAAAAGCATCGGAACATGTGTTTGGCACAATTGTAAGGAAAGTTCGATCGTACGTAAAACTTTCGAGTATCTGAATCGCTTTTGTTAAAAAACGTAACTTAAATTTAATCAGATGTTGTCATGCTTTTAGCTTACTTGTTTCGTGAAAACAAACGTAAAATCCAAAGAATTTGCCTGAAAAAAAAATTTGCGTGAAAAAATGTATATGCAACGTCGAGACATGGTATTGTCACTAAAATGTGGCAATGCCAAAAATATCATGATGTATGCTAAAATTGTAGGTGAGCCTCGGTAATGCAAATGGAAACAAGTTTAACTGCCCAACATTGCACAATTAGGGAAATTTTTTTACGTTAAGTTTGTACAATTAATTTCTAAAATTATCGTGAGCATCACTTATCCTATTATCATGCAATAATGAAGCGTCAATCGAGCGAATTCTACGAGCTTTCAATATTGTCTGACTTTTCATGTGTTATAAAAATGCTTAGAAGATAACTTTGTACAACTACGACTTATGTGTCGCTTATTACCGCTGATTGCATTGAAATGTAAAATTCGTCACATAATAATTCGTTTTCCTACATTTACGTTTTATCACAGAAAAAATTGCAGCCTTATTATCTATTTCTCGATTCAAATGGAATTTTTTCCTGAGAATCAAACAAAAATTATATATGTTATAGATATTTATATTGAATTATCTATCTGTGAAAATATATTCACGCGAACGATAAAAAAAGTGCATTAAGAGAAATTAAGATTCCGCTGTAGAGAGTAAAAAATACTTAAAGATTATTTTTGTCCTTCCTGATTTTGCTTGAACGAACGAAAATGTGGTAAATAAAGCGTTTTGAAAGAGAACTATTTAAAAGCCTCCTATTCATTGCATTACCCTGCTAATCAAAATAGCTAATCATTAAAGATCAATAATTATTCTAAACTTCGAAAAATTATGTATAATGTTGTTAAACAGTTAAATTACTTTTTTAATATAACGATTAGAATCTAATGAACATTTTTGAAGCATATCTAATCTAGTAAACAGTATCATGTTGTTCGAGAGGTTATTTTGATTCTGTTGGCACAACGAAATTTTTTCTTTCGATATTAAATACTTTGTATATAACCGTACAGTCCGGTGTCGTTTAGTCGCAGTTTATTCTTAGGAATTGCCCCAATAACGTTACTGGGTCGTTCGACACGAAACCACGACAATATACTTTGTCTCCATTTTTTCTTAATTTGATTGATAGTCTTCAACGAGTATTTAATTGATACATTTCTTCCATAGTTTATGAAAAAAAATATTTAGGAGTTTGCTCAAACATAAAAAAAAAGAAAAACTATGACCGTGAAGAAAATGTGAAAAATCAAATAACAAATTGCATACAGTTTTATAAATGAATTTCAAAAGTTTAAAAGAAAATTATTCTACACGTTTCGCAGAAATGTGGTATACATGCATACAGTTGGCAAAAAATAATAGCACCAAAGTAATAAAAATAACTTCCTCAAACTAAGGATCATTCCATAATTTCCAATTTCAAAAGTTTCCAAATCTATTAAATGAAATACTTTTAATGTAACTCAACGAAATGTATAAAAAACCTTTTAGTCGCAATTATTAATCAGTAGTAACGTAATTTAAATATAATTTTTATCAAATTTATAGTAATTTACCACAACTTGAGAAATAAATTTATTGAAACATTGCATATGTCTGACCGAATTCGACTACTTCTACTTGATATGTTATTCTATATTTTTATAGTTCGTAATATCTATATTCATTTATATCAGTAAGTTACTATCTCTTTCGTTCTGAGTACCAAATACACATTGCAAGATTATTACGCAGAGCTTGCGAGGCGAAGTTACCGACCAATAGCAGCATCAAAAGCAAGCACGCAAAATAAACTGGTCAGGATCCATGCGATATGGTCAAATGGTGAAGCGATAAGAAGGAACCGAGGGAGGCGGAGAGTATGTGTGTGTGTGTGTGCGTGAAAACATGTGGAAATAAAGCAAGGCAAGCGCCCGCGTGGTAAAGGCAGCTGCGTGAGCGTTGGGCTAAAGAATCTCGGGGAATCGGCCTGCCCGTGAGAGAGATTTTCTCTCGGTTGTAGCGCTCGCCATTTTTGGATTCCCCACCCGCGGGCTAACTCCGGGGCAGGGCCACGAGTCAAGAAGTCGTCCCGGCGAGCTTCGCCAGCAGTGCGAGAGACACTCGACGCGCGTCGTTCCGAACGCTCGGGTAAGTAGGTTTTTTTTTTCTCGTTTTTTTTTCTGTATCTCTCTCTCTCTCTCTCTCTCTCTATCTATCTATCTCTATCTCTATCTATCTATCTCTATCTCTTCATCAACGATGCGTCGACTGCATCGCCGAAGCTTTTTGTAGCGAAAGTGCGCGTGACTTTTTTCAAACACGGATCACTGCTTTCCGTCTATTTTGTGTGAGAGTCTGTGAGATCTTGCAGCTTGTGCCATTTTTTCGTATTCTCTTCAAGATCAGACAAGACATGACCACCTCCGACGATCTAGCCTGGCTTGGACTTTTGTCTGCTGCTTCCGATTGCATTTGTTTTTGCTCTTGCAGAGCACGGCTGTAAGTACTAAAGCTCTTTAACACGCATCAACGCTAACGTTTTTGACTCTTAGTATCGGATGTAGATTTGAATAGTGATGATTTTTAACTTCTATCGGTATCGGACGATGAATTTCAGCAGCGTTATTACTTCGATTACAAGTGCTCAAGTGATACACGGTGTTTGTCGCAGTCTCTGCGCAATACGAACTCGAGCTGGATAGAGGCACACTGACTTGGACGCAAATAGCCCGCGTACTCATACAGTGTGTTATTCTGAAATTCGTCTATCTACCTAATCCAGTGTGTTTAGAGTCTTCTTCGCTCTCGTTTCACAAAAAAAAAAGAAAAAAAACAGTCGTGTCTTATTAACGTTTATCGGTCCCTTGCATTCATCTCCGAAGTATTGCGAAGAAAACTCTAACTTAACACTCGACTATTTATAATTAGCATAACGACCTCGCGGAGAAAATTGCTGGATTCATCTTAAAATACGCGCAACAAGTGGGTCGACACTTTCGAGCATGAAATATTTCCAGTGAGACGGTCGAAACCGCGACGAGTCGGAAAATACGAACGGAGCGTTTTTTTTTTCTTCAATTCTCTACGGTTGTCGTTCCTTTTCTCAATAGAAGCAGCTTCGCCAGAGCCGATCTCGTTAACGATCCGACAGACGCGCCGAAAATACAACCTGTAACGCAAAATTTTTCCTAAATATACACGCGTGACTCAATGCCGTTGAGAGCATTATGTATTTTCGCTAACGACGATCAAACGATGAAACCTTGGACGGCAAGCGAAAATAAAAGTGTCCCGCGAGAGAAGGAAAGAAGCAGAGAAAGAGCGCAACGCGAATCCAGGAAAGTCGTCGGCGCGTGAGCGAGAAAGAGAGAGAGAGAGAGAGAGAGAGAGAAGAATTAGGTCAGAGAGGCTGAGCAGATGAAACGCGCGCGAGGGAAAAGGCGAGGATCGTTGAAAAAGAGACAGCGCTAACCCCCCGCGAGTGGAATGCGCGCATTCTCGCCAAAATCTATTTTGAAACTCTCGCACGAGCCGCGCCGTGAGAAGTTGACCGGCTATAGGGGCGGAAGGGGGGCGGCAAGTGGAAATCAAACATGGCGGACAGAGCTTTTGCAAGGTCGCGCGAGTGCGAAACCCTTTGATCGGCACACAACTCGCGCAGGTAGAATTCGCAATGGCACGCCGATCGGCCTCCGAGGCACGCAAGACGCGTGCTTCCGGAGGAATTCGCTCCCTCCCTCTCTCTCCCTCTCTCTCTCTCTCTCTCTCGTTCACTCTTTCGCTCGCTGAGCTTGCAAGCACGCTCTCTGTGTACATTCAGAGGCGTTTCCGGATTGTTTCGCTAATTGCTTCGCTGTTGAGCGATTGCAACTTGATTGTTTCTACCTTCGCGCAAATTCAATTGAGCTTGTAAGGTGAGAATCATCGGAAAGATATTAATATCTTCTCTTTAACTTTTTTTTTAAATTCCGTAGCAATTACCGTCTTTCTCATGAAATTTGGTTGCCGTCGACAATTTGACAGTCCACTAAGTAAATTCGGTAGACGATAATTTTACGTTAAATTTCGTATCCTTAGTTTTAAGTATTTGTTTGAGTTTCGACTTGACAGAGCCCAACGATAAGTGTGTCATCGTAAAATAAACGAAAAGAAAATGAATCGTCGTGCTGTATTACAGACTTAGAACCCTCGAAACGCGAATGCGCGGAGGAAAGAAATATTGCTGAAAATTGACAAATTGTTGAGGATTCGCGTTCGCAAATATGGGTCGAGTCCGCTTCCCAAGCTTCCAAGTCAGCGGACAATGTGAAGTTCAACACAATCATCTGGAGCTGTCCGCGCCGTGAACTCAAAATCCGCCTATAGATTTCGCGAGCGAGAGTAGGACGCGAGAAGGTGAAGCGATCGGAGCTTTTGCAAAAGCCTTATCCTCTCCGGGAAGCTGTCTAAATATAACAGTCGGTCCTCTCCCTCTACCGTTCTCTCTCAAGATTTTCACGGCGCTCTCGCGGAGAAGATCGGGTGTCGGCCGACCAAGTAAAGCTCGCGCGCTTGCACTACTGGAGTAAGAAAGAGAGAGAGAGAGAGAGAGAGAGAGAGAGAGAGAGAGAAAACAGGCAGGTCCCTTTCGATGATGTGCGCGCCGCCTGTTCAACGATCTATTAATAAACTCCGGCTCTAATGCTATTTCCGTAGATATCCGCTCGGCAGCGCGCGATTGCGTACCATGCTCGCGTTACCGCCACCGCCGCCGCCGCCGCCACCGCCCGTGTTTTTCCCAGCGAAAAAATCTCGCTTTTTTTCCAACTCTCTTTCTCTTGCCTCCGTCGCCTCGGCTTCCGAGCGAGCTCGCGAACGGCTGCCGCCAATTTCGTCGACCGATTGATCGCTCCCGCGATTTATCGCGCGCGCTCCCTCGAACATTCGACGCGCTGCGCCTTCCAGTCACCTCGACCGACTGCGCAAATTTTTCATTTTGGCTGCTTCGATCGACGAGTGATCCCCAATTACGTTGATACTTTCAGCAAGTATGAATAAATAAAGGACGTATTTTTCTGAAAATTAATGTTAATGCAAATCGACATCATTCCTTAACTCTGTCTTTCTCGCTATTTCGGATATTGTTGATACAATGTAAATCGACTGCTCGCGCTATTTTCGTTGGCCTTCGTTCTTTCTGCTCGTCTCATCCGACGCACAATTGAGCTTCAGATGATTTTTTTTGGATTTATTTTCGTGATTTGCAAACGTATATTTTTATAATGGACGAGGTTCTTTTTTCTGATCAATCTTATATTTGATGAGTAGCCGTGCGTATCACCGTTTACAATACGAAAGTTGACAATCAATAATCAAAAACATCAGAGCTGTTGCTAAATATTCGCCTCGCGTTCGGTCCATTTTATTCGTGTAGGCTTGTTTATGATAAGTTTAAGAGTTTCCAACGTTGCCAAATTTTCCTAAAGATTTAATAAGCGACGACGCAATGTCATACGTAATCGAGCTTTTTTAGGAAAAACGTTATTTGTATATTTCTAAAAGACGTTTAAAATACTACTGAATATTTTTAATAAATACCGCTTTTATTTATCAGAGTTTGAAAAGAAAGCTAAATGATTGACCTACAGGTAGCCGGAGGCTCCCTAAATTTGTTTACGATAATGTTTGAAGTTAACAAAAATGCTTAGCACTTGTGTATTTCAAGTTATACTTCTCTTGCAATGAATTCGAAATGAAAAAGAATCGTCGACAAAAAGACTAATGACTTGGATTTTGTAACAGCAGTAGTTCAGTTTTTTTCACGAGTAAGCGAGACAAACAGAAGTCGCCAGCATGGACGCGATCAAGAAGAAGATGCAAGCGATGAAGCTTGAGAAGGACAATGCGCAGGACAAAGCCGACGTATGCGAAGGACAGGCCAAAGAGGCCAACATGCGCGCGGACAAAGTTCTCGAGGAAGTCCAGGATCTGAAGAAAAAGCTGTCGCAAGTTGAAAACGATCTCGTCACCAACAAGGCTAACCTCGAGCAGGCCAACAAGGACCTCGAGGAGAAGGAAAAATCCCTCACCAACGTAAGTCGGAGTGCGCGGTCAGACTCACGCTGTATACGAACAGCTGGACAATATAGTAAGAAAATAACGTCCAACGCGAATGGCAGTGTAAAAAAATCACGTGTTTCGTTTAACAGTCCACTCCCGAACACTTTTCCGATGCTTCCCCTTCGCGTAAGCTTTGAAATTTGTTGCTCTTGTCTTCGTTAAACGTTGACCTGCTTGTGTTTCCTGGACAACACAGTGTTCGCGTGCCATTGTCAATGAAGCAACGAAACAATGAAACAATGAAACTGAAGTTAACGACGCGCATTGCAGGCTGAATCCGAGGTGGCCGCTTTGAACAGAAAAGTGCAGCTGATCGAGGAGGACTTGGAGCGCTCGGAAGAGCGTCTCAACACCGCCACTGCCAAGCTGACGGAAGCCTCCCAAGCCGCCGACGAGTCTAGCCGGTAAACTTTTGCCAAGCCCTTTTGCCTGATATCGGGCCGGCGCTTTCGCTCGAGAGCGGCCCGAAACTTCATAGCTTTATTTAGAGCAAGTCCGCGCGCAAACGCTCGGACTTGAAACTTTCCTACGCTTTGTCGCATATGCGCGCTTTCCACTCCATTCAAAGTTTACGCTTAGCTACTGCGCGCCCTCGTTTCCGCCTGGCATCGGCTTTGTAATTTGGCTCGAGATTCCAGTACGACGACCAATCCTCTTTCTCGTCGATAAGTTCGCCGAATTTTGAGGGGATTTTTCTGTCCGCAGTATGTGCAAAGTATTGGAGAACCGCGCCCAACAGGACGAGGAGCGAATGGACCAGCTGACGAACCAGCTCAAGGAGGCTCGTCTCTTGGCCGAGGACGCCGACGGTAAATCCGACGAGGTCTCCCGCAAGCTGGCCTTCGTTGAAGACGAGCTTGAAGTTGCCGAGGATCGCGTCAAATCCGGAGAGGCGTAAGTTACTTCTTACTCCTTCGTGCCTTTCCCAGTTTGAACGATTTTCCATCAAGTCCAACACTTATCTGCTCAGCAAAATCATGGAGCTCGAGGAGGAACTCAAAGTCGTCGGCAACAGCTTGAAATCTTTGGAAGTCTCCGAAGAGAAGGTGAGCATTGCCAAGTAATGCATTAGAAACTTTGTCAATCGAGACATTTTTTAGGCCAATCAAAGAGTCGAAGAGTTCAAGAGGCAACTGAAGACCCTCACAGTCAAACTAAAGGAGGCCGAGGCTCGTGCCGAATTCGCCGAGAAGACCGTCAAGAAGCTCCAGAAGGAAGTCGACAGGCTCGAAGGTCAGTTTTTAGAAAAACTTAAGCGACACCTACGTTTCACCCCTTATTTTTTCATTTCTCATACATGTGCCGTTTTGTACTGTCATTAGAAATTTTCAAAATCGTACTTTGTTCAATTTCGAATACATTAATGCTTTTGTAGATTTGCAAATAGTTCCAACATTTTTTATGCAGCGTTTTGAAATTGGTACCGACAACTTATCTATGAAAGTATATTTTAAGATCGTGTTTCTGACCTTACTGTTGTAATTTTTATTGGTTTCACTCAAAGGCTAATTATGAAAATCCAGAAAAGTCGCAGAAATCGTGAATGTTTTTCTAGCACCCCGACTAATAACTTATTTTTACTTTATTAAAACAAGTCCAATCTAGAATTTTATTGATTATACACGTAACCACATCGTCCAAGGATACGTGTAACTAATGTAGTTATTTTGTTTTCACTTCGACGCCGAAAAAAATTTAGTACCAAATTGACGGCGTCGAGATAAAATAATTGGAATCGAATAGCCCCAGAAAAAAAAAAAAAAGAAACCAATTTCTCATTGCAGACGACTTGTTCCGCCAGAAGGAGAAGCACAAAGCAATTTGCGACGACCTGGACTCGACATTCGCCGAGCTCACGGGCTATTAAACATGAAACTCTAATTAACAAAGCCACATTTTTTCAAATCACAATACGACACCCCTTGACCCCTGATATAGCCAATTATATACATATATGTGTATTACTCAATGCGTCCCTATGCATATGTGAACATTATAACGAAGCCGTTTTTGCTGTTTCACTCGCGTTTATCCCTTTTGTTTTTTTCAACATACATTGCGCGGAAGGTTTTTCATTTCTAGGACCAATTGTGCAAGCAGCAAAATTGAACTCTATTTCAGAGCTCATTGCTGCAGCGGCTAATTTGTTCCAAGACATGAGTTTCTTTCCGAGCTGCTGTATTTATCTCTACCAACTTTTCCTTCAATTAAAATAATTAATTAGCTCAAATAAAAGTATTTTTGTAAAATTCTGACTGCCAAAAAAATTCTTTAACTAGATCTTGAGCAGTATACCCTTGCAATTTTACGCACAAACTTCACTATTATTTCAACTCTGCAATTAACCGTTCGTTCGAATATTTATACTTTACATGTAGCATTAGACTTTAACGCATATATCGTAACTGATTGCGGTTCAGCATAATTATCGCGCAGTGGAAAAGTGTTGTCACTGCCAGGAAGATCACACGCTTTTCTCCTTTCACAATAAAAATAAAAGAAAAAATATCTTAAGCAAAAATAATGAAAACTATTACGCACGAACGTTGACGTCGACGATGACGACGAGACAGAGCTAACGAAAAGCTCTCAAGCTCCCGCAGGTATTTCGGCCTTTCTTCTTCTTGTCTTTTCTTTCTCTACCTACTGTCTTATTTTCCTTGCAAACAGCAATTTTTTGTCCCCCTTGTGGTAGAGAGACGTGGTGGAGAATAATTGTCTCGTAGAAATTAGAGCATGTGTCATTTTTGGCGCACCCAGACCATCACCCCCCCCCCCCCACCCTCTTCTCTTTCTTACCATCCAAAACGTTTACCCTAGTTATTTTGTGTCTCAAAGCTCCTGGCCGCAAAAACGCGAGAGAGGTGACGAAACGT
The DNA here is from genome assembly GCF_024137745.1 of Phymastichus coffea. Taxonomy (NCBI): domain Eukaryota; kingdom Metazoa; phylum Arthropoda; class Insecta; order Hymenoptera; family Eulophidae; genus Phymastichus; species Phymastichus coffea. The sequence goes on from NW_026706871.1 coordinate 1,389,877, forward strand.
AAATAGACACCCTGAAAGCACTTCTAGAATATATTATATCTGAAAACTTCGTTTGATGAGATTATTTAAAATGTCTTTGATACGAACCAATAAGTTTAGAAGTGCTTTCAAGCGGACTTTTTACGCGTTTCCTCTGTGTGAACATTAAGCTGTTTTGGATTACGTAGAAGTTTTTTTTTTGTGTTAAACTTATTTGTAGACCAAATTCATGTAGTGGTTATGAATCACACAGTATTTCGTAAAATATGAAACGGCTATCCCGGGAAAAGTTGTTTTTGTATTAACGAAAATTATTGAAAACAGACAGTAATTAAAAGATACTCCAAATTAGCTAAATGGAGGACTAATTACGGTTCTAAAATATAAAAAATCTGAGTGTTTATTAACGAACAAGGGCATCGTTATTATATACCTTTTTCGTCTACACACAATCATTTGATGATACCAATTAGTTTTAAGTAGCTAAACATAAAACCGCTATGTGTTCTAGTTGGCTTGCCTAATAAATAATGTTAAATACGGCTATTCGATCGCGAATAATAAAGTTCAGTGGAAAATGAATTTATAGTGGTAGTATTGAGGCAGCTTTGGCGTAAAAAATTTTCATAGATGAATGAACAATCGATTTTGACAAAGTAAAAAAAAAATAGTATAAACAGAAGCGTGATAATAATTCGAATTGTTGTGTGTTTTACAGACGAGCTCGGTGTCAACAAGGACAGATACAAGTCTCTGGCCGACGAGATGGACTCCACCTTCGCCGAGTTGGCCGGTTATTAAACAGCATCCAAATAACCGATTGCCAGCGGAAATCCAATTGTCATCCGACCACGATAAAAACCGATTTTTTTTTTTGGCGGGCTGGAATACCGCGAAAGAAAACACGGATATACTTCAATATCGCATGTCAACAAAAAGAAAACTCAGAAAAAAACGAAACAATAAAACAATTATTATCATACGTATTATACTACTACCGTGTATATTCATCGATTATGGGCAAATGTTCCATTTTTATGTTCTTCTATATTCACGACGCAGCCATCGTCTCATTAAGGGTTTTTATACAAAAAAAACGCTCATACGGATATGAAAATTTTCAATGTAAATGTATACATGTAAACCAGTCAGACAATAAAAATGCACCACGATTTAACGCGTGAATTGGTCATTCGTTTGGTCAGTTTACCCTTCTTTTCTTCTCTCTCCCTCGCTCTTTATACATATAGATTGTAAATAAACTGGCCAAAAGCGATGGCTTAACCGTCATGTATAGTGGACAGTTTTTAAGACTAAGGCGACGTGTCGACTGGCCATTCAAGTTTTGCAACGACGCGCATTTGTTAAGTGATTTTTTTAAGGGGAAAGGCGAGTTAACTTTATGCTTATTCACGAGGAGCTCTTCCGTCTCGACGGACGAGTGCGCGTCATTCTCGACTTCAGTGGTCGTGTACGTTCAAAGTATCGATTGAATTGATAGCGTTACGTCTACTTATTGTTCGGTGATTTAGACGTTACTTGGATAACCATGTCATTGTATCTTATTTATGATCAAAGTTTGTCACTTTACGTTATGTTGTCCTATGGAGTTATTAAAATAAATGACTGTAACTGTTTTAATGATCACGTGTTCTTTGATTCTTTCTCGCAACATCCTATATCTATACTGAACATCTTTCTTCGCAAACTTGGACTGTATAATCACATTTTTGCCGTAAAACTTATCCAATTTATCATGCATTTCATGCGATGACGCACCGTTTCACGTTTCCTTTGCAATATTACTATTATTATATGCGCGCTTGAGCTTCAAAATTGAGCTTGATCCGCTGCTGGACATCCTCATCGGTGTGCTAATCCTCTGCTCTTATCTTTACACCGCCCGCTGTTTCATGCTGGCTTTTAATTTTTAATATTAAATTTAACGTGGACTTCTATGAATCATAACCGAACTTTCCCTCGCAATCAACTATCTTCAAGTCTGACTTGACCAAATCAATTTTTCTTCAATATCAAACGAATTGAAACGTATACTGACATTTACTGACGTGATTTGAATTGACTGCTTCCAACGTTGCAAAATTACTTTATTTAAACAATCTAGTAGCTTGCTGAGCTCATATTCTATTATAACTTTACTGAATTTTTCTTCACGAAATCATTACAGACTTAATTAAGCCACAGAATAATATATTTATTTAAGAAACATCATTTGAGTCGTTAAATGGAGGTAACTGATCTTGATTGAACAAAACAAAATCTTCGACATTCTAAAATACAACAGTCAAATAATTAACTGACAATTAATAGTGGACTATAATACGAAATAACGGCAAGCAGCAAGATTAGCCCGCTTTCAAATCATTCCTTTTGCCATCTTTTGTGAAACTACGCGATTGAACATCCAAAAAGATTATTATTTCTAAATATATATCGCGAAATAAACATTTACTTACCGCCTGATGCGGTTATCAATCGTTTACTTAAAAATGAACTCGCTTACGTTGAAAAGGTCATCTATATAAAAAATATAACTATTCCCTCCTGAAAATTAGTTAGCAAGATCTTGGGCAAGAACTTGGGTAAGAAATTGTATAAGAAACCACATAAGAACTTATGCAAGTACTTGGTCAAGGACTTGCAAGTGTTTTTCGATTTATCCCATTACCATATACGATAAGTTCTTAACTAATTTTCAGGAGGGTTGCGCTTAATCGATCCTACAGCTAGCTGCAAAATACGAAATAAAACTTCTTTTTTTTTTGACCGTTGATAAAATGTGTTGTCAGTTTCTCGTGATAAATGTTACTTGTACTTGATAATAAAGGTCAAGGCATAATAAATGTGATGAATGTATATGCAATTGAACATTTATTGGCGATATTATCGACAATCAGGAAACAATAAAATAGAATTTATTTACCTACCAATAAACAATATGAACTCGATAATTTATCAAATACTTTGAAATAAGTAAGAATATAACGACATGCTGCCAAATTAAGCATCGTTAATACAGATTACTCATGTCTAAATTTTCAAATAATATGCGATGTACCGCACTTTTTGAAATGCCTACTATATGTCTATTAAGCTCGCGCACTTTCAGTCAACGATCATCCAGTACCAGTTTGTGGGTTTTCTTCACCGTTTCTGGAATCCGTCACCTCATTTGGTCGACCACTGCGATGCTCGTCTTTGACAGCTCGTATGGCCTCGTTTAAACTCTGCTACCTAATATTTTACTGTTGTAAACGACGGAGCAGACTCACCCACAGTAAAATCTAGTTCATCTTTTACATTGGTTGGGCTGAGACCTTTCAAACAAAAGTATTGTATCACACAACGACGACCAATTTTCTCCAGTTTCACAAATTCATTATCAACGTTCACTATTGATAGCTGCCAAACAACGACTAAATAAAAACTTGAAACATATGCTTTATAGATTGCTTATTTTCTAATAAAGTTATATTTTTCAAACAACTACCCCCATCTCTAGGTCAGGCCGGGTACTTCTAGGACCACCCTCGTATAAAACCAAGCATAATTCATGATTCAACCAATAAACTTCTACTGCGTTACTAGCATTTGGTAGTACAATTGTTTCGGTATAAGGATAAGATCTATAAAATGTTAAGCCGCAATCTAAAAATTTGTAATTACCAACAATATTAAATTGAAGAAACAACAAATCACTGAAACTGTATTTCGTATAATCCATATATGCACATGCTCCAGTAAATTTAAATCGGTAAGTATACTTTTGTTCGTTTATATAAATCGTAAGTTTATTACGAATTTTCGAAAATTCAGTTTTTTTTTAAATACTATATTATTTATTAACGTTACGAAAGTGCGTATATTAAATTAAAAACCTTAATACAGATTTTTTTTATTATAGAAAATATTTAACGTTGCACTGAGGTATCAATCTTTAAGCGCGTTTTTAGAAGCACCGTTACCTATTTTTTCTAATGTATCAATCGCTTTATAACCACAGGTTTTACGTTTTTCTGAAAAAGCGTTATGAAATGTTTTTCGAAATAAAAATCGAAAATTACTTAGGGGACGATATTTTGTTATTTTCTGATTGAAATTAACATATGACATTTCTTTAGAATTTCAATTTAATTTTTGCAAATTACTGACAGTTTTTTGACAATTTAAATTACTCGTTTCATAACTTTCGAGATTATAATTCATTATAAACAAAAAACGTAATCGTCGATTTTGAAACTTTATGCTAAACGGAATTTTTCGAAATGTTGTTGCTTTATTCCATAGTTAAATTTAAAAATACGTTTCGCGGATTCCTCTCTGACAAGCACTGAGCAAGTGAATCCCTATAAGTAAACACTTTTCTTTTCATCTCAACTTTTGGAAAATATAAATTTCTTCGGATTCATTGTTTGAACTTGTTATCCAGTACGGTGCTTTTTATTCATAGAAGTATCATTGCTTTCTCGTCGATCATTCCGTATATTCCATTAGCTATAATTATGCCGACAATTTTTTTTTTTTTTTTTTTATTTAACGTCGCTCTATTTACGCTCCATCAGTGCTAATCAGCGACGGAGGCTTGCAATGTGTTTGAGAATAAAGCACATGAAACTTTTTTCAGTGATTGCCTGCAATTTGTACTCACTAAAAATCCAAATGAAGATCTTGTTAGAATGAGCGAGAAACGGGAGACTCAACGTGTTAGAATAACTAAATATATATCTCTGGCAATACGGAGTGATTTCATGAATAATATCTCGTGTCGCGCTTGATCGGCTCGAATGGTTCGCGCATGGCTGACGCGCGGAGACAGTAGCTCCGCTACTTACATATCTACACTTTTATGTCTTTGTTTCCTTCCCGTTAAGCGTCCTATACTCGCCGCTATTATCGGTTTCAGAGGATGTCGCATAAATGGAGTTTGCTTGCGAAAACATTACAGTAAAATCGATATTTATTTAGTGCTTACAATATTATTCTTTGAATTTCGTGAAAATCGAGATAGATAACTACATACCTATGTATTCGTTACGGGAAAAGGCAATCCGATGAGATCTGATCCTCCATGGATCATCTTTCTCAATCACGTTTAATAATTATAGAGTGCTACGTGAACTTATCCACGAGAAATTCTCCTTCTTCACGTCCAAACGGACTTATGTAATCTTATAAACCGACCCAATTAACAACGTTTCTTGTACGCGTATTTTTTTATTTTTTTTTGTTAGAAATCACTAATCTAAGACTTGACATTGTATTTCATTTTATGATTAAAATTATTGTATTGCCGTTTTGTATCAAATTTGCCACGCAGTCTGTTGTAATACTGTTTGTAATATCCTCCAACAAACGTTTTTACACATTATCATTATGTTTTTCTAAACAATATTGAAACCCTATAATTCATTCACTGTAGCTTATCGCTAATATCTAATCGTTAAAGTATGTGTTGTGCTTTGAAAGAAAATGTTAATTTTATACGATTGGAGCCAATGTAATTAGAAATAATCTATGTGTAAATGAAAATATACACACGCAAACTTTTCAAATGAAAAACAAATTCAAATTTCAATACAGTTAATTATGAAGATTTTAGATGTAGCACGGACACAGAGCAAATATACAATTCATAAGTATATACGCAGTCTTTTAATCCCCCTTATCATTGAAAATTCAATCGACGAGAATATCTAACGATTAATTATTGTGCATTCAATTCACCATCAGTTTATTTATCTGCGTTCGATTTGCGCGATAATTTAATGAATCATCTTGTTTCAGAAAATTTGTAATGCATAAATACAAGCAAAATTACAATAATTATTGACAATAAAACTTATTCTAAAATATAACACGTAATTCTGAACTTACATGGGGCTGCATAAAAACGTATCATACAGTTCAAAATGAAGCCTCGAAAAATTCGCTGTCGATCGAAAGCATTTCGCTAGATACAATTAAAATAATATACAATGTCAATCGGAAAAATGGATTTTTCAAAACGGAGATGCGAATTTAATGTTTAATAAGTAAGCGCCGACAGGTATACGTTATATTAAAATAAATAAATAAATTGGAGTTCTGAAGGTATGGCTAAATTGGCTAATGAGTATGTAGCTACTATTAAAATTAAGCATTGATAATAGAATGTAAAGCTTTGATAAAAAATCTATTGGCCAATAGAATGATAAGAAATCTATAGATTATTATAAAATATTTCGCAATGCACATGAGTACGATGACAGTTCATTAGCAAATTGATCCTAGTTAATGATTGCACATTTCAAAATAAACAAGTTTTCGCAAGTATATTCCATAATTATAGCGTTATTGTATTGATCTTTTATCACGTTGACTTTAAACAATTTTTCATTATCCGATCATTCAAGTGCTAGATAACGATGCGTTATTCCATAATAAGAATCCTACGGAATTTTACTGCATACAATATTCAAATATTCGGTAGCAACCAACATTAATTGTTAATAATTATAAGGATTTCTAATTCGTTGGTGTAATCTGTGACATTTAGTAAAGATATAGGTTCCTCATATCTGACGTACCAGTTTTAGCGAACAGAGCTACCATTGACAAATGCTCCGAAGTCACAGCCGCTGCCCACGACAATGTGATCCATTGGTAGATAAAGGCTTGACTCCGGATAACCGAATCGATCCCACTCTACAAGCATCGTAGTACAAGTCGACCTCCATTCAAGTTACATGTATGTCCGTGCTATAAATTTCCGATATCGGTCACAATTTTTTCAACACTTTTACTCGCTACTTTTCGTATTGTAGACTTCAAGGCTAATTTCAATTTGAGACTGATATACTACGCAAGTTTATCACTTTTGCATAAGCAAATTGATCGTTTTCAAAAAATGCTGGTCCTGGTATCTTTTACACAAGACTATGTATTATTCATGAGAACCCAGCTGTCAATATCATGAAGTGATCGGTTGCCTGCTATCAACATGTATTTGTATGTCTATATAGAGGCGCCTTAAAACAATAGAAATCATGAAAATTAGTAAAGTATACTTAAATTCATCGCCTAGACGATTTTACCGGTAAAAGGGGATTTTGGCGTCACCTGGTATCTCGCGAGTGAACAAACAAATGTCAGCTGCTGCGACTGAGCAGGCGCAGGCTGCAGCTGAGTATTTGTGTGTAATCAACATAATAGAATTCCGAATTGTTCGGCTTCGTTCGCTTTTGTACATAATAAAACCTGACATCGTTACACATGCATCAAAATGAATCACTCGGAAAAGCCATTCGCTTGCACAACCGAAGGCTGCAATATGGTAAGTTGAATACATAACATTCGTGCGACTCGATTAGAACGTTTGTCTTAACCTCTCTCATTGTTGTTTTCAATTCATTGTTTAGAGTTTTGTCAACGAAGATCATTTAACCGTCCACAAAAAGAAGCACGACATGATGTTGAACCTTGGAATTAATAACAAGACCAATTTTTTCATTGGTGAGACTAATTTTGTTATTGGTCTGTACAACCCCTCTTAACTACATATCATATAGGATGCTAGAATGATTACTATTAATTCATTTCTTTTATTACAAAAGGTTTATATTTTTGTGAGTTAATTTATTTAGATTGAACGATGTAAGGTTTACAAATTGTATCATATACTTTGTTATATCTTTGTCCTATCAATAACATATCATACTATATTCTGGAATATGATCTATATGTTTATAGTATAGATGGATTAGCTTATTGTACGTATATTAATTGAATTAAATAATTCATAAACTTCTTGTTCTAGTACATATTGTTACTGCTTTAAAATGACTTATTCATCTTTTATCTTATAGCTGATCAAACGCCAACACCTACAAGATTTATAAGAAATTGTGAAGAAGTTGGTCTTTTTCAAGATCTTCAAAATGACAATCCTTTTGAAGAAACTTTTCGAAGAGCTGTTGAAACTGGAAAAAGTGGAGTTCTTACTATACCTGACGTAAGCTTAACATTTTCAAATTCTTATTTAAATTATTTACTAAAAGATATATCGTAATTAATAAGTACTCATATTCATTACATGTGAACATTTCAGGTTGACAATGATGATACACTCCATACTCCAAGTATTTTTTCTTCTATTACGACTGAATGCAATGCCTCTATTGCAAATACAACTACAAGCATTCACATTGTAAAACCAGATATAAAACATCAGACAGAGTTATCGTTGATAACAACCCCAATAATTAAGGAAACAAATGTTGAAACTAAAGTGCAATATGTAGAAAAAAATGATGAATCATCTATAGACACTGTTTTGAAAAAAACTCAAACCGTACAACCTACCTCAGAAATATTATTGTCAGATAATAGTAATTTAGTAAAACCAGATGCTTTGTGAGTAATATATTATTTACATATGATATTTTGTTGAATTTTTTTAAAGTAATATTTTTTTGTTTAGACCTATCGATGATGCAGAAATGCAACTTCTACTAAAAATACAGGATGGAAAGGTTTTAAGATTTATTGCTGCACCTGCAGCTGAACTACAAGAAGAAACTATGAAGCCACAAATGAATGAACTAATCGAGAGTAAAATTACTGTTAAAAGTAATTCCAATAAATCAAAAACAAATCCAGATCAAAAATTGTGTGCAGCTAAAATAGTAATTTTTTAATTTAAATACCAGAGAGTCATATCTATATATTTGATTCGTTTCTCTTCTTAATTCACCTTTTATTTTGTTGATTTCAGAAGTTGAAGCAAGTGCTTCCAAAAAATGGTACTGTGATTGAAGACAGAGCAACACAAAATAATAAAAATGAAAACAAACTAGTCGAACACGTAAAAGAAAAGCGATATAATCACATTGACCTTTACAGAAAACAAGCTATTTTAGAAAGGAATCGGGCTAGTTCAATGCGAGCTCGAGCAAAGAGAAAAGCTTGGATAGAACAATTGCAAGATTCTTTAAAAACTGCAAATCAAACAAATGCAAATTTACAGGCTCAAGTAAAATCCCTTCACAACCAAGTTGCAAAATTAAAAACATTGTTATTAGCTCATAAAGATTGTCCTGTAACAAAAGCTATGGAAGGAGGTATAAATTTTCATAAATTATATTTATTTTGTCTATTTAAAAATATGTATGATTATTTTACATCAATTTTTATTACAGGAAATGGAATAATAGTTGGTTCTAAAATATTGACAATAAACCCAGATGAAATGAAACAAATTCCAGTTATGTCAAGAGTGGTGCAGTCTATAAAACGTCTCAATACGGAAAAATTAATAGTGCCGAAAAAGAAACCACTGATATTGTCTTGCGTAAAAACTCCTATCATCTTACCAAAATCGAACTCTACAGCAAATACTATCACTCTTCATGGACCAGATTGCATTAAAACTATACCTACCATCAGTATTGTTTCACCACTTGTTACGCAGACTTCTACTACTAAACAGATTTTAAGTTTTATGCCTACTGATGTCACAGAAGTTTCTTTGGCACAAGATAGTCCTATTATAGAGCATGAGGATTTAAAGAAAGATATAATTTCTGAGAATACTATAACATGAAGCCACAATGTGGTTAAGTGAAAGACTGGTATATTATTAATTGCTATAACTTTGTATGGAAACAAAAAAAAGCCAAAAATGTGATACTATTTAATAATTTATAAAGTAATGTATTTGATGTAAAAAATTTGTAATTATTTGTTTGTACAGTTTTTTTTATATTTATAAAATAACTTAAGCATCATATCATTTCGAAAGATATTTTTTGAAAGAATTAATTTATAATTTTATTATTTTACAAAATTACGTATATTAATTGGAGTATTCTTAATTTTATCAATGTTATTAATTTTTAAATAAATAAGAACAAGATTTGTTGCAAAACAATTTTATTAAAGTATTTGAAACAATTTCAAGTGTTTTAGTGACATATAACAATCAATATTATGTATTATAAATTACAAAGAAATAGTGATTGAAAACTGTGTAATTTCATGTTGATAAAACTGTATTGTTCTTTGAAATAATTTAAATGTGTCATAATGACAACTAGATGTACCATGTGAATGAAAATAATTTATGACAATTTTTCAACATAAAATGCTAATTTTGTGAAATGTATAAGTCATGTGTATCATTACTAATTCCCATAATTAATTCGTTAATAATTTCTTTAAACTACAAAGAAAAAAATCTCATAACTCATATAAGATTGTTTATTTAAATACAATTAGTAAGTAATATCAGTACAAAATATACCATATAAATAAAACTTACACATGAATAAAATAGTATTGTATTATATTATCATATATAATTGATATATTGCGATATATTTTTATATTTCGGCACTATTAGCTTACAAGTATATATGCAAATACTATTTTTATTGAAGTTTTTTTTCAATTTTCCAATTTATAATTGAATTTTTTGTTACTATCCCACGGAGTATCTGTAACCCTTGGGCCCTTATCAGTTCTCCGTCCAGTAGATTCAAATATTAACACTCGACAAGAGAATGACAAGGGACTTTGGGCACGCTCTTCATATTTTATAACTATTCTAGTATCTTGTAATTTATTGTTCCCAGCCATCAAATAATAAATTTATTATAACTGTTTGTAGACTTTGTGCCTAAAAATAAAAATTTTTATAATTTCAGATGTTAATAAAAATGTTTTATATTTTGAACATCAATAAAAACTCTTCAGTAAAAGTTTTACTGAACATTTTTTTCACACTTCTAGTTATCACTGTATTCTGAGCCTAGCAAGATTATACAATGTGTAGGGTTGTGGTTGCTGTGTAAACATCACTGCAGGCTTTCCTGCACAGATAAGTAAAATATAAGATAAGAGAAATAGTTGGTTTGCTTTACATTCTTGAAAATTTGTACTAATTATATGAACATTACATAATTTCATTTATTTTTTTTTTCAAAATTCATCACCTTTGAGAATAATTAACAAAATTTAATTATTTTCTATGAATCGCAAATGACATTGTTGTTAATTAAAAGATATAAAATACTTTTTCAAGGTATACTATGTTACATACAAATTAACTTGGTAAAGACGCGTGAACCTATCGTTTAGCATCATTGTTTGATGAATGGATTCTTTGTCTTGGTTGAGTCAAGTATTACTCATAATTATCAGTCGAGATCTTGATATATACACAACGATATACTCACTTGACTAACGTACCCATACATAGAATCATTCAAAAACTATTGAATAATCATCACAGTTACGTTCGATTATAAGTTAAAAAGAGTAATTTTTAGAATCGCAAGATAAAAATGAGCATTTCGTAATCACCGTGCATTACGATTAATGAAATTTCGGAACAGATATAAGCCGCTTGTCGAATAAACGTGATTAATCAATTGAATTCGTTGCAAAGCTCGGACCTAATTCACAAGTCGGTCTGGTATACCTAGTAGTTCGCAATCACACAGAGAGCACGAGTTACTTCACTGGAAAAGTCTAATCACGCACGATTGAAAAATTCTCAGAACATATAAAAAGAGAGGCGAGAGGGAGAGACGGCATGAAACTGATGGCATGAAAGTTGGCCGGTGGAACTTGGCGAATTGTTGCCGCATTATTTATATCCGCTAGCTCGCAGGCATATGTGCACCGAGTCGATGTGTAATAAGTGCAGAGAAAATGTGCGTGTGTATGCGTGCTTTCCCGTGCGGCGGTGCGGCCATGTTTGTTCTGTATCTTGCCGACACACGCGCCTTGTCCCCGCAGCGGGCTCACGTGGCTCTCGGCAAAGAGCTTTGCATTTTTTTACACAACGTTCACTTGCTTTCACTTGCACAACTTCCATTCTCGAACGCTCGCGCAAGTTAAAGGGAAGGTGAGAACGCGAGACGACCACTGTTGGAGAGGGAACGGCTTGAAAGCTCCGTAGATGACTATTGCGAGGCTAGAGCACACGTAACTATAGCAGCAGCAACAGTAGCGAATATACGAGATACAGCGCACGAAAAGTTTAGCACGCTCGGTAACGGCGGCCGAACAGAGACTGCGAGTGCGCGAGAAGGGAGCTGTGCTCGGCTCGGTTCTCGAGTCTTGCGCGCACGCACAGCTGCGTTTGCTCGCAGCGAGAGAGCGGAGGGGGATGATTTCAAAAGCTTGCCGTCTCTCTCCGCTTTTATGCGCAGCTATCTCTCTCTCTCTCTCTCTCTCTCTCTCTCTCTCTCTCTCTCTCTCTCTCTCTCTCTCTCTCTCTCTCTCTCCAGTTTGCTCGTAACCTTCCCCTCTTCTCGCTGCTTGCTGGAGCAGCGCCATCTTCGGCTGAGGGTTACTCACTATCGCCCTTTTCATTACGATGCATTATGCACCGCGTGCTCCGAGGCTTGTGCCATTGCTGATGTTTTGCGTCTAGACTCACGCGTGTATTTTTCGCTTTCTCACTGTATATCTCCGTCATTGGCAAAAAATCCTTCCTTTTTACTCTTTTCTCGCGCATACACATCTCGCTGGATTTTCGTTTTTTACCAGAGCAGTGGCGCGCATCAATCCACTCCCCATACCCTCTTGGACGCGAAGCAAAGAGGATTAGCGACAAATTGAAAGCGAAACTTTCGCCGTGCGTGGAGCCTATGAATTTTTTTTCTATATCCGAGTACACGCATGTATGTGCTGCGTATCAAAGCGCGCTTGTTCCGATGATTTTTTCAATCAACTTGTCATTCCAATGGCGTTTGCCGCCCCCCAAAAGAATGTCATTTCGCCAGAGTGAACTCGTGGTACGCGTGGATTAAAGGTCATTCAACTCCTAGAACACTGCGGCGGCGTCGTCGCGCGACTCGTAAGAATGTTTTTTCGAATATGGATATTTTTGGAATAAGTGAATTTTCCATTGGTGATCTGAAAAAGAAAAAGCATCGTTAATAAGTACAAGAGCGTTTTTCGCAAGAGGAAGTGCTAGAACAGATACGCAGACACACACAGGCAAATTAGCATCGAAGAAGAGGCAGAAGCATCGATTTTGTCGACCAATATCAAGCTCGTTGTAAACGGACGACTGTAGAGCAGCCAAGCGCGTAAATATACTGGTTTCTGGCATTTCAAAATTGTACGGTCTGCGCATCTAAGATGCATTCGAAAAATGACAATGTAAGGGAGTATGATGAGCTAAACAAGGCCGGCTATCGGCACGCGCATAGCGCAGTGGAAAAGCTAGGTAGTTGGGAAGTAAAGCGGGGGCCAGCGAGTAATGGGAAAGAAAGAGAAAGAGGAAAATAATGAAAGCGAGATTTGCGGGAGACGGAGGAAGCGAAGAGCGAGAACAAACAGCCGTGGCGAGCAAGCGAACGAGAGAGGGGCTACAAGCAATACGAGAGCGCTCTGGTTAACCTCGTGCGACTTATCTAAAGGGCCGGGACGAACATATGGGGCACATTCCTTGCTCTAACGTCTCTGCCCCTCTCCTGCTTCTCGCCGGCGCGACGATGCTTTTTTGTTTTATTTTTTCGGCACGTGCGCGCGGAGCTGTTTCTTAGGCTTGCGCGCGGGCCTCCTGTTACGCGCGTGGATTATGTCCATTGCGATTTCTCCCTGTTTTGCTCTCTGATAATAATGATTTAATGGGAAACCCTCTTATCGCCGAGCGCAGCATCCGACAGCCCGCCGTTTTTTTTTTTTTTTTTTCTCCTTTTTTTCTCTCCGTGAGTCGATATTCGGTTCCGCCTATTCGCGCTTTATTTTTCCTTGCTCTTTATCGCCGTCGCGATGCAAAACTGGGTCACAGTGCCGCAAGCTCGCCCAACAATCAGAGCGCCCCGCCGCCGATCGCGCCGCTCATCGCCGACGCCAATCGTTTCTTCTGCTTTTCGCGAGACGCGCGTCGAATTCGCGGGCTCGCTCGGCGCGCGCCGCCTGTATCGCGTACGCGATCGCTCGGTCGCGCGCGCCGCTCAACGGATTGGCACCGTTAGAGCGATACAATTCCATACGCCGAGAGCGCTAAATGACATTAAAATGCGCCGCGCCACATTCAATTGCGGGTAATTACCGACGTGCCACTTGACGAGCGCACGGTTTACCCAATTGACATCTTTTTTTTTAACGCGCCAGCCTCCGGCCTACATTTCACGCGAGCTTTCGTTGTTGCAATACCTTTATTGGCGCAACACCTTGAACGCGTGGACGTTAAAATAAGCCTCTAGCTTGGGCGTTTCCTTGACAATCGAACGCGTACAGGCAGGTATCGGGTGCGCTCCGACAGAATCGTCAATGTCGGAATGGAAACTCGTCGCAAATGGCCGTCGAGAGAGAGAGAGACAACGAGACACATGCATCCATATCGAACGCGACAAGCCACTCGCGCGTCTCATGTGTGTGTGCGCGTGTGCTTCCGCGCTCTCGCATACGCGCGTGGCGATCAATCCTCGGAATATGGGTGCGAGCAACTTAATTTTTTTTTTTTCCGCTCCGCCCGTAGTAGTAGCACGCGCTTCGAGCACACACGCGCGCGCGAAACTTTTAATCGATAATCCTCCAATGGCGGGCAGCGCCAGTTTTTACGGTCTTTTGTGTGTGACGTGCGCCGTGACTTTTTTTCGATGAGGAGATTGAGAGAGCGGGGAGAGGGGCGAGAGTGGCATAATGTAATGAAATATGGAAGGCCCAGCAGCAGCCGAGAAAATATTCAATGAAGAGGACGAGGGCGTGGGGGAAAGGTTATATGCGCGGATTTATAAAATATGCATGCCCGCAAGAGTGGAAGGAACATTGCGAAAAGATACCTTATAGGACAGTTTCGAGTGCCAGATCCACTCGCGTATACGCGCGCGTGTGTGTACCCGAAACCGTCTATCTTCAAACTACGCTACACTGCGCGCGATTTGTTCGTGAAGTTTGATTTTTTTCGACGACGATTACCGCGCACTTGGACAGCGCGTGCCGAGGCGACTTTATAATTGGAGTGGTGTGCTTCGTCCGCAACTGTCGCGTGTCCGTTGGAACTGACGCGCGCGCCGGCCCAATTGTTTAATTCAATTTAATTTAACCGAACATCCACCAGCAGGTTTTCGAGCCGGCGTGCGTTAGCCCTCCAGCCTGTATTCATTCGTCGTACGAGTCACGAACTGGACGAAAGGAGCGCGTACGGCAACGTTTTCCGAGCGAGGTACTGCGAAATTTAGCGGCTCGCAAGCGTAATTAATTGGCCGGCAGCGAGCCGAGCGCGTGCCTGGCAAGCCCCGTAGTCGGCGAGTCGATTATACCCGAGGCTCGGACGTCGCCCAAGGAGAACGCTAACTTCTGGCAGGCGGCATTCCGCGGCGTCCCTCGCTCTCGAAATATCGCCTTGGCTCGATCGAAAGCTCGCTCTCGGCCCTCTTGGCGCTCGGCTGCCGTGTCCGGTCTGCGAGCTAAAGCAGATGCAAAAAAAAAAACTGTTGGAAGTGCCGGGCTTTCAAGGAGATTGGAGTGGCGCTCGAGCCGTTGTTCGCGCTGCCCACGCGGACTCCTTCGCCTCTCGCCGGCGACTCGCTTTCCGCGGGCTCGCGGTCCGAGCGATCGTGCGAAATCCGCCTGGCCGTCGCGATCTCGCGTCCGCGAACGCCCGTACAAAGTACACCGAATGAAATCGCGCTGCTCGTTGAATTTAGATCTGGCGCCGTCGGAGTTGGATTTAATAGGGCAAGCAGGCAATCTCGCGCAGTCGGATGCAGGAGGGTGCCGTGAGCGGCTCCGCCGTTAGCCGAGGAGAAGAGCTTTTTTCGTCGAGGGAAGGGACGAAAAATGCGCCGAAAACACGCGAAAGGAAGGGGCGAAAGCGAAGAGGAAGAGGCGCGGGCTCGAGGCGGAGTTGCGGCGCCCGCGGCTGTGTGCCGACACTCGCGTTTATGTACACACTGGCCAAGCCTTAGCCCGCTATGACTCGTCACAATTAAGGCGGTTTCGCGCGCGCGCACTCACAAAAAAAATCTGCTCCTCCGGATTCTCATCCGAGCGAGGCTCTCGCCTGATTTCATTAGGTCGTTGGTTGCTCCTCTTTGTCCGCGTGCTTGGACCTCGCTTTGGGTTACTACTGATTTTCCGCCAGGATTGCTTCTGCCCCTCTTCTCTTTTTCAGAAGTCATTTTCTCGATCATTCTCTGACTTTTTTTTTCTCCTAGTTACAAGCTTTTCCTCGAGCGCTTATACGTACGGCCAAGTGGAAAAATAATTTCTTTTCCACTATATATGCCCGCAGAGGCAGCGACACACACGTGTTCAAGAGTGAGATTAATCTTGGTATTTTATTGCTATTAAGGTCGTCTGCGTTGGAAGGGGGCACCCCCCTCCAGACATACGTCATTTTTTTCGAATTGAAAAATTTTCTATCCTCCTCTTCGTGAAGAACGCGCGAACGAGTCCTTTGCGTAATTTTTCATTAGGATCCATTGTTTCGACGTATCCGCGATCAAGTACTAAACCTTGGGACGGTATATCATCGAGCGTTGCAAACACGATTATATATAGCTTTGTCGTCTTACCCTGACATTGTTTTAGCTTGGATAAGTAGCCTGGGAATTTTACGACAAGTAACCGCGGAAATAGCCGAACGACGAATTCGGGCAAGTTGAGCATTGAATGCGCATAGTTTCACGATTATATCGGATAACGGAGTCGAAAGGAAAAAGTTTACAGGCGCGTTCCCGAACGAGCAACGTATCTCGACGGAACGTACAAAAGCCGTACACATGCACGCGTAAACGTAGCCGCTCGCACAACTAATAACTCAGCTCGGAGGAGATGCCTCATCTGCGATGTGGGAGGTAGGAGCGCTGACGCGCACAATGACAACGGGAAAAACCGCGCTCGAGCGGCGCGATATTAAAAGCGCAACTTTTCCCTTTTTCTTTTTTTACGCCTGCGTTTCCCGCCGTGGGGCGAGACAGGATTCCGCCCATCCCTGGTCCCGTGGCGTTCTTACGAGCGCGTGTCCTTCCCGAACTTCCCAAGATCCGGAGAGTGGAGGGCGGGAGATAAGCGGCGATCGGCCTTTTAACGCTCCTTCTCCTTTCCTCTCGTCGTGTCGAGCGCGACGGATGTGCGCTCTCTGGCTCTGGTCCTGTTCCTTGTAACGCTTCCGAATTTTTAGCTTGGTTCGCGCTTCCCGGCGTCATTTTTCCTTTATCTTTTTTGCGGACACGCTTGTTCCCGTTCACGCTGGACTAGATCGGCGAAGGACAAAGCGAGCTTACGCGGTGGCGTCCGAGTGAAAATGTTGCTTTTCTTTTTCTCGGATGTTGTGTGTTTCGCCGTCGACCAATCGAAACCAATAACCTACACGCGAGTCTCTCGCGAGTGCATCGAGGCGAGCACAACAAAGAAAGAGCAAGGAAAAAAAATAAAAGAAAAAAAAAAAAAGATATCGAGAGCTCGCGCGAAGACACTAGAGCGAAAAGAGCCGATAAAGTGCGCGAGATGCTTTCAAAAGCGTGTGTGTGCGCTGCGCGGTCAAAGGTGAGAGAAAGAGAGAGCGAGAGAGAGAGAGCCAAATGGAATTGTATAGGCCATTGTATTCGAATGCGATCTGTCTGCGGTGCGAGAATTCTGCTCGGTGTCATTGGCCTGTCCATATGTACATATATCCGCGTATTCTCGCGGGGGGGGGGGGGACTTATTTTTTATTTGTTCCTGTGAGTTTTGCCGTCCCTGGGTTAGTCGTATGAATTTACCATTATGCGCTTGGCGCTGACTTTCTTGTTGGTTATGGCCGGTGTCGGTATAAGCGTATGTATGACTCCGCAACTGAGGTTTCTCAAGCGAACGTTCGATTTGAACGGGAACACGCTTGACTCCGCGTCGTTCGAAACGCTACGTCGTATAATGCGTCGATCGTCTCAAATTATGCATGTTAAACTATGCACGAGCGTGCTTTTCGGGAACAGTCTACGCGCTTACGCATTTGTCGCGGGAATGGCTCGCGCGTCCGCAGTGAATAGCAAAAGGAAAACTGCTGCTCGAAAATGTAAATGCAAGAGAATGCAAATGCGCGCGACACGAGGGCCGATCCCAAGTGAGAGTTCTTCGTCCATTGACGCGCGTGGGAAGTGGGAAAGTCAACGAAACAAATAAAAAAGAGAAAATAAAATACCGTAGGCTTGCACTTTTTTTTTTTTTTTTTTTTTTTTCGTAAAGTATACGTTGCCTCGACCGCGCACCGACAACTAGTCAAATATCAGGCTCGTGCAATCCTCAGCGTATTTTAATGGGCAGGCCAGGGGAGAGGTGCTTATCCTTGATTTTTTTTCGCAGAGCTCGTCGCGGTAATCGATGCGCACATGCATATTTATCGGCTCCGGGGCGGGGGAGGGGAGGGGGCATGTTTCTTTGACCCCTTACACGCGTCCTCGCGGCGACGATTTTCCGTGGTTCGCTTTCAAAATTTCATA
Organism: Phymastichus coffea; assembly: GCF_024137745.1. Lineage (NCBI taxonomy): Eukaryota > Metazoa > Arthropoda > Insecta > Hymenoptera > Eulophidae > Phymastichus > Phymastichus coffea. Next base: position 1,408,302 of record NW_026706871.1, read on the forward strand.
TCAGCGGAAAAAATGACATACGGGGTGGGCGCGTGTTACGGCACGAGCATTTTTTTCGCCATTCGTATTGGTAAAGATGATTTTTTTTTTCATAAAAATTTACCGTTGCAATGTCACGCTATAAATGAATCTTGCAGATTCAAATGAAAGACGTAATGTTATAAGATTGCTTGACATGTACAAACGTCTTTTTCGTATTTATTTCGTATTTGGAGTCGCGATGTAAATGCGAGATGCTCGGTTGTTCGTAATAGTTTTATAAATAGCAGTGGCATCTAAGTATTAAGATGTGCGAATGGAAGTCAACTACAAGTGATAAGAGGATGATCAACTTTCATGCTAATCATCCGGAAGATAAATAGAAAACGTTCGGCTTTGGTCGATAAAAGCTCAACGAAGTGGTCTACCCGTAGAAAGCAGCCGAAGACACGGAAACTCTGCCTACTGATTAAAGGACACGATAAGAGCGCAGCAGGTGCGTCAGGGCACGTCTGGAGAAGCGAGGAGAACGCGAGGTCAACGTTTTCAGGGCCGGCGGCCAAAGAAGATAAATAGAGAGAAAGCGCGACCAGACGAAGATATTGGTTGCTATGCCGACGGAACGCGGCGAATGCACGCATAGCAGCGCCAGGCGGAAGTGTAAATGAAAAATTTACCCCCGAAGAAATTGAGCGCGAAGAGAGCGAGAGAGAGAGAGCGAGAGACAGGAATGGGGGGGGGGGGGGGTAATGAGAATGAACGCGCGAACGTGATATACTGGCAGTAACCTATTGCCGCGCATGTACGTACCGACTGTTTATCACTTACCATCGGTTCGCTCGCGCGCTTTCATTGTTTTCCCATTCGGCCGCGCGACGACAAATGGACTCCGACACTCGCGCCTGCTCGTTCTCGGGAACCAAACGAGATGATAAGAGCGCGCGATAAAGGCGGCAACGCGCGAGGGGAGCGCGATATTGACCGCGAAGCGGCTGCGCGGAGGGCAGAGGCGCGTCGCCTTACGGAGAGCGGCGGCGGCAGCTGCAACAGCAGCCGCCTCGCTCGATCAAAAGAGCCAGCTTAGCGCGGCATTAATTGCGATATCATGCCCGAAGCAGCTCGCTCGCGCGCGCGCGCGCGCACGCGTAATACTCGGCGCGTGTGCGCGGCCGCGTATAGCCGAGGCGCGCGCGGCATTCAAGCTCCCCGTGCGGAGGTTCGAACCTCGCGAGAGCCCCGCCGACAAATGCAATTTCGGAGCCCGACGCGCGCTGCCGCCGCAGTTTCATAACGCGCCTTTCTCGTCCGCGACGATTTAATCACTTTTCATCGGGACGGGATTGCGACTTTCGATGGCAATTGCGAATCCCCGAACGCGAACGGACGAGTCTCTCGAGGTCGTCGAGTTTGCCGAAATCCAGCTGCGCGAGATTGACGTTTCCAGCGGAGCTGGCTTGGATTATTCGGAACGAAAGTCTCAGCGTTTATAGGCTTGACGCGGCAATTTTTGATTTAACGTTAAAGCGCCGTTCCGAGTATCGGAGTCAGCGCACGTCGACGACGGGAGTTTCGGCTTGTAATCGGCGAACGTAAATATTCAGAACGCGCAGCGAGGGCACGAAACCTCGTCGATCCGGTCGATAAAGTGCCCGTTACGAAATTCGCTCGGCCGAAGTCTCGAGCCGCCGCGAGAAAATCTGCACGCGTACGCCGCTCTACACGGTATATCGCGGGGCGATATCGGGCAGAAATAACCGAGATAAATGTCGCTCTCGGTGAGCGTCGGCGTGTGCCTGACCTACAAAGACAACTTCAATCTCATTGACGGCGGATTCGGCGCGTGTAAGCTCGGTCGAGGTTGTCAAAGGCTACGGGGGAGCTTCGCGATTCAATTTTCAGATGATAATTGCGTGTATCGATGCTAAAGCGATAAAACGAGCGAGCTGAATAATGCAGTTCGAGTAAATGGGGACCACGCGAGAGAGCCGAATAAACGCGTCATATTTGAAATACCACCTGAAAGATTCAAGCTGAGAAAGTAGTTCATTGAAGCGCGGGAGTGGCTCTTTGTGAATTTCTAATTAACCCACTTCTTTGATATGCTATATACATATATCGAGGCTAATTAATAATGCCCTAAGCAGTCCGTCGCATTTTCAATCGACGAAATGCCTGTAATTTCGAATCGCTTTGATCATCTTCGTTATTATTATAATATATTGAACCCGTTTTAATCATTGCCTAATTGACGTTAATGTTCCCTAAGTTTATTCGATACTTGAATAATTCCGAGCGTTGAAATATCATAATCTCGCTGTGCACTCCGCGGGAAGCTGCGCGACGAAAGCCCGCGTACCGCGATCGGCGCGACGAGGAGCGATCGAGGCGAGCGCGGCGCGAAAAGAGAAACAAAAGAGGCACCGCGGCCGAAGAGCCGAGACGGGCAGGCCAGACTCGCGCGGACGAGCGGCCGGGGGGCGGCGGAAGAGGCGCAAAAGCGGCCGCGCGGGCCTGGGCAAACAGCCGCGCCGCGCGCATATGAAGGCGATTTCCTAGGCCTCCTCCGACGCTTTAATATCCGCGCGCGTGGCGCCCCGGCTTTTTAATTATCCGCGCGCGCTGCGCTTCTTCCTCTCGTTCGCCGGCCTCGCTCGCGCCGCTGGATTAACTATTTTCTCTCTCGCGCGCGGAGACTTTCGAACGTTTTAATTATGCGTCGTCGAGCCTGTCTGCCGGTCAGCTTTCGTTCGATGCGCCTAGCGGAGCTTTCGGCTTTTTATTTGCGTATTTGTCTTTCTCTCGGTGCGTTTCGCGGGGGCTCACCGAGTTAGAGCGCTATGTGGGTGGCTCGCTGCCGCGTTCGATGGAATTCGAGCGCCGCGCATTCTTGACATGGTTTCGCGTCGCCGAGCTCGCGGCGAACCAGAGAGAAAGAGATCCGTCGATAAACAGAGCCCGGCGCGCTCGAACGATATTCTGCCTTCGCGTTCCGCAGCTTTTTCGGCTTCTTTTTTCATTTCCCTCTCTCTCTCTCTCTCTTTCTCTCTCCTTCTTTTGTCTCGTGGCGCGCATTTGTCGCGGTTTCAGCCGCGACTATTAGACAATTAACGCTCACGAGATATTGACAATTGTTCTTTCCGGGCTGTTCAAACGAGATGAAAGAGCAACGCAAATCAGAATATTTACACTGACGGGGCAAATAGCAAATAGAACGGCGGAATAAAAATTTGAAACGGTCGTGGTTAAATTGAATAAAAACTCGGGTAGGGTAAACGGCGAGCAAACATTTGCTCATCCGGTATCTGGCATCGCGACATTCGCTGAATATCATCGATACATTTGGCCTTCCTCGGTCGCGCGCCATCGGCAATTCGCCGTCTCTCTTTTTTCCATTTTCTTCGGTGGAAGCCAAGGCATCCTTCCTGCCCTCGGCGACTTGTTTGCTCTGGATATTAGCGGCTTCCCACCGCGATGCGCAAAAAAAAAGAAAAAAAAAATTCTAATTCGCGAGCGCTTATCGCGGACTTTGAGCCTTTCCCGCGGTTGTGTTTGTCCCGGCTGCGCGAGCTGATTTGAAAAGGAAATTGGCCGCTGGCTCGCGAGGAAAAGACTCGGGACGTTTCGCTCTCCTTCTTTTTTAATTTCTTCGGAGAGCTTTGCGGCATCGCTGCAAACGAAATCGCGCGACAGCGACGACATTCAAGCCGAGATTGCGCGTATTGAGTTTACTTTTGGAAAATGAACCGAGCAAAAGTTCCTTTTTAATCAACGTTAGACGAGGAGTCGCCGGAGCGACGCGCGACGTCTAGCTCGACCTTCGAGCTGGAAACACTTAAGCGGTTTGATAAAGCCGCGGCGATTAGTGCGCAAAAACTGCGGAGGCGCTGCGCGTCAATGGTCGCGGAGGAGCCACGAAAAAAGAGCGAGCCCGAAGCGCCAAGCTGCCAAGTGGAAGCTGGCAAAAAGCGACAACGAAAAAGACTTTGACGTCGACCAGCAGCAATCGAATGAAGTCCATTAACAAACACTGGCGCGGGGGGCGTTAAAAGAGCCGCGACTCCGGCTCTAATTGTTTTTCGCAGGCTTATCACGCTGTACTCTCTCTCTCTCTCTCTCTCTCTCTGCAATCTCGGGTTCGAATTAGAGCCGCTCCAAATGAAACGACTTTCGGCCTGGTTTAACTGCTGCGACGAGAGTGAGGGGCATCGTACTCTCTACAGACTCGAGTTGCATCAATTGCACGAATTAACTGGTAACGAGAGTGTTTAGTGTCTCCTCTCTCTCTCTCCTCCCGCGCCTTCCTTTTTTTTTTCTTTTCCTCTCTGTTATCGCGCCTAACAGCTGTATAACTCTCGGCGGCTATTAAAAATCCCCTCAATTTTATGAGATTACCGCCGCGCTGCTGCCCGCGCAATTTATGCCTCGTTTCAGCCCCGCACGAGAATTATCAATTACGTCTTTTTACTTGCCACGGGCGTGGGCTGGCTTATTGGTCGCTCGGACTCGGTCGCGGCGGCAACGGAGACGGCCAATTTTTTTTTTATCGGCCGAGAAAATCCGCGACACCTTTTTTTCGTCTCCGGCGCGCCTTATCTCGCCACGCACGCAGATAAAGCCCGCGTATCTAACCGCAGCTACGAGAACTCGAGATCGGTCGCACACGCCAGTCGGTTACTCGGCTTTCGACCCAAGAGTCGAACCGGATTCCCCCTTCCGGCGAGAGCCCAGCCAGCGGAGCGCGAACGCAAGGATCGTGCGACGCGCCAATTTTTTCTTTCTCTCCCTTGTCCTCGTGTCCGCACCCCTCTCTTGTCGAGCCCTTATTTCGCTGCGGAACGCTCACGTAACACACATTTCTTCGCTCTCCGTGTCACGAAAAGAGGAGTGTTTGAAATATTGTAATTGAAAATTTCGGTTGATTACTCGGCTCGTTTTCTGAGAAGCGCGCGGCTGCCGTAAAGTGTAACGGAACTGCAAGTACACAGCGCTTAACCGCTGCCATAAAGTTTATTACGGCAAAGGCACGCGAGACAAAAACTACGAGTTATGCAACCTGCGCGGATGGAACGTACGTGTCATAATCACCAATGACTGGGTGAAATAAAGTGACCCCGTTGCGCCGTCTCGTCGTATTACGCGCCGAGGAAACTTTCAATAATAAAATAATGCCAGCTGGAGACGCCTACCGCTCGAATCGTCCAGTAATAAAGGCCGAAAGGCCGAAGCGCGTGGACGTGGAACGAGTATCGGTCCACTTCCGACGTTTGCTCGGCGGTAGCTAACTGGGCTGCTCTCTCGAATGAGCTCCAGGCCCGGCTGCTCGGCACATCCCCCCCCCCCCCCCCCAACCGTCCTTCTCTAATTGCAAGTGGAGGTGGAATCGCGCCACAGGCGCCCAAAGAATTATATCGCGCGACGAGCGCCACGGCGGCGGGCCTAATTAAAAGCCCGGAATTCGTCTCCTCCTTGCCCGCGTCAGCTCGTGCCTTACGCCCAACTCGATTTCCCAAGGACTTTCCAAGGGCTCGCGGGCTTTCTTCGGCCGATCGGCCGCCGCGATCGTTGGATCGCCCGTCGAGAACGGCGTGACCATTGCGAACGGAATGTCGGGGTGGGGATGCGCCTGGATATCTATCTAATAAAGCCAATTGCAAGGTGGCGCTCGTTCGCTCTAACGGGCAGCTCGGGAATTCGACGTAAAGCAGCATCTGGTCGCGAGGACACGGCGAGACGCCTCTTTGCGATTCGCTCTCGCAATTTTATCGGCGACTCGTCCGTAACGACGTCGCCGCGGCGGCCGATCGCGAAAGAGGCGCGCGCGCGAGCTCGTAACCGCTCCTCGCCCCCCCCCCCCCCTCCACCTAACGAGCGAACTCCGAGGAATCGTCGTCCCTGATAAAATGTCGAGCGGCGTCGCGTCGCGGACGTTGCGATCGAAGGTTCGTCGAGCATGCAAATCGTTTCCAACGGGCAGCATCGCATCGTTGTCGAGCGACGCGGATGCGAACGGCGCAGGCGCGCGCGTCGGGCTGGAGTTCGAAATCGGCCGGGCTCGAGGAGTACCGCGAGAGCCGGCGGAGGACGACGGAGCCGCGGGGAGGAGCAGAAGCTCGTCGGAACTCACTGTGCGCTCGGCCGAAAGCTCTATTTTCAGCCGCTCTCGTCGGATGCTCACGTATAGTTTGCTCCAGCTTCCGGCATCGGCGTCGCTTCCCGTGCAACCGGCGCGCGCACAGAATGGAAATAAACCGAGCGATCGCGAGCAACGCCCAGCCGAGCATCAAGAGGAAAGAAACGAGAGCGCCAGTTGTTCGCCGGCGAGTCGTCCGCGCTAAACTGAGAGATAATTGCGCGCGTTCCGACTGCTATCTGTCCCGCTGACCCTCGACGCTCTACCTCGCCCCTCCTTCTCTCTCTCTCTCTCGCTCTCTCTCTCTCCTTCCTGCGCGTGTGGGACGACTACGAGTGCGACCGCACGCACGCGCCTACTGCCGTGCGCGAAAGAAATCCGCCGAGTTGGCTGAGTTGTCATTTTTTTTTTTTTTTTCAGCGGTGCGTGCGCGCGCTTCTGCAACGTGCCGTCGCGGGAGAAACGGGAAGGGAAAGTGCTTGTTGAAAGTGTAGCTGCGGATCAACTGTAATTGCGCTCGACGACTTTTTTTTTTTCTTTCTTTCTTTCGACCGACCTGCCACGCTACTTCTACGCGAGGGTTTGCTGGAAAAGGGACGCTTGCAAGATTTTTTTAAATATTGACGCTTGGAATTCGTTTTGATTACCCAGGCGCTTTCGACTCGCAGACACGCGTAAATGGGATATCCGTTTGAAATATTCAAACGTTAGTATGCTTACACTTTACTAATTGGCGTCGGCTATTTTCCGATCTTATTCGAATTTGTTGAACGAACAATTAATTACACGTACACCTATCGAAAAGACACATGAAAAGGGGGGAAGGACAATGGAGGGACGGTAAATCGACGTGATCGGCGAGTCGGCAACTCGCTGAAAAATTCAACGATTAATCGGGCGACTGCGCGGTTCTTTATATCATCGCGTAAAAAGCAGCCGTGCGGTACATAAAATAATGGATAAGGAAAGAAAAAAAAAGGAAAAAAATTAACAAACAGTGGGAACGTATTGGGCTCGCGTGCGGTATACGAGAGAAATCGATGCATTGAATTTGATGAAAATCGTCCTTGATAGGGAGAGCAAATAGGCGAGAGAGCACGTGTATTAAAGCGAGGGAGGGAGGGCAATCATAATAATTCATTGTCCGCTTAAAAGGCGAGCAAGCAGACTCTCTCTCTCGTTTCATAATTAACAAAAGGGCATTTGGCTCGGGTCTCATGCAGCAGCAGCAGCAGCTTTATTTGTGCGCTTTCCTCCATTTCTTAGTAGCACCTGGGACTCCCACTACGTTGGGCGCTCGTTAATTATCGTCGCGTAGCTATGCTATAGGCACTGACCCAACTGCCAGAGAGAAAGCCCGGGGGATGAAAAAATTATGCCGATCGATCTGCCGTGAATTTTTTTTTTTTTTTTTTTTCGCCCCCTTTCTTTTCTCGCCGCCGCTCGCTCTTTTTGGCTCGAGCTACTTCTGCCCCCCCCCCCCCCCGCGCTCGCGCGCCACCCCTTAATGATTTCCTCTGGAATTTGTAAATTGCTTTAATTTAGTGCTGCACTCCCGACGCGCGCGCGCGCGCTTGCTTACGAGCCTGTGCGCCAAAAGATCAATTTTGAAGGCTCCTTGGCGCCAAGCTTTCTCTCTCGCGCGCTCTTCCTAGACGAGAATCCTTTTCAAACTTTATTGCGCTACTATCAAGTACTTTATTCTTTCTTCTTCGTTTCGAACATTCGATAAAGATATTACTCGTAGTGAAATTCATGTCGCAAGTGTACTGTCATCTTCTGTAAGTGCAGTGGAATAGAAATTACATTGGAGTATTCAATATTCTTATACATGCCTTCTACGAAATTGCGCAATGAACCAGTTTTACAATCACGACGGTATTTATTGCATGGATTTCACGTTCATACATTGTTCAGCGTTTGGTTATTTACGCGAAAGTTTGAGTATCGCTCGTTGAATTTATCATCGTACTTCTTATTTAAAGTAAAAGAAAAAAAAAAAACAAAAAACAAAAAACTGTTGAATAATAACGCAAAGATTGATGTTATACCAACGCACTCGTTTATTTTCCATAAAACTGTAATAAATTTCCAACTCTCGTCGCCACAAAACGCGAATAAAAGCAGCAGCGCGCGTAAAACTTTTTTTTTATACCTTATAATCTTCATTGGCTTTTTCCAGTTTTATTAGCAAGTCCTTTCTTTCCCTCTCAAGTTTCTAAGCGAATTTTTAATCATATGCTCACGTTACATGAAAAAGTTTTTAATGAATGTTTACCTTAGTATCAGCCGAATAACGTAGGTTAGACGGAATCGCAAAATAGGCGAGGGGGTCGTGGCTAATTCCTGAAAACAGACGAAGAGGCAAAGCTTAAAAAAGTGTGCTAATAATAGATGAACAACTGCACGTGTCGTAAAGTAGCGAGCTCGCCGCGGTCGGTACAAGTGCGAGGCAGCGGCGGATGATCGGCTCTCCGCGAACTAGAGAGCCCCAGCGCTAATACGTTCGGGGCATTAGCAGCCGATGGCGCGAAGCGCGAGCACGCGGCGCGGAAGAAAGACGCCTTTGTCCCTTTTGTCGCGGTCGTTGTCGCCCCTTACCCGGACACAAAGGCAGATCCGCCGAATATCCATCCTTGGCAACTGGAGCAGCTGCCGCTGGCGCTCTGGTCCCCGCGAGTCGACATAGCGTCGGATCGCTGCACGCACCTCGGACGGAGAGCGGCAAATCTGATCGGGCGAGGTCTCGCAAGCGGGAGGGAGTAACGATCGCGCGGCTGAAAAAGAAATCAGTCGGCGCACACGTAATATTCGCGCCGACGAGGCGAAAAGTTCGATCACCCCTTTCGCGCCCTTATAACGGGGGGTTGAGAGTTGGCTCGCTCATATCGGAGCTCTCTATGAGCGTCTTTCGCCGTTAAAGTCCCTGGAGTGCCACTAGCGGCTTAAAATCCAAAAGCTTCGAGAGCGAGGGTAGCGGCGCACCAGTAGTACTTATAATCCCTTTCGCGAGAGCGAGGCATTCCTTAAAATTAGTGTCTTGGCCGCCGCTTCTAAAGCCACGCTGACGGTTTTTCAGCGAAATCATTATGTTAATGGCCCCCGCGCGCCCAGCCTCGGCGGGGACAGCGCTCTTTGCGAGCACTCCGCTCGCACGCGAGAGTAAGTGCGCGCGCGCTTTTTTTCGCCCGGGTTTTCGCTTCTTTTCTTTCTCATTGTTCGCGACAGATTTGCTCAAACGGCTAGATTGATAGGTGGCGGTCGCAGCGAGGCCGTAATTGCGGAGATTTATCCTCTCCGACGATCGGTTCGCCCTGCCCCTCTTTCCTGCTTCCTCTTCTCGCGAGATACTTTCACCGTCGAATGGCCCTTTCGCTATCGAGGCCTGCGGATCTAACTTGCAATATCGTCCGATGGATAAAGTCCTTGTACAACTCGAGCAAGCGGAATATTTTTTTTCATTGTGTGATTACGGGTAAAGCTGGCGGCTTCGGGCTACACACCGCGTCGCGCAAGCTTCTAATACTTGGAGCTCCTGCACTCGTATAGTTTAGTCGCGCGAATCGTCAATCTTATCCTGTGATCACTCGTAATTATTAATTTGTAAAAGGCTTGGCTAAATGTAAATGCTGCGACGGCAGCTCGAATTCCAGCAGGCAGCTCTCAATTTTCTCACGCAACGATCGTTTCTTCAAAAAAAAAAAAAAAAACAAAGATAAAGAAAAACAAGAAAGTTGGATCGGCCGCACACTTCGCGCAACAAAATGCTCTTGTTCAAAGTTTGCACGCGTTTTCAGTTTCGCAGGCACTTTAGCACTTTGAAAATTTGATATTAGAGAGCTGCTCCTCTGCTGCGACGTCATTGTATCCGCGCGAGTCAAGCTATTAGATTAAACTTGGCTGTAGATTGAACGAGTAATTTGTGCCGCTAAAGACAATGGGGGGGAAAAAATACCGAGATAACGAGGCATCGCGCGCGCAAAGAAGGATTTATTCGTCGCTTTTGGTCGGCTAATAAAGTGTATTATACATACGTGAGACTCTCGTTCCTCGAGTTTCTCCGCGCTGCGTAGCTTTGCTATTTAGGTCAGAAAGCACATCGCGCGGAGATCCTATAATCTCGTATCAGTCGAGGCAACTTTTAATTAAGATATCCTTTGAACGAAGAACACGCGGCAGTTCGTACTTCCACAGAGCGAGAGAGAAGCCGGGTGACTCTCCGGAAACACCACTGGCGATCTATCCAGCGACTTAGCTGTCAAAGAGTAAGTTTATTACAAGGTACAACGGACGCTGGCAATTGCATCGAAGAAGCGTATAAAAAGTAGATAATGTAACGAGCGTATACAGGGCAGATCAGCTCGATAGAAGGTGGCGTCGCGCGAATCAATGGGTTCTCATTAGTGGCAATCGAGGTCAACTACCCCTTTAGCATAACAACGAGGAGCAGGCACGCGACTACGACTCGTCGGGAGGTAAAGTGCATTGCGCTGGCAATAAGTTCGGGCGCGGGCGTACGAAGTGCGCGCCAGGGAGAGAGAAAGCTTATGCAGATTACGCTCTCTCTCTCTCTCTCTCGGTTTCCTGCATAAGCGCCCCCAGGATTTCCGCGCCGCGTATGTATGTCGTCGCCGAGCCGCCTGCAATAACTTGTACGTGATTAGCCGTGTGTGCGTGCGCGCGCGCGCGGCTAATAATTAATTCAGTCGTTGCGAGTTGCCGTGAGTGCTGCTGCCGGCTCCGATATGCCAGTGATTGGCCGTTTAATTTGAAATCGACTAATTTCCTCCTCGACATTTCATAAACTCGCCGATAGACGCGAGATTGCCGTCGGCTCGCACGTTCCGCCGGGAAAATCCGTTGCGGGCGAGCGCTTAGTTTTAATTTTGCGCGCAAACAACGGGCGGACAGCGGTGACCTCTTTCGAACGCGCCAAGTCGTCGGCAAATATTTAAGCGGCGGCGGCGGCTAGCTGGCCGGCGGGGCACTAGATATGACGATCGCGCTGACCAAGCGCGCCCGACTGCGCTGCGGCTCCCCGTGCGGAACTTTGCGCGCGACGCGCATGCCATTTTGGTGTTTACAACCGAGGTTACAAGTCGAGTTTCGGCACTAATGAAAACTAGCGGGGGGGGCATCCGAGAGAGCCGAGCCGGCCGTCAATGGTCACAAAGGCATCGGCGGCGCACTTGGCGCGGAGGAGGAGGAGGAGGAGGCGCTTTCTCGTTTAGCTTCGAGCTTTTTAGTGGGGGTCGAGAACGAGATTTCATTGGAGATTGCGTGACCGTTCGAGTTAGTGTCAAGGGCCTCGAGTCTTAAACGATATTAGCCGCGGCCGCTTCCTCCCCGATTTTCCGTTTTTTCCTTCTTCTGCCTTAATGGTATTGTGTTTTAATCGCTTTACTTGCAACTCCGCGACCTTCTCGCCTCTTATCTATTGCTTTTCTCGGGCGCGACCACGAAAGAATACTTTCATATTCCTCGCGCGCGAGATATGCATATTTCTCGGCGCGGTTCATAAAAGACCTCGTTCTCTCGCACTCCGGCGCACTTCTAGCGGGGGGGCGATAAAAATGAGCGCGCATCGCGCCACCCGAGCGCATTTGCATAATTAAAGCGCTGCCATAATGCTCGGGACGTCGAGGCGCGGCGCGCTGACGTTCGGTAAAAGTCGCGCGATCAGCGCCACGCGGAGCGCGGCAGGCTCGATAAACAATGGGGCGAGCGAGAGCCGCGTCAGTGGGGCGGCGTTGGCTGGCGCTGCGAACTCCGATAATCGCTCGAAAAACCGGGCAGCGGTACGAGGCTGCGAGGGGCGAGGCATCGCCGACGGCAATCGCCGACGGGCGATATCGGCGCGCGCGAACTTGGCCCCGGCGCACCGCGACCTTTGGCATTTTAACGAGGGAGCCGGCGTTCGTGTCCTCTCTCGCTCGCTCGCGCCATAGCCGCCTCGCCGCTGACCGGCTTCCGCTCGCTCGCAGGGCCGAGCGTCTTAATTATCGAGCAGCTCGTCCGCCGCTATCGGCGACTTTTATCGCGCCAGTTGTGCGCGACTCCAGTCGAGAGATTCGCTTGAATTATTCAGCGCAGCCGGTTGATCTGATAATACCCACTGACCTCTTCGGGATGTTACCCGGTAAACACGGGATTATCTCCGAATTCAAATATGTCGTAGGGGAAGTAATGACGAGCGCCCGTCAAATCTTCCGAGAATAGCGCGTATCCCGGCACTTCCAAGAGGGAACGGACGATCGCTCCTTTCTGTCGGCCTATTTTTTCTAAAACCAACAAACCTCTATCGTCGTCGCTCATTCGATGCTACTCGGTGGTGACCAGCGATGGACGGACATAGGCGAGGGTACTAATCCGAGAAGAGAGACGAGCCAGGAACTTCCGTCATCGCGCTGTGCCTTGAAAAATGTTGGGTTTGTTCGCGTGCCGCGTGTGGCGTTTGAAAAGCCGCGATCATCTCAGTCGACCCCCCGCTGAAAAGCAGCCACTCGAAAAGCTGAAAAGTCCAGGCAGGCAGGCACAAACGTCGGCAAGAGTGCATCAGCTCGTCGTCGCAAGCTCTCGAAAGCCACCCGGCTGTCGGCGAGGGGGAGAGAGAGAGAGAGAGAGAGAAAAATGAGGATGGGGGAGGGGAGGGCTTTAATGAACTCGCGCGTGGCCGGGGTCCCGCACATAAGTCAGTGTGGCGCTCTGGTTGATCGATAACGCGCGAGCAGCTCTCCGAGTTATGGGATTTTGAATGTCTAATGAATTCCTCGGCAGCCGCTGCAGCGAGATTAATTTTCGCGGAATGCCGCGCGTCCGCCCCCTCGGCCTGCCCGACAATCGGAGAAACCGTGGAGATTGACGAGCCTCGCTCGAGTCAGCTCGCCGCGACGCGGATCGCGCGCGTGCGCCAGACCGCCGCCGCCGCCGCCGCCGCCGCCGCCGCCTCGATTCGCACTCTTGTGCCGAGCTCGCGCGGTCGGCCTCCAGCGATATGCCGCGGCGTCGTCGTCGTCGTCGTGCACGGAGCGACAAAGCGCCACGCCGAATCGATCCGCGGCCCGCAGCGCGCGATATCCATTTGTCTCGTGGCGCTCGCGCGCGCAAGTGCAGTGCCGAGCGAAACGCAATCGAGGTCAGTTGCGGCCGCGGAGATTTGAAAAGTAGACGCGAGACACAATCAACCCCTTGAACAATGCTCTTTGTTGCGCCTGTTATTGCGGCATCGCTCGGGTTTTTTCTTCGCCCCTCCGTGCGCGCGCGCGCGCGTGCGTGTGTATTTGTACGCGTGGGCGAATGCCAAACTAGTTGAAAGGTATATAGCTCGCGGAGCTTTCTTTCTTTCGCTGGCTCTCTCTCTCTCTCTCTCTCTCTCTCTCTCTCTTTTTTAAGCAACGGCGGCGATGCAACTCATTGTTGCGCCTCCCAAGTTTCGTTCAAGTTTGCCAATTTGCGAGGGCTTTCAATGCTCGCGCCCGCGGAAATGAATGAATGCCGATATTCGCGCAACAATGAGCCTCGCGCCTCGTTGTTTGCGCCATCCGCTAGCGCACTGGCTTTCTTATATTTTTTCCCTCCCCCCATTCGAATGTGCCTCCTATGTATCGAGAGAGAGAGAGAGAGAGAGAGAGAGGGAAGGGATTGCCATTCTTTGAGCGCGACCGAGCGAAAGGTCCGAAGGCGAGTTTTATTTGGACGATTTTTTGAATAGGAAAGTCGAGTCGTCGGCGACCGTATCAAATTAGCCTCGTAGTCGTCTTGCTTTGAGCTTCCCTAAAGATCAGCCAATTTCGCGACGTGCATCTCTCTCTCTCTCTCTCGCTTCCGCCACATAGCTTTCGGCCTTTTAATTAAAAACTTTCTTTTTGTGTCTGCTGGCTTTTGTTTATCTCCGCTGGCTTTCCGCGGAGTTCTGTCAAAATTATTTACGCAACTTGGCGCCAACTTGGTCTCGCTGCATATTGTGTTCGCGCAGATGAAGTTCTTCCATTGTTCGCCACAGCGAATCGTCCCTCCAATCCAACATCTTTGTTTCTTTCGCTCGCGTTGGAACGCACGCCGCGGCTCCGCTGTCTCGATGTGATCGAAATGCGCAACAATGGGATATCGCGAGAAGGCGACGGCGACGCGCGCATTCCCGGTGCCAAAATCATCTTTCTGCACCGGCGCTCGCCGCGCGCGTACGCAGCCAAGGGGGGTCGAAGAAAAGGCGCGCGCGTATCGCTGAAAGGCCAAAGAATCCCATATTCGACACCGGTAAATGCATCGGCGCTGTATTTACCCAGGCGGCGGCGGCGGCGGTGGCGGCACCAGCAGTCTCGTCGAAGAAGGAAATGCAAGTGGAAAAATACAATAGAGCCTAGAGTGTATTTCCGGGTATACGGCGAAAAGCCAACGAGCCAGGCAGTCCCACGTCTGCGCGTACGACTGAAACGACACCACTTACCACTGCTACACGGCTAAGAGCGGGCTATAGACAATTCCTACGGCTGGCGTGAGCCAAAAAAAAAAAGTGAAAAATGAAAGAACGCGGTTCTCAGTGCCCTTTTGCCTTTTGAAGCTGGGGGCGATCGGGAGCCTCGCGATTACGCGCTGCGTCGGGTCCGAAAACAGAGATATCGCGGTTACAGAGTATTATTTACAAACTCAACTAATTAAACTGTCATTCATCGCAGTACAATCGGCGGCAATTCGGCCGAACGAACTACCGTAATTTGGCGGCTAATACCTCTCGATTCACGCTTCAATTAGCGCCTACGGCAGCTTTATTACCAGGGAACGACGACAAAATAGAATTATACTTACGCGTGGAATCGAGGCGGATTCAAGTAAATCCTGAAGTATCGAGTGACCCGTCAAAATGTGTCAGCCAGGCTCACGCTGTCGATTACACCTCTCATCGCAGGCTCGCGCCTCCAAATTCGTTATTTATTTGTTTAGTTTTTGTCTTTCGTTGCAAGTCCGCGGCGTTAATTCTCATCGTGCGATCCAAGTTTCGCGAATGCGACTTAATCCCAATTGAGCGTTGATGAGTAATTTGACGAACGCGCAATAAGTTCCCGTGAATAATGGCCTCTAAGAATGGGCACTCTGGCGCAAAGGAAATAATCAAATGGCCTTGCTGGAGCGCTGACGATTTGCCAAGGTCCCGCCTGGAAATTAGCGCTCCAGCACCTCGTCCGTTATCACAAGGCTCTCCGGTGGAAAACAAGAGGTTAAATGCCAAAAGAGCTTTTTCTTGGCTCTAATCTTCCTACAAATAACGCCGACAAAAAAAAAAGGCGGAAACGAACGAAATCCACAGAAAAGTAGAGTAGAGAGCCTCGACCGCACAGGGACCCGACAGTCGACGACGACAAAGAAGCGAGAGAGCAAACCTCAGGATCTCGATGATAATAATAAAGAGCCTCGGTCTCGCAGCAGGCGAGAGAGAATGAAAGAGAGCAAGTGTAAAGAAACGAGGGCCCCGTCAAATTAATCTTCAAAGGCTCTCTCTCTCGGGCCACGGAGAGGCCGTGTGCTTGGGCGCATTGTTTTTCGCGACGCTGGAAAAAAAAAAAAAAAAAAAAAACAAACAAACACCCTCCGCGCGCGCGCGCGTGTGCGTGCGTGTGCTTGCTCACGGGGCTCGCTAGATTAAGGCGGCCTTCTTATCCCCATTTCCTCGGAGGATCGCCGCGCGCCCGCTGTCCCTGGGGGGCTGAGCAGCCAGCCAGCCGACAGAGACTTTTGCTACGACGACGGCGGCGGCGGCTGCGACGGCGGCGCGACCATTTGTCTGCGCCGATTTTCGTACGATGACCCCCATCCCCCTACACGCGAGCTCGAGTTAACCAAATTACTAACGCGCGCGCGAGAGAGAGAGAGCTATCAATTCGCAAAAAGGGGGCTCTTCGAGCGTGTCGGGAGAGTCAGCCGAGTGTGCCATGGTAATATTCGCGACACAACGCTTTTTAATCGCGCGCGCTTGCCTCATCATGGGCTTAATGGCTGCGCACGCCGCGTGCGATTGCAAGCAATTGATTCCTTTTTTTTTTCTCCTTTTTTGTTACAACGGACGCGGATTTTTTTTTTTTTTTTTTTTTTCGAACGGAGTTATTGTGTTCTTTTTTTTCCCAGCTTAGTTTTTCTATCTGTCGTATGTGCACTCTCGTGCTTGATAAAAGCTTTTTTTCAGGAATTAAAAGTGCATTGTTTTTACAATAAACTCCGATTCAGCTTTGATTTCCAGAAAAGTCAGCGTGGAGTCGGCAAAACTTTTTCCCTTCATTTTTTTTTTTTTTTTTTTTTCACGAATGCGTTTGCGTGCAAAATATGAACTCTGAAATGATCAGATTATTCCATTCGGAACGCCAGATAAAAAGATTTATCGGGCCGAACAATTGGCGATTCCGCGTTTGATCTGCTACTATTGAAATACTTACGGTGGTCCGTTAAAATTTGCGCAGGTAAAGTTAAAACGAATTGTGCACTTGTGAATGATTGCTTTGGCCTGATTAAGGCGCTACGCGCCATTAGCCAAAATAAACGAACGTTCGGCGGTGCGTGCACGTAGACCGCACATGCGTGGATATTTGAATGGTCTTAATTGGAAATTGACGATCGCTAATTCTTCAATATGGGGAATTAATACCTAATAAATTGCACGGTAAAACGTGCCTCGGTAATACGATTGGCTTATTTAATAGCGCTGCGCGTGCCGCAGTAATGCCGATGGATTTGTCAAAAGGAAAAAGCGTTTTACGCGGTTATGAATGACGCCCCAGTACGTAAGAGTCACTCGTAAATATAATTTTTCTCTCCCGGCCTCTCCGCGAGGGGCTTTCTTCCTTCGCTCGTTGGCCCAGATGAGATTTGCCCGAGAGAAGCCAGCGCTCTCGTAACATTAATCAGAGCAATTAAGAAGATCGCGCCGGATTACTCAATGCTTTTATATAAAAATTAGTGGAGAGGGCTGCCTCTCGGGTCCTTTATCCGCCGGCTTGGGTGTTCGGGGCGCGCGCGCGCGCGCGCGTTTGACCGGCGCTTGATTAATGACGCGGGCTCGGATCACAGACTCGACCGCGAGCGCGCCAACGCATCGACCGAAGAAATTCAATTACCAACGATTTTCCCCGAGCCCCCCCTCCCCCGGCCGCTTTCGCGCGTACGCACGCCGACGCGCGCGATCCACTTTCGGATTAAAGTGGGTCGCTTAGCGAGCGCCACTCGATGCCAGTTCCTTACTCGTTGCTCCAACCTTGAGGCACGACGAACTCGCCTCGACCTCCCGGCACTTTCGCCTATATCGGTGCCACGCTGGTCGACGATCGCTTCGCCAAACTGCATTTCCATTTCGGAAAATCCGCGAGATGTTTCGGCATCAATTCGCAATACAACGTCGATGAGCTCGCGCCATTCCGAACGTTCTACCGCTGCACTGCTACGAATGCGCGAGCTCGTCTCGTCGCGCGACTCCGATTTTCATGAATTTTCGACGCGCTCGCGCCAAGCTATTCTGTCAATTATCGCTATCGTTGTGGGCTTTTTTTTTTTTTTTTTTTTTTTTGGCGCTTTTCGCGCCACTTCTCTCGTTACGAACGTTGTCGTTCTGAATCTTGGCTCGCGAAGCGACGTCGAGCTTCTTTTCAAAAGAAAAAGTTGGACACTCCGATTGGCGACGCGTGCCTCTAACAAAGTCATCCTTGTCCACGGCACAATCCCCGTCTGGGCGAAATAGCAACGTGCAGCTGCAACATGATTTTGAGCGCTGTCGCGCGTTGGCATTCCACGGCTGAAAAGCCAGCGAAAAAAAAAAAAGTAGCGACTCGCGCGAACGAATTAACTGCCAATGTCAATCACTGGATCGTTCTCTTGCGGCAGATCCGCGAAGCTTAACTCGATGCCACTGAGAGCGAGGAGAAAAAAGTCGATCCGTCAGCTGTGGGGTGTACATCGGCCTCTCTCTCCCTATTTATAAAGCCCTTTTCGGATGTGCGCGAAACAGTCTTTTTTTCTCGGCGGGCGCCCATAAGCCTCTAATTGGATGATCCACCACGCGTATCGCGCATACGCATATATTCGGACGTCATTCAAGTCTTAGAATCGCTCGCGCCGCTGGAGCTCAATGTCAGCGCATAGGCGCTTTTCGATATGCGCCGATGCGATTTTCGCGGCAACGAGCACGCACACGCGCGCGCGCGCGCGCACCAGCAGGCGGAAGTGTATGGAAATTGTTTCTTTGATGGGGCTGCTCGGTCTCTCGCATATTGCCGTCGCGTGCACACAGCGCAGGGTAATTGATATATGGCGAGCGTTTTTGTGGCAGAATCCATTTTCCTTCTTCCCTCCCCCCTTCTGATTATCTGCTTTTTTTCGGATTTTCTGAGCTGTACCTAAGGCGCGGCTTTTCAAAAGCTCTCCTCCATCTCTCTCTCTCCCTCTCGATCGATACGTTCGCCTGCCTTTTCTGCTATTCATTACGCGTCGTCCTTTTTTAGCGGCGGTGAATAATTTATCGCCGGCGAGCATTCAATTTTTCGCCTTCTCATTGATATTGCAGGCTCGCGTGCTCCACGGAAAAGCGATTTGCACTGTTTGCGCGAGAATTGATGCACGCCGACAATAAGCCGTGCGCGAGGCTGCGCGTTCGTCCGCTTTGATAACGCGCGGATAGCTCTGGCCGGCTGGAAGCGGGCCACGAGTCGAGCGCGCCGATAACAGGCCGAAACGAGTGCGCGGCAAACACTACCGCCGAGGCCCGGGCGAGTCTATGCTAATCGAACGGTCGCGAAGAGTCCGCTTCGAGAGCTACAACGGCTAGATTTGCCGAGCGATAAATCAGTTGGCCGCTTGACGATCCCTTGCGTTTTCGCGCAACGCCAGTCCGACGAGCCACGTCAAAGTACAGCAGTTTCGTGTCGCTTTGACAGCCGATCGAATTCACGCTGGCGCCCGCGCCCATGCGCGGTCAAATAGCAATGCGCACGACGCAGCACCGCGCGCAAAATCCTGGAGATCCCACTTGCAAATCCTGGAGATCCCACTTGCAACAACGGCTCCCGGGTATGCGTACGTAGGTACACGCGTGCGCGCCGCGACGAGCGGCCGATCGCGTTAGATTCAGCGGCGCGCGAGCCTCTGAATAATTCAGAAAGTCGCGCGCTGGAGGCCGGAGCGGGAGGGAGAGAAGCGCTCGGGCCCCGGCGCGACAAGTGCCTCCTTCGTCGACCGCGCCGCGGCTTTGCCTCCCGCGGACGACTCGCCTCGAGCAGGCGTTATTTTCAATCCAAAGGCAGGTTAGCCCCGGCGATATTCAGTGATCCCTACACTGGGAATAGACTTGCTATTTAAACGACTCTCTACAGCCTCGATTATTTAGTCAAAGAAGCTCGGTTGCGCACGTAGTTAGGTATAGAGCGGGCAAAATACCGAAATATCTGCGCGCGTACTCTCTCGATTTGTATATATATACACATATATATACATATATATATATATATATATATCCACGTACATATGTATACTTATATAGAGAGACGGCTAACAACGCCCGGCATTTCCGAGTTTGTCGAGCCGGATTCCGTAACTCTGGATGCTCGATCAGACGTAGAGAGAGAGAGAGAGAGAGAGAGAGAGAGAGAGAGAGAGAGAGAGAGCATCGATTATCTCGTCAGCTGCTGCTGCCGTCGCCACCGCTGGCTTCTGATTGCGACGCTTGAAAACTTTGGCGCCGATGCTCGCTCGCTCGGTTTTTTCATTGCAACGATCATATCAAAGACAAATCATTAATGGTGCTGTCGAGCCGAATCCACCCGTAAACCATTGACTGGAGCGGAACTCCGCTCGATCGAAATGGACTCGCGCGCGTAGCAAGCAATCGAGAAGTTGCATTACGCGCACGAATATGCCATCCGAATCACGTATTCGCGCTGCCGACTGGTCGATGCGGGCGAAAAGAATATCATCTCGGGGGCGCGACGGGGACAGATGCGCTCTGCGCCCCGGTGCGAAACAAAACGCACGGCGAAGTCAGCGAGCGCAAAACGAGCAGCGCGCGCACGGAGGCCGCGCGGAGAGGAAAAAGTAGCGAGCCGGCGCGTCTCTCCGATTTCAACGGGCCGTCCTTTCTTCGGCTGCGCGCACTTCCCGGCGAGAAGGACCGAGAAACGGCGCATAAAACGAGCTCTCCAGGCGACAATCGCTCATTTTCTTCGCGCGCGTTTCTCGCGCGCGTCTTTGGGAACGGGGGACTATCCGATTCGAGGATCTCGTGTCCTCACTGTCGCCTGTTCGTATATTTATCGAGATTTTTTTTTTTTTTTTTTTTTATCTCTTTAACGACGATACCGATCTTTATTCGACGCGTCGGGTGGATGAAACACGAGCAGCTAGCGCGACGAACGGGAAAAAGAAATAATCGATTTTCCAAGGGGGCTTGCGTCCATTGACAAGCTGTCGTTGCACTTTTGTAAACTTAAGGGCGCTCGCGGCTCTGAAGAGCTTTTAGTCTGGTATCGCGGGCTGTTGGAGAGCCCGAGGACACTCGGTGGCTTAATGTTTTCGCTATCCGTACGATTCCAAATCAATGACCTTTCGTAGCTGTGAAATAGGCGACGCGCGCTTATCGTCCGCTCGAGAGCTAAACGCGCGCGCCTCGCCGTGATTCAAAATGAAACGCTAGCCCAGCATTAATTAACCTAATTACAGCGGCAGAAGGCGAGGGCCGCGCGGTGCATCAACAATCGAGCGCAAGCGAATGAATGGAAAAGCGGCTCGCCATGAGAGAGCGAAAAAATAAGATCGACTCTCTCTTTCTCTTCGGAGGTCGCGCTCCTATGAATGACAAATGCCGTTAATGAGGCGAGCTGCTACGCGCTCATATTGTTCATTAGTTAATGATACGGAGGTCAGGACACTCGGATAATGCGAAGATGCCGACGCCAGAGAAATTCAGACTATTGTCGTTACGGCTCCGAGAATATAATTATGAGGCTGCAAGTTCTCTTTTTACCATCTTCCTCGCCAGCTTTCTTTTTCAAAGAGAGAGAGAGAGAGAAAGAGCTTTCCATTTGTTTGCGAACCAAGCTTCCGTTTTTCTCGACGACGAGCCATGGATTGCCTAATTAAAGAGACGCACATATGCGCGATTTTTCAATATCAAACAATAGATGCCATGGATTTTATTTATATTTTTTCGACAACGATTTCAATTAAGTCCCCGTAATGATAGTTTGTTCGATTGGAATATTGCACGATTACGGGCTTCGTTCATTTTGTGGCATCAAATTTATAAGTATTTGGAATTGCAAAGGAGCTCGTGAAAATAACAGTTTGTTCGTATTTTCAATGATTAAGAGTTCAACTCCGAGATACGTTGCTGCAATTTTCAAGAGCTAGAGAAACTTTCTTAAGAACCGGTTGCAACTGCATTTTTCATAAATGGAAAAACGTATAGCGTAACTAGAGAGATGAATTCTCCCGAAAAAACATTTTCAAGTCTCTCCTTGGCTTTAAAAAATATGCAGAAGAAGATTTCTTCTTTTTTTTTTTTATTATTTTCAAGCTTTTAATCTCGGCAAGCTTCGCGTACTTCAGATTTCCGGAATATGAGAAGGTCTTTGCATACATCCACTGTACGTTACTTTCATCTGGCAGATGAGTTAAAAAGCAACTGTTTGCTGAATATCATTCAATAAAGTTCAATTCCCGTCGGGGAAGCGAATCAGTACAATTTATCAAAATTGTTAACACGAACGCGCCGAACGAGCGAATGTCAGGGGATTTCTCTTTTTAACGAACGCAACGCCAAGCTACGCGATATACTGTATTTCTCGATCAGCTTTCACTTGCGAATCGACCCTCGTGAAAATCTCGCATTAATTTTCCGAGCGCACAAAGTAAACTGCCCCGTAAAGTCGCGACCTCTTGACCGCGCGCGTTATTCTTTTTCCGTGGCGTTGGCTGGGCTCGGCGCGCCCCGTCATTACCGCCGGCCTCGTGAAAAATGCAATCGACTGCGCAACGAGTTGGTCGCACCGGCGCGGTACGGACGTGGCCGAAATGGCCCTCGGGCCACTGCAAATTAGCCTCGCTGTCGGAGATTCTTCGCCTCTCTTTCTTTCGCTTGGTCGATTACGTCGGGGCCGCCAAAGCGGATTAGCTAATCTGGCGGAAATGGAATATACCTAGCCCCTGTGCACGCGAAAGTGTAGAGCGATGGCGGGGAATATTTTTTTTCTTTTCCTTTTCGGGAGGGGGCCAGTGTCCGAGAGCGGGCTTTCAGCCGGCTCGAGTACGACGACCGCCTTGCTCCCGTATTCTTTTCATTTCGGCGCGAACGGCTGACGAAGATATCGCGCCGTTCGCGCTCGTTTGGCCGATTTTCAGTCGCGGACTATATTCCAAAAAAAAAAAAAAAGGCTAGACGCAGGCGGCCAATGCCATCTGCTTATCGAATTAATTCGTTGAATAGCGCTCGAGTGGCAGAGGTACGCTGTCGGAGAGAGAGGCCAAGAAATATACAAGAGTTGCCAGCTGCTGTTTTATTCGTTCCCGTGACGCGAACGGCGCATCGGCAAGATTGCGAAACGCAATTATACCGAATTGAATGGACTGTTAGATTGAACTTAAAGGCTTCCTCGGAGACGGCGCGAGGGAGAGCGAGAGAGAGAGAGAGAGTGAGAACGCGTGCGGCGCCGTTGAAATTTGCGTCTGGCCGACGCGCGGACAAGGGGCCGTGGCGCGTTTCGTCTTTTTCTTGCCCGCGGCGGGCTCCGGGGCATTCAACAGGGCTGCACGTCTGCGTGCGCGCGCGAAATGGCAGCGCCGGCCGTTTACGAGGAAACTTTGGGAGCGATCCGTTATCGGGGCAGCCAGCGCCGCTGGCCTCTCATCAATCTCCGAGCCGAGCTGCCTCTCGTCCAATTAACGGCCGCTCGCGCCAAAAAATCTCCGGGCAGTTAGGCGCACACGCACGCGCGCACACACAGGCTCGCACTCGCACGGCAACATCGAGAAAGAGAGTATTGTGTTGTGTGCAGGATACTCACGTAATAAAGAAGCTAGGTATCGAAGGGAAGGACGGAGAGAGCGAGAGAGAGAGAGAGAGAGAGAGAGAGAGCGAGCGAGAGAGAGAGAGAGAGCGGAGTAGCAGCTGCCGGTAGCTTTCGAACACAAACGCTTCTTCTGCCGGGAGAGTGGCCGCTGAGAGCTGTCGCACCTCGACGGCTGCACGCCTCTCTCGCACGTTCTCCGCTTCCGTGCCGTGCCGTGCCGTGTGTCCGTGCATGTCCCCGGCCTACGATCACACGTGATGCTCGATGCTCGCGATACGCTGCTCTCGGCCCAACTGAAATCTCCCCCCTCGCGCGAGCCTCATATAGCCGCCCCCACCCTTCCGCTCTTCTGCCCGCCGCCCCTGCCCGCCCCTCGAAGCCCCTACCTAGCCGGCGCCAGCACGCGCAGCCACCTTAGCCAGCGATCAACACCTTGGCCTTTCTCGGCAGAGGGGTTCAACACCCTCCGCCTGCCCGGCAAGCCAACAGTCCACTGCGCCGCGGCACACGCGCGTCGCCGTTCCTCTCGCCGATCGCCCGTCGACGATCGATCCCCCTCGTGGATCCCAGTGCCCAATGGGTCGAATCCGCGACAAAGTCAGCCGTGGATGCTCGGACTCCCCCGGAGAGTCGATACGTCCACTTTGCGCTCCGGCAAGTTCCTCCGGCTCGCGCGCCGGTAGATTGCTACGAGATAGCAAGCCGAGACGAGCGGTAGACGGCTAGTTTACGGACGGGCGCATCGATCGCCCGACGGCCGGTAATTTTTGCGCGCTCGAGGCTTTATATTGAATTTGCCAGCTAGCAGCGCGCGATCGGCCGGATTGCGCGGAGCCCCCCTCCCCTCCCTTGTTTCTTTAATGCCCATTGCGATGCCGTGTTCTCGCGCGATTTTCGGGACGGCCGGTATCCCCGATCGATCTCCAGTCCAGAATTAATTTGCAAATGTAGGCTCGGAATTGCCGGCGTGAAAGCAGTGTTCTTACCGAAAAATAAACAAAGAATTTCCATGACCGCAGACCATCTGCGCGTACGGATATTTTGATGCGTATACGTAGTATAGCTTTGAAGTATTGGACGGCGAGCGGAGTGATGTATCCTCCAATCAACCGCGAAGCGCCTTGGCAAATTACAGGTCTCCGCGAGTAGGCTTCTGATTGCAATATCTCAATTTACATCTCGTGCTCGCGCAGTGAAAAGACCTAGCCATTACGCGAAAACGATGTAGGACAAAGAAGGGAGCTGATAAGAGAGAGAGAGAGAATGAGAGGAATATAAGAGCGAATGAAGGAGGATCGGAGCCAAAGAAAGGGCTAGTATTATGGCCGTAATACAGTCATATAGCGCGCATGACGAAGAAACGCTCGTATATAGAGAAGCTGTAGACTGTAGACTACTCCAAGACAGAGAGAAAATCACGTATATAGTGACTTTATTCGCGAAATAGCTGTCGACAGTTATTTTTCCACACAATGATTTTTCTCTCTTCTTTTTTCTTTTTTTCTACGGCGATGTGCAATATTAAATATTTTTAATTAGAAGGCAAGTTTTTCACGCGTGTGACGTGAAAATTTCATTGGAATTCCGCGATAAAGTATGTTAAACATTTCACCGAGAGCGTTGAGAGCGAAAAGACGAAAAAAATGAACGAGTCCGATAAATTAAATTTGGATTACGCATCGCGCCACTCAAGGCGGCTCGCGTATCGCGCGCCCACATGCTTGAATTTTCTAAGTTTCCAACGGCGCGTTCGCGGCTAAAGTGGGTCAGACATTGGCTGCCTGAAAAATTGAGCGAGTAGGCTTTATTCGAGTCGAACACGTGGCCGCGGAATTGTAACTGGTTTTGGGGCAGAACACAGAATAATTCCGTTAATTATGCGCGCGCCCTCGCCGGCTCGGTGACCATGCGACGCCGCGCGCGCGAGAGGATGAAACACGGTGTCACGCTAATTATTAACGCAATATTTCCTAGCCGCGCGACAGCGCAGCCCGGAAGCAACGCGACGCTGCTACAGCTCGGATTATAAAAGGGAAGGAAGCTTACTATCCTATAAAAGAAAATTACTCCTATCTGTCGTAAATTTTTTTTTTTTTTCCTCGAAAGTTACATTGTGTTCGAGCGAGGCGAAATCTGCTGTTTGCGGTTAGGCAGAGAAAGCTGTTTTCTTTTTTCACGTGCTAGCGTTATTTAGGGCGCGTCGCCTTTTTTTTTCCTTTTCGCTTATTTATTACATCATTTCAATTATTTACTTTCCACCTTCGAGATTCCATAGTAGTACATACGTATACGTGAATAAGTCATGCTGTTTGGAATACAATACATCCATCGATATTCATTGGTGAATAACAATTTCATTAGCAGCCGTTGTTTCACGCTCTCGTATATTTACGCTACATCGCGACACTTCTTATTGTTACCCTTCAAAAGATAGAAATAGCAACGATAGAAATATCAATGGGAACAGCAGTGATTGTTTTTTTACCTCGAGAGCTGACCGATGATCTTTTCAGAATGAAATATAAAAAAAATATTTCTAGGCGTTCGTCGAGAAACAATAGTTTGGGATTAAACCTGTTAAATTCTACATCGACTCGTCTGCTGAAAATTTTGTTAGCAGCTAGGTCCGACAATCTAATGAAACGCGATGTAATAGAACGATCTACGAGAATCTCAGGAGTCGCTGGTTGCAGGCCCGAAAAAAAGGAGAGCAAGAACTGAAAGGGGAGACAACGGCAGCTCGCGTTGGTGATATGCACTTAATGGAAATGAGAGAGAGAGAGAGAGAGAGAGAGAGAGCTGCTGGCGGCGGATGATAAAGAGAGCGAGCGAACGAAGAAAGTGAGCGTGGACCAAGGTGTAAGTACAAGCGAGAGAGAGGGAAAAATAGAGAGAGAGAGAGAGAGAGAGAAAGAGAGAGAGAAAGAGAGAGCGTCTTCAGCAGCAGTGTGGTGGCGGCGTCGCGATTTTCACCCCTTCGCCGCCGCCGTCGCCGCCGCTGCTGCTGGCACCGGCAACGGCGGGGATGATTCTCGCATAGGGCAGGTCGTCATGGCGACGGGCGCGCGAGAGAGAGAGAGAGAGAGAGATCGCGCGCGCGAGCGAGAAAGTCCGACGGTGGCATTGATCGCCGTGGCACGCACACCAACACTAGCAGCGCTGCCACTGTACGGGGAATACCTGTCCTTCTCGCGCACCGTTAGGACTCCATACGTATACGCGCATACTCCTCGCGAGTCCATAGCCCGATCTTTTTCCAACAAACGACGGGGCAAGGGGAGTGAGGGGGGGGGGGGGGGGGCAAATTTTGAATGGGAGAGACCAAGCCGGCTCGTTGGCCTCGTCCTATTGTCTCGCTCTTCTTCTCTCTCTTTCCGGACGTTTTGTCGCGATTCTTTTTTTTTTCACTCGACGCATCCAGCAAATTACTCTTGTAGATGCAAATGAACAGTAAACGCGTGGGAAATCTTCTCGTATCAGGGCCTACACCTTGTTACTCGTCCGCTCTGGCGAGTCGGTTATTAGAAATGTACAGACAGGCGGTGGCATTTCTGCAACGTCATAATACCGTTAGAATTATGTCATTCATCTGGCTCTATCAAGCTCGCGGTCGCTTTCTCAAAACTATTCAAAACATGCACCAAAATGGTCATACTACAGGCGCTATATCCGTTTACATTAACGAGCTTTAGGAATAATCCCGCGCGGATTAGAACTAAGCTCGCAGCGAGGAACGAAGAGAGGGAGAAAGTTTATGCTGTTCAGTGTCATTGGAAATATATAGATTGATATAACGACAGCGGAGCAGAGACGAGAGACGATTCCATGGGTTTCGTCAGATTTTGTTTATTTGATACGTCGGCAAGAAGCAGCGAGACTTTATCTCTCTCTTTGACTTGGCTGGATTTGAAGTTGACGCTTCTGACGTAGGTCGCGTTTTCATTAATGAATTAATAAACGGAGCGCCTGGAGAACTGGCGCACAGCAATGCTCTCGGAGGTTGGAGGGGGGCCCGCCGCTTATAAACTAGTAATCTTGATGTTTAATGGGGTCACGACGCTTCGCGCGCTCGCGGCAGAGCAAACAGGCGGCGAGAGTCTTTTGGGTGGATTGGAAATTCGTGGAGCGTTGGGCAGACCTCGAGCGGATGCGAGGGCAAACACCTTTGTCCCGCGCGGGAGCGCGCGATCCTGCGGACGGCCGCAGGTACGCTTGTTTGCCGTTTGGCTCGGCGCGCGCGCTCGCTCGCTCAAAGGGTCCTTCATTAAGGATATAGAATTTCGCGGCTGCTTAGTGCGGGTCGCGCGCGCCGCGCCTTGTGTGCCGAGAGACGACGAGCCACTTTTTCGCGAGCGAGCCCGCAAGCTTTTCCCGACTCGCGACGCCAACGACGCGAATGGGACATTTCAAATCGGACGCTTCCAGCGAAATCATCGTCCGCGATTCTTTCGCGCACAATTGCGGCAACGTCGATCAGAAATTCGGAGCGTCCGCTCGGCGCGGAACGACGAAAGGGACGGAGCGCAGGCACAAGAGCGGAGACTGTATCAGCAGTCCGGCGCGCGTAGAGTGGTATCGCAGAGCCGCGGAAAATAAATTTGACCGGATGGGATAGGTTATATATAGCCGTGAGATAGCGAGGGAGCGAGAGCGGAGGAGAAGCGAAACACGCGCGTTGCGCGCGCTGCCAGTGGTGGCGGGTCTGCCTGATCGAGAGCGCCCTTACCGACTGACGTGTGGGCGCACTTTGCTCGCGGAAGCGGGCGCGCTTTTTACCGACCCTTGATGAATGAGATTTTTACACCTGCGAGTTTTACGCTCCCCGACAGAAGTGAGCGAGCCGCCCCGCGACTATATGCTCGCCAGTCGCAATTTATTGCGGACCGTTAAAGCTGCCCCCCCATCCCCTTTACGATTGCCATTGCCGGCGCGTATTATTCCGAGATACGCGTGCATTTCATTTTTCCTCGTTAATTTTTCACGTCGCGCCCGCGCCAATGCTGCATCGACCGTCTCGAGTGTCTCGGCGCTACCTCTACGTGCTGCGAGAGCGAAACCAAACTCGTTGCCCCGAGTCACACGGCGCCAAAACCGTCGGAACGACCGCGCGCGTGCACTGTGCGCCTCGTTTCGATAGCTTGCAAATTCTAATGAATTTAATATCGGATTTCGGCGGCGTGCTCGATAAATTAGTCGCGCGCCCAACTTCACGGGCACCGGATATCGCGGTCGCGATCGTGCACCGGTGTATCGAGCGAGCGCAGCCGATTTTTCTTCTTTTTCCTTTTTTTTTTTTGTTAAATAAAGCGACCCATCGAGTCTGCCCGCGAGCGCGCGGGCGCATGTGTGTGCGTGGAATGGGAGTGAGAGAGGCAGAGCATTTCCTGGCGCATTTCCCGGGCCTCGCGGCCTCGCGTCTCCATTTAGCGAGGCTACTGATGCACGCCCACAGCCAGAGTGGGAGAGCAGCGGCGCGCTCGGACATCGTCGGAGGAAATTAACCGCGGAATGCGCTGCGCGAACGCGCGCGGATAGCAATTCCGGCGTACACTGCATCAGCGCCATCATAAAGCGGCTCGTTAAATATTTTTTAATTAAACGCACATCGATTGCAGACGCATTCCCCGACTCTTGCTATTTTCTCCGCCTCGACCATGTTGTGCTGCGGCTGCAGCATTTTTTTTTTTCTCGCTTTTGTTGGCCACTCCGCTGCGCTTTATTATTATTTTCTTTTTTCGGCCGCGAGTTCGTAGCTTATGCACGGCGCCTGGAATTCGCGGCGGCGTTCGCTCGGCGGTGCTGCAGGACGAATACTGACGCGGCTGGCGTACAATCCGAGCGACAAGTAGCGAGGGTACGCGATATGGTCAGACGCAAGTTGAAGCCTCGACGCAGTCAAGGCAGAAGCGATATAATAGCCGTGAACTCGAATACAATCGCATAGAGACACGACGGCGAAAGTCTATTTCCCTATCGGAGTAGGCGGCGCGGCGCGAATCTCGGCGAACAATCATCGGGCCGAAAATTGAATCGTAGCGCACAGGCCTCAATGGCGTTCCGGTTGCGCCGGCTGGCGTCGGCCAAAAATCGCTCGCGCGACCCCGCGCCATCTGAAAATTAACCCAATTAGCGGGGGCTGCGGTCTCGGCGCACGCCGACGAAACCGAGGCTCGCGCCCTGGCAGCTATCTTATCTCGGCGTCGCTCGCTCGGCCCCATTGTCCTCGCCGCAGGCGGCTCGGCGGCTGCATTAGACGCGTTGTCAACTTATTAGTTGCCGATTGTTGACGCGCCTCGCCCGAGCGCGCGACGGTTCGCGCGCACATTCAGAGCCGCGCGACGCGCGAGCATTGTGCCGCGACCGAGGCGCGCAGACCGGCTGCGGGAAAGGCCCCCCCCCCCCCTCCTCCATCCACCCACCCTTTCGCCGGCGGCGTGCACATGTAGCTGCGAGAGCGAAGGAAGAAAATCTGACGGAGGGAATCGGCAGCGAGGCCGCGCTATCGCGGAGCGGCTATTGTCTAGCGAGCTAATCAAGAGCAGCCCTTTCAGCCAGCCGGTCGGCTTTCCATCCAGCCGCTTTTTCCGTCTATCTCGTAGCTCTTCGCTCTTTGTTGTATGCATCCACCGCGAAACGAGTCGCTCGAATAAGTGGCGCGGGGCCGCGAGGTGTACGCGTGCTCACTTTTAGCGGACCTGGGCTACCGGCGCTGCTTTCGCCGTTACCTCGGTGGACCCTCTTCCGATCCTGTACGATCCCCCGACTATCGCTGCATCCTCCGTCCCCTTCACAGGGATCGGTTGTCAAACCATCAGTCATTATTTGTTCTTTGTTCCGCCCTCCTGATGTACAGCGCTATGCGGTGGAAGTATCGACGCGTAACATTGTCCTTGGATAGGCATGTCGAGTCTACTTCTGTTGCGAGCCGTGTCTGTCTTTGCTAATTGCTTACAGGCTTTTATTTCTTTCTTTTCGCGTGTAAATAGTCGCCATTACGTGCGACTTGAGACAGCGAATGCGTAGCCGCGGTTGAATTAACTGATAGCGAACTATGATATTTCGCGAGACCTCGTGACAAATTCAAATTTATAGCTACAGCGTACCTGGCGACCTTCGTTCCTCTTTCTTTTGTGCGTGTGTTTTCTTTTTTTTTTCCTTTTCTTTTTTCTTTTTTTTTTTGCTGGTTTTGTCGAGTGCAGCCCCGATTCAAGCTCATATATATCAAGCAGTACGCAGCGAGTTGCCGATAAATCTATTACCGAATCTCATGGGAGGGTCTCACGAGTGCGAGAGCGCATCGAGCAACCCCCGCAGCATGAGAGATTGTCGCCAGAAACGCTCTATCTTGCTTATGACTTTCGATGCTTACTACCACTGGCCTCTCGCTCGTCGTACCTTCGCACGCTAAACCCTGCGTGGCTCTTGAATCGTTCATAATGAACATGAAACTTTTTATCGTTCGTTTTGCATTATTCTACAGTTACAAGATGTCTTCAAAGTACTTAGTTAGAACAAGTAGGTCTTAATAGTAGAATCCAACGAAAGCAATAGCAATGTTCAAAAATTAATTTAAAAATAAAATCCTTGTAATTTCACTTTCAAAAATACTTCGTGTGAGTATAGTATCGAGCAATACAACCCATGAAAGTAAATTCATCTCGCTAGTCTACGTAGGAGAATGAAACTCGACGCTTTGGGTAAGGAAATTTACGAGTCTAAAGAGCTCCCCTTTAAAAGACATTCTTCAAAATAACGGCCAAACATGCCTCTCCGACGCTCTCCGCATACTTGCCCACATTTGTTGCTTTCCATATGTAAGTTTGATGTATTCCTTCTCGGGTACAACTTGGCTCGTACATTTTCAATTTCTCTCTCTCTCTCTCTCTCTCTCTCTCTCTCTCTCTCTCTCTCTCTCTATCTTGCTCTCGCCCGAGAGCGAGCCAGGCACGCGCCAACTACGACCCCCTTGTCTCCGAGCATCTCCTCTCAAGCTGCTTTATTAAATTATGGTTATGGTTGGCTTGGATATACACTACACTCTGTGCGTACGGAGCGACGCACTACGACACTTATGACTTCTTTTATACGATGTCAGGGTACATTCGTCAGTAAAGCTATCGATATTGACTGAACGGACGCTCGGGAAGTGACGAGCTAGTCGAAAGAATCCGCGATTCCGTACGTATATTTAAATGGCGGCCGGGTTATTTTTCAAAATCGTAGTCTTGTATCATTGAATATTTCGATCACCTCTCGTGAGTCTGATCGCGCATCGACCGATTACAGAAACATAGTTTTTCATTATCGGAAGAAAATGCAGCCTTCGCGTCATTTAGTTCTCATTCAATGCTTCACCGAGAGTAATCGTTTATTTAAAATTGACCATATGTAGCAAAAAGTACCTAAATATCTACCTAAATATCTCAGTTTCTTGCCATTGAACAAACTGTTTCAACGACTTCTGTACGTTGAAGTCGGGAACCTTTCTTTTCAATTCCAAGTCATTGAAAATGTTGACTTTTATCACCCTTTATCGTTACTTTAACTATAGAGTATGTTACCATTAATTCAATTGTTCATACATCTTTTTTATTCTAAAATAAGGGCCTCTTCCAATCCTGACTAGTTGAAACATTTTTTAGATCAAGATTATATGACCATCTATAATCAAGTATTTCAGGAGAAATCTTTAAAATAATTCTGTAACGACCTCAACTTTCAAATGTCAAACCACAAATAATCATTAAGAAAACGATTACTGTACCTTTTTGAAGGGTTTCTTTCGTGTACAATTTGTCCAGATATTTTCTTGTGATTCTATTGTTGTTTGCATCTAGGCAAATAAAACAGACTCATGTTGCACTAATCTCATATAAGATGACTATGATCGATAATCAAATTATTCCTACGTCTTTTATTTGGTACATTGAAGCATAATAAATTTTAATATTTAAGCCGTGAGAATATTTTCCCGTAGGTCTAATTATAAGATCATTATTATGTATGAATGGTACGAGAGTCAGAAAATGAAGCTTTATTGCTGGGTGGGTCAGGCAGAAATATTAGATTACTTCGCTTTAGCACATATTATTATTATTTTAGTTTCTAAAATAAAAATTAAAAAAAGAGTTCATTGCCGAAAAGTTCTATTTTTTCATCAATTTTATGATCAAAATAGATATATTTTATTATACGTATGTGTGTAGCTGCTAATAACAATAAAAGTGTTGAGTTCAGAATGAGAATTCCACGTGAAAAGTAAAATACGTTCGTTTTTCCTTATTTTCTAAAAGAAGTGCTTTTTTTCATTTCAATTTCTAAATTTTTAATTATTACATATATGTTGAATTTTTGTCCATTATCACGTTAATATTTTTTCATATTAAGCACTTTTGCACATACATTCGGTACATGATAAGTTTCGTTATATTTTATAACAAATGAAAGATTTCAGGAGCTTGAATATTATTAATTTTTTATATTTCGTTTTTTCTGTACGCCAATGTAGACAACGTTGATGGAAATAATTGCTATTATTCAAATCAACATTTTTCATACGTTATCCTTGTCGTAGCGTATCATATAGACTTTAAATATAAATTATTTTTTTGGTGATATTCATGCATATATACGGAAAGATATTGCCCGTTAGTCGTTGCGATGGTATTATTTGAGGAACTGTTATAATACATTTTCTAAATTTTTGCAAATTGGTAAGACTAGGGAGAGAATTATACTACGATACGTCGCGTATAACATTTTTAGAACTATTTTCCAATGAGAATGTCGAATCTCCTATAATGAAACGAAGTTAAGGTCTGTTAATTTTAAAAAAGTATATAGCGTTAAAAATTGTTGATATATACTTGAACAAAATCAAATTAATGAAATCAATATAATTGGAAATATCGCCGTAAGATGACGTAATTGGCATTAATAGTTCATTGTGTAAGGAGTGCAGAATATTTGCCAATAGTGGAAAAATATGGCACGCTGTGTGGAATCAGCTGTTATTCACAACGAAAGCTATACCGAATGGGCCACTTTCTATGCACGAATGAAAATAAACTTTTACGATACACCAATGATGTTAGGGTATATATCTCTAAGCATATAATTATATCGTTTCGTCGTGCCTTTATTCAGATTATGTGTTGAGTTGACCGGCTATACGCGAAGCGATTTCAAGAAAATTAAAAAAAAAGAACAAAAATGGTTTTTCTGATTATACACCGTGACTTTTGATGGTCTAGACTGGGTTAAACTTGTTCACTAATGATACCTTCAGAGAGAGAGATACTGAAACAGCGAGGATCCTGTGTTAACTCTACTTTCATAAATTTCGGACTTATCCTACTCATAATTTAAGGTACACAATGCTTTCAATACTTTTCGTTAAAGTTTCAGAACAAAAGTTGACAGTGATGCAAATTAAGATTTTAATCGTTTAAATAATTGCTTGGACCATATTAAATGTGTATTCCAAAGTGTATTCCAGTGGTGTTAAAACGCGGTGGGCAGTATTCGCTTCCCTAATATAACTTCCCCCACTATATGAAACGTTTCGTGAAGGTTTTCAAACCATCGAAATCTTATCATGGCAACTTTTCCTGTCGCATATAAAAGCTAATCGGAAAATTGCATATAGCTCATTCCTTTGGAAAAGTTCACGCTAGTCGTTACTTTGCATTATTGGCCGTTAATAAATTAGAGCTCTAAAGGGAAACTGAATGGTTAGTTCGAAATGTAATAAGCAATTTCTTGCACTCCAATTGATCGATATTTAACTGCCAATGATTACAAAAAGTTTCATCAATGGAGTCAATTTATTGTTTTCCATTATCCACTTTTAAAATTCAACGAACATCATTTGATGAGAATTAGGCAATAATTATAACTCTATGTGCTTAACAAGATGACAAAGACATGCAAGATTTTTGTTGGTTGCAGTAATATATGGCTATTAATAAATTACTCGGCTGTTTCTTCGCAATCCATATGTTATAAAATAACTTTAGAATTGCATATTTGCGGAAAAGAAGTGATATTATTATAATAAATTACGAGGGTTCAGTGGATCAGAGCGCAAGCCTTTCCGCGAGAGATCGTGGGTTCGTTTCCCAAATAGACAGGTGGTGGCCCAATGGCGAAAAATGGCCGTCTTACCGTAAAAAAATAAGCTGAGCGTCATTGGAATCGGCCAGTTGTACGAAGATACGTACACGAGCACTGAACTGGGTCTTACGCAGGGCAGGCGTGGTTCCAGTAGTGCAGTATAAACGTCATCGGCAGGACGCACTAGACGTCAAGCGCACAAGCACAGCACCGGCCAATTTGCATGATAGCGAGGCTCGCTTATTGCACCGTATATGCGCGTCAGCTTTGCCATCTCGTCAACACGGGCAGAGCAGGTGCCTACTCCCATAACAGCGCGCTGCTCAAAACTCACCCACTCTCTATTGTTTGCTGTGGCCGAGTCAAACTTGGACAAACAGCGGATTCACTTTTATACGAACACACTTAGGCGGTAATATATTAATTAGTTCGAAATACGAATAGAAAAAGTCCATTCAAAAACATTAATTATGCGTGATTTCTGGCAACCCAAACTTTTTTATAGAAAGCGCCAGTGTTTCTTTGACTTAGAGACTATTGAAATCGGTTGAAATCCACTATCGTCTTGCAATGGCAATCGCTTGTACACTACTCAATCCGCTGTTTTCCCAGTATTATCAAACAAAAGATTTTTCGCTGTAGATCGATTCTTTACACGTTTTTGATTGTCGAGCATTTTGCTTTTACGATGAGTTTTGTTGCGAAAATTATTACTTGATCTGTACTTTCGATCGTCTACAGGCAACGTATTTTCCAACTCACAAACCAGCCAGAATCGCTCAGCCAATGTCACTCGTCTATAAATCATTATCAATTGGCTGCGTTGACAGTTGGCCAGCTTTTATTTCGCTCCATTTCATCCTTTTCCTTTCACTTCTAAATTGTTTCTTCTCTCTCTCTCTCTCTCTCTCTCTCTCTCTCTCTCTCTCTCTCTATCGCGGTTTTTATTGTTTATCATTTGTTTTCTCGAACAGTATACCTACTGGCAAAGCTTACGGGCAACAACGATTTGCCGAGTAAAATAACGCAATAAGATCGATCGAAATGCAAAACAGTGAAATTGGACGGGGTATGCGTATATACACGCGTCGTCATCGAATAAAAGATAGAAAACTATGGGGAGGCGCGCGCAGCTGGGGGGAGGAAAAAGGCCCGCGGGGCAGAGAATAAAAGGAGTTAGTTGCGTTAGGCTTTCGCTCGGTCGCGCCGTACGCACGGTGAGGCAGAAAGGGAGGCGAGAGGGGCAACGACGAGGACCCCGGGAGAAGCGAGCAGCGGCGCTGCGAAGATTTTTCGGTGGGTACTTTTGAATTTAGCGTCCATTGTGCGCGCGGCCCGCAAAGGCGGAAGTCGCTCACTTGGCAAAAGTAGCGATACGCGCTCGCTCGGTGCGCTATCGCAAACGAGAATAGAGCCGAGGCGCGTGACGTATAAAGGGCGAATGCCCTTTGCCGAGAGAGAAGAAACGAGACAGACAGCGACGCAGAGAGCGAGAGAGGGAGAGACAAATACTCGGCGAAAATAGGCTCGCGGCGGCGGCGGCGGCGGCGGCTTGATCTCTCTCTCTCTCTCTCTCTCTCTCTCTCTCTCTCTCTCTCTCTCTCTCTCTCTCTCTCTGTTCGACTGTACACCGAAACGAGAATCGGCTATTGTACGCTGGGAGTGGGCTATCTCGCTGGACATTTCCGTACCCGGTTCGCGAGCGCGTCCGCGAGAGTAAAAGTCGAGCCGCCGAGATTGGCTGCTCGGAGCCTCGTTTCTTTCTACGCCCTTTCGTACTGCGCGCGAGTTTGTCGTCGAGGCGCGCGGATCCAAACGCATTTCGTATGGGTTTCGAACAAAGAATCCTTCCGATGCGAGGCCTCCAAAACTGATACGTACGCGCGACTCCATTTACGAGCACCAGATCCACGCGCGGCTATGCCACGGGTGCAGCTCATCGCGAGGGATAGAAAAAAAAATAGGCGAAGGGCGGGGTTGGGGCTGTATGGTGCACGAGCATGCAGATAGGCGCACAGCACACATTCAGAATGCCGAGGAGGCAGCAGTAAGCGATGCATGAGCGAGAGAAAGAGAGAGGGAGAGACAGAGAACAGAACGAGCAAAAGAGAAATGAGAGCGAGAAAGCCGCGATAATACTACGGCAGACGGCGCATGAACGGTGGAGGGAGGAGGGGGGCAGAGCAGAGTGCGCCTCCTCTTCGCAGCAGGCTCGCGAGAGAGAGAGAGAGAAAGCGGGAGAATAAAACCAGAAAAATTGTCATTGTCCCGAAGAGATCCGGTGATAACAATGACAACGGCTGACGAAGCGTCCCACCAGCTACAGATCATCCCTGGATATTAAAAAGTCGCTCTCTCTTCTCTCTCGCTTTTCCTCTCGCCCCTTACCAGATTGTACTAGGCGCGCGCACCCACCTCGTTTCTCGTTTTTTTTTTTTTCCTTTTTTTTTATCGAGCTAGCATCCCACCTCCCACCGACTTCCGATACTCGAAAGGGTGTTCCGCGTGCGAAACAATGGAGGCACTTGCGATTCGTGTCATCGACTTTGGAGCTACGTACCTACCTCGCTTCCGTCTTTCTCGTTCTTCTCTTTCAGTTTTTGTTTCGGCCGTTGTCATGCGCGTGTATCACTGCGACTGGAATTACACCGCTCGTTTGATCCAGCCTACGCTCGCTCTCCATCTGTCTGTCTGTCTCTCTCTCTGTCTCTCTCTCTCTCTCTCTCTCTCTCTCTCTCTCTCTCGGCGAAGTGAATATGAGGCAAAAGAGACACGTACCGGGAGGGTGCAATATGGTGCATGTACGACGATGAATTACTGATTTAAAGAATGACGCAGCGTCAACAATTTTTATTTGATAATACGTGTGCGTTGCGCGCTCATTTGCCAACTGATCGACCCCTTAGATATCGCTTCTTTTTATTTTATAATAGCTATTTATGTGGGAATTCACGTAAACTTTCTAGTACGCTGATTGAAATTATTGTATTAATTTTCTCTTTTTTCGAATAACTATCCATTCATAATTAGTTAAGTGTTCAGCAAACTACTAATTGTCGATGATAACGTTAAAAGAAAGAAATTTAATATCGGTTGTGATATAAAAAACTTTTCAGAAAGCGCACGTGATAGAATAAATCAGAACTTTTCGCAGAATAGGAACACGACTGTTTAATAAAACGTATTAACGTTATAATTGTAATATACCTTCGCCGTATTAGTTACATAAAAATAAATTGAACTCATAGGAGAAAAGCTGTTAAATTTGTCGCTGAAAAAAGTAGTGAAAGTACGATTATAAAAATGAAATGAAATTTGATGTATAGAGTGCTCGCGTGTACGGAGCGGGGAAAAGTGTAAAAAGCCAGCGCAATAAAGCAACGTCAAACAATGAATCCTTAATTAAAGTAAATGCAAACAATTAGTTACGCGGGGTGCAATCATTCAGAGAGTTTGAGGAAAGGGGGGCAAGTGTGCTGGGGGGGGGGGGGGGGGGGGGGAGTTGAGACGAGGTGGCAGGCTGTACGAGGCGAATAAGGAGGAGGAAAGCGGCGGCGTCTCGTCGTCGTCGTCGTCGTCGTCGTCGTCGTCGTCGCCGTCGCCGCCGTCGTCGTCGCCGCGCGGGCCTGTCTTTCTCGCAGCTGCTGCGCGACTAGTAAGTTGAAAAGCTCGTTAAGCTTGGGCGCGAGGTACGCGCGCTCACACGGACGCTTACACACCTCCCCTAAGTGATCTCGTATACAACGAGATTTTATGGAAAGTGCATCTGGCCTCTCTCTCTCTCTCTCTCTCTCTTTCTCTCTCTCTTTCGTTCTCTCTCGCGCCCCCAACTTGAGTGCCTTTCCGCACTTGCGCAAACTCGCTCTTTTATAATAGTCGCCGATTAACGACTATTTTAATGCAATACGTTACGTACTGTTGCGCCTACAAGTTTAATGAAAACTCTCGTGCATTCTCCCGATAATAGCAGAAAGTATCGCGGCACCTATGCCAGTTTTGCTTTGTGCTTTCGGTCGAAATTATTGGCTGTTCATGTAGCTATAATGAGAAAAATATCACTTTTTATT
Source organism: Phymastichus coffea (assembly GCF_024137745.1). Classification (NCBI taxonomy): domain Eukaryota; kingdom Metazoa; phylum Arthropoda; class Insecta; order Hymenoptera; family Eulophidae; genus Phymastichus; species Phymastichus coffea. The sequence continues at coordinate 1,446,629 of NW_026706871.1, forward strand.
TAAAAATTACAAGTACCGAAACATTTGGCCTTTATCAGTGTCTGATATGCTTGATATGCTTAGTAGGAAATTAACTATTCGTCATGTTCTTGTCATTCTTTCAAATACACGTAAACGCTGTTACCACGTGCAACTTGTTAAGGTTAGCATTATAAAGGAAAATAACATTGTTGCACGATATAAAAGCACAAGCTTGCATCAATATGTAACACTATTACTCTATAGTACTACATTCTATTCCGAGCAGCAATCTAACGCGTTGCTCTAAAAAAAAATAATTAAGCACGGTATGTAGATAGTTGAAGCTGTAAGCTAAAGACTCACACTAAAGTTGCTGAACAAATACAATTTATTAATATAATATTGTACGATTGTCGAGTCATATACGATTTTCACACGAAAAATTCCAATTTCCGACTTGGAGCTTCAGCACTTGTATCTTCCCAAACGACTACTTGAAAATCAAGCGTTGTTCGATGATCTTCAGAATGCCTCTTCGTTCTGGTTCAAATAAAAAAATTGTGCTTACTGTTAGAAAACAAAAGTTTCAGTTTGGGGCATTTGATCCGCCACATTTTCATAAGATTTGAAATAAAATATTTTTCATTTTAACGAGCTTGAAAAAATATGTGGTAATGTTTGAAGAGCCTAAGGGGCTTTCCATATTAGGAAGTATCGGTCGGGAAAGATCGGTGGGACGTGTACCGTGGTGAAAAAAAGGTAATTGAATGATTGATTATTGAATAATTAATAAGCTTATCAGAGAGGTCAAGTCTCAACAGATTGTTTAGGGGAGCAGCCGTCAAGTGAACTGGTTATTAACCTCGTTGAAAACGGAAATTGGTCGATCGCGAGAATAATGGAGCGTAAGCAAGACGCATTGATGCATAATTAATGAAGCGTTTAGAATTAGGAGGCGGTGCACACGTTGGGCATTGCGCGGGAGCGTTATTAGCGGAATGATTGATCATGGTGTAGGTACTCAAGTCCAGGTGCGCGACGTAAGCCGAGGCGGCTGAGGCGCTGATGTAGAGCCGCCTCGCGCGGCTGATCCTCGTTAAAGGATCGGTGCGTTATGAGCGGCTCTCGTCCCCGCGCGTAACGCGGCTTCGCGCGCGCCCGCGCAATTGTCTCTGAAATATTCAGAGCAATCCAACTTGCAGCTCGGCGGACGTAAGTCTCGCGAGCTCGCCTGGGACGCGCCGTTACGCGGTGCGCGCAGCTTCCTCCCTTATTCAAAGGCCTATCTACGATCTTCGGCCGCACTTGGACATTGCAGCCGCTCAAGGCCACCCGCGATTAATTTGCATCAGACAGTGGCGCCTTACGGCTGCATTAGCTTTCTTCTGGCTCGTGCTTCTAGTGCGGCCATTGCGCTCCGTTTACAACGCGAATCCTCCCGGATCACGCGAGCCTTTATACGTCTCTTGCCAGGCCTCCTTTCCCTCGGCTCTACATTATTTGCATTATTCAATGTCATCGGTTGACAATGAATAATGCGCCGCAACTGCATCTCGTCAATGGCCGCATCGAATACTTTTCGCAATAACATTTCGTCGACCAACGAGTACAACTTTTATAAAGTAGCTGTTCATCTGGTAATACGAATCAAATCAACGGCTGGGAATAAGTGACGTAGGACTGCGCATTTACTAAGCAACAATGCGAAGTTAGCTCGACTATAGCGAGCGTATAAACTTTGTAATAAGATTTATCTTGAACTCTGTCAGTCCGTGGTTTGCCGGCAGAGCTAGATAAGCTCGTTTTTGTGATTTCTACATGCTTAGCTCTGAATGAGTTGGAAATCCCGGACTCGCGTTATTTTTACAATGAGTCGCAAGTTTTTTCAAGCGATTTACAAGTAACGCCGCTACTAATTGTAATTCGTCGCATCGGCATCACGTAAAGTATTTAAGCAAAATATTACTTTAATGAAAGTCATATATCTGTAAAGGCTCGACTCGTTAAGCTCCCGAGCTGTCCCGAGCTTTCGAGTGCGCGAATTCGTTCAATATTCACCAAGTAGTCTAAAATTTCATCAATATCTCTAGAAAATGTAGAAAATGTAAGAGTCTCGCCGATCGTTCTTTGCAATTATTTTACTTTAATTATTATTTTACTTTATTAATTATGAACATCTTTCAATTCCCTATTCAAAATCTTCAGTTACACAATACACTGCGCCATCTAGTTATCCCAACTCTATCAGTGGTACATATTTCTTCGTGTGATCCCCGTTTCTTGGGGTTTTTCAATGTTCTCGACTGATAAAAGCTTAACGAGGATGAGACGCAGTGCTGTATAATCATTTTTGAACAACAATGATACTTCATAATGTACACTCTAAGACTTTCAGATTGGCTTACACGGTGGCGACTATTATCAAAGTATTAGACCAATTCCATCTCGAAATATTGGCGGATATAGGACTTGGATTATGACTCTTTCTCAAAAAAAAAATGTTTCTTGGAAACTCCATTTTTTCTATTTTCAAACAATTAGAAATGGTAGACCATTACATATTCTTTCTAATAACACTGTCAGGATTTGGGGTGTTTTTGGTTTTATATGAGAAAAAAATAAAATTTATCAAATATATTATTAATTTATCTCAAATGATTTCGACTCATTGTTGACATTTGTTGAACGTTTGAGATTCGATGGCTATTGTCTATTTATCTTAGTATTCTTCTATATAGAGACTTTCTTGATTAAGCATCTGATTGTCCGTAAACTCCTTTTTCACTTACAAGTTTCGTGGTCTTTTTTATCATATATTCTGTTACTATTGGTAAATATGATATTTTTTCGAAAGTATATCATTCTGGTATACGAGTAAATTATTGGATTTTCGACGAATAATGAGCATTTATCAAGAGCTTTTTCTAAATTAATAAACGATATTAACGATTTGCGGCCATCCGACGTCTTTTTTTCCTTTGCTTCGTCTGATATATTACAAGCTTTTCGCAATTCAGTCTTCATCACCGTAGCGAATACAGATACCATTTCTGGTTCTTTCCTCTAGACATACAAAGATTAACATAATTCATTTATATAACAATTTCTTTCCAAAGAAAATACTGCTCCCGCAAAGTGAATATCCATGGCCGTATTAATCTTGTCTATGCGTTCTAGTGATTTTAACTTAATTGTTATGATTGGTCATGTCCGCATTAATTTTGTTCAGACTTTGTAACATTATCTTTATTATTTTCAATAGAACATTCATCACTATTGCTGTTAATTATAGTTAACAGTTAGTTGTAACTAACTGTTATACAATTGTTATAAACTTACTTTTGACTGTGAGAAATTTTTGTCAGAATACTTATCACAAAGCCATATTGCTAAATTTAAACAAATTGTTTGAATTTGACGTTTGTGCTTTGATAAATAATTTTTTTACGTCTTGCAAAATAATGTGGCCATTTAAGTCGATCTTTTGACTAAAGAAATATACAAGCCATTATCATTTCATTTATGTTTCAAAATATAACTGTAAAGCAACATATTCATCAGAATTTGTAAGTGTATAGTTAAAAATTATCCTAATTGAACCGTAATTACCAATGAATTATATGAGTAAAAGATATTTCATGATCAAATTTGTAGATATTACTACGTCAAAAATCAATATCACTTAATGTGAATTACAGAAAAATACTATTGCACGTTGAAGATTGTGATTATGTAATCATATAAATTCAAAAGAATTGAATCATCTTACCAACATTGCATGTATTTAACACGATTATAAATATCTAGAACTTTATATCACCTGTGCATTTCTTGAACTTAATAATTATGTGATTTTTGGCTTATAAGGTATTACATTTTAACCAAAAAAAATTCATAATATCTTTCTAAGATCGTTAAAATTATTTAATAATATTTGTATTTATATAAGTATTAAAAAAAAAAGTTTTTCTTGTTGAAGACGAAAAACCCTAAATCTCAAAAGTTTTTACATGACATATTCGAAATCATATGTAATGGTCTATCACCTCTAACTTTTTAAGAAAAAAAAATGAGGTTTCCTGCAAAATTTTTTTCTTTTCGAAATATTGAATGAGTGTTCAAAAAGCTTTAAAATAACGTTGTAAACCCTATCTTAAAAAATGAAGAGTCGTCGACATCCATCAGCGTTGTGATAAGTCGATGCTAAAAAGAAGCGGGAAATTTTGAATTTTCGTACAATTTAAAATATTTGTATTATATATTTAGGAAAAGTGAAATTTATATTTTAGTAATAAATTCAATTTATAAAGAATTAATATAGATAATAATTTACAAGAATGAATAATCATCTGTGATACTAAAATTAAAATCAACTTAAAATTTGGTTGAAAGAGAGAGCAAGTGAATAGAATAAAATCAAGTGAAATGCATTTTTATCTTTCGTACATTGTAAATTAAGAGGTATACGAGCACCGTAAAATAATTATCAGAATATTCAAGCATGATGTAAGTTCGTCGGATTTTGGGAAAAAATGGGTGCAAATTCAATTTTTATTCATGAGTGAATTTTAATGGAAGTAGTGCATTTCAAACAGCATGATTTATTACCGTTATCTTTAGAAACCATTATATTAGAATCTCAAAATAGTCATATAACAGGTTTAAACGATGATATAAATAACAAAAAAATATAAGACAGAGCGCACTTGGCTATTAGTGTTGTAAAAAGATGAGCAATTGATCGAAAAAAACGACATTTAAGATATTTTTATTTGAAAATGTCGTAAATTTCATAATTTTGATAGTACTTTTTGAATTGAATAGGAAATGTGATTGTAGAGCGAGTATAGAACGACATGCTTATGACAGTGATCCGTGTACCAAGTCTTACTTCTGCCGATATTTTGAGATCGAATAGGCGAATAATCTTTTCATTTACTGATCCAGTCTTTAAAACTACTTAATCGTTTGGAAAAACAAGAATCGAATGGGCTTATCCGGTCCTCTTTGTCAGCGCAGAAATATCGGTGCAGTGTAAATACAATAGAATAGGAATAAGAACGAGATTTGATTTGAATGCACGTAAGGGATATACTGGTAAGGTAAAATACATATTGTTATTTAGATGATCGCGAGTTTGACAAAAAGAAAAATCAATTGGAATTTAGATTGATTAGAAAGCAGAAGCGAGCAAGTTTTGGAGAAAAGTATAAGGCGGTAAGGAAATGGGAAGGAAAAGAAAGGTGGATGGGTTCGTGTTTCGAAGCATCCCTGCGGCATTCGTCGATGAAAAGTCGCGCGGGAGAGGCTCGCGCAGTGACGGCTCACGTAAGCGCGCGCGGGGTTAAATTCGGGGAAAAAGGACGCTTTGCGGAAATGGAGAGAAGAGCTCTCTTTCTCTCTCGTCGCGCCTTGCGACGGAATCCAATAAGACAGCCCGATGCGGCCTGGCTGCGTCGTAAAACAGGACAAACAAATTTCAACCGGCTCGATGTTATACGGACGTATTGGCGCTGACGCGCCAGGGCATAGACACGTCCACACACCCGTGCGCGGGCAAGGACATAAAGCCGAGCAAAGAGAACAGCCCAAACAACAGTTTTATTAATCGTGTCTCTCTTTTTCTTTCTTCTTCCTTGTAAAATCCTTGGGTTTTAATTGGTCAAGCCACCTAATTTGCCCACGGAATCCATTGGTAATATTAATGCAATAAGCGTGGAAAAATATTGGTTGATTTGTTCGGTCACGTATCAGCAGGAGCCCAAATCCGGCGGTCGCTTCTGTCTCCTCGTCTGCTTGGCTGGCGTTCTTGAGACGCCGAGAAACCTCCAGCGACTTAAGCCGAGGTTTAACTCCGCACCTGGTGCACCTTCCCGCGGGACACTTCTTAATGTGCAGCTCTAATCTTCCCCGTCTCGCCTTCCTTCTTTTCTATTACGTCTCTTTTTAAACAAGTCTCCTTCCTCTTATCCCCGCATTTTTTCATTCTATTCTAATTTAAGACCGCGAATTAATTTCAAGTTTTCTCATCAAATCCTCGGAGCGCGAGTTTTTTTTTTTTTTTTTTGTTTTTTTTTGTTTTTTTTTCATCGAATTACAAGCGCGTCTTTCGAAATCCTTGCAAGCGTCTGTACCCTTCGTCGATTGATCACCAGTAGCGAAATCACGAATGGACAAATGCACGTGACTCCGTTGGAGTGCTGGCGAGCTGCACCAACCAACGGAACGGTGCTGCGCCAACTCGCGATCCCCCGCAATTTATGGCCTGTCGCTCCTGAACAAGACTCGTCTGTACACGTATGTCTGGAGATGAGTGTTCGAAACCGCGCGAAAATTGCCGAGTGACTTTGCTATCCGAGCGCGAGAGGCTCCTTGCCGATTCCGTGCACGCCGCGAGAGAGAAGCCGCGTATTCCTCGGAGGCAGCTGTGTGCAAGACGCCCGGGACTTGCTTGCTCATAATTGAGGATTAACGTTCTCTTTCCAGAGATTTATGGTTGTGTTTTCAGCTTCAATCTGTTGAATTTTATTTATTTGATACTATTGCAGCACTGTCATCTAAAAGGATAGTATAACAGGGATCTATAATTTAAACAATCCCAGATTTATAAAAAGGGATAGTCAAGTCGTTATTTGGTATTTTCACTTCATTGGCCAAAAGAGAGCTATGTCGAGGACAATCTAGTTGCAAATGACAAACTACTTGCATATTCCACGTTTTGCCGAATCGCTAGCAATCTCAAGCCAAACCCATTGTAAATTTAAATTTACAAACGACGCAGCCACCAGTCGCATCGCATATCAATCATCGCTTAGCGCCCATTGAATTGACAACTTGGCTCTACGAGTAGCAGAAGGGAACTAGATTCATTTGCCGAGATTGCGACAACGCGAAAGTGCGAGTAACGGCGTGGAAAAATGAAGCGCAGCAGCGGGGGCAGAAAAATTCTTTGCAAAGCAAAGCCAACGCGGCCGGGCGGAATAAAAAACCGCAGAGGCGAAGAAACAACTAGAAAAGGATGAATAAGAGCGGGCCGAAAAAATCGAAGGCGAATCCTCGGGCGCGCTGGAGCCGAGAGGGGCGCGCGGAAAAAGAGTGGATGCGACGCGTTCCTCTCCGCCTATCGGCACCAGGCTCGGCTCCTTCTCGTCGCTCGCGCGACTCAAATAATAAAATAGCAAGGAGCGCGAGCTCGCCTCGGCTCTATATATACTCCAGGACCTGCAGCGTATAAATATAAAGCCTCGCGAGTGGCCGACCAATGGCGAGGTGAGGTAGGTGGAGCCCCGGTGCGCCGACGCCCAGCAGGTGCGCGCCAGGTGAGACGAGGACCTGCGCGAGAAACGCCTTGGACGCCATTCGACGAGCCCGTGGCACCCGACTCTTCCTTCCTCGCTCGGCGGTCCTCGTTCCCTTTTTTTCCCGCGTGCTTGGCTTTCCTTTTTCCCTCCCGATCCCGTGGCAGCCAATGGCGGCGCCTCCTCGCGCCCAAATTTTCCTCCGTTTTCGCCGACGAGACAATGGCGCGCCGAGGCTCGCTTCTAATTACGTGATTTGACTGGCGATCAGCTCCCTAGGACGACCTTTCGCTGGCAAGCTGCGCTTTCGACCGCGAAACGCTTCGGACGTTCGACCATTTGTGGGCCAGTTATCAATAATCTTGAGAAGCTTGAGAAGCGTAGCGTCCTACCGAACCGCTCTAGCAGTTATTCTATTACCAAACTCGATGACCACTCGCTGTGCTATTATTTCTGCTCCAAAATATGCTTTATCCAACATTTCCACGTACAATGAAAATGTTAATGACCAGACTTTGCAACTACTAAATGAGTTCTCGTGTGACCACGGCTTCGTATTTTCGAAAGGCTCCGAATACTCCACTTGATCATCGATAAAAGAAAAGTCATTTTATCATTCTTCAACATTTCCAGAAGCTTCGTCCAAACAAGAGAGCGCTTTTTGTTAAAAATAGTCCGCGAAAGTGACCTTTTTCGCGAGACAAACAACGAGGTGATTTCGCGACAGAAATGCTGCGGAAACATTGCTTTTCAAGAACTGTCCTCTTTTTACAATAATAAGTTGTCTCTAAGGTTTCTTCATATTTTCATGCAGAGTATCATGTGCCTCCATTGTTTGCTCATTAAAAGTGTTGATAAAAGCTCATACAGACAATAACCAATCAATGCTCTTTATACTTGTTTGATAGTCGATGAAGCTACCTACCAAACGCGCGTTTCCCCCTCAAAGCAACAAAAAGATGAAAGCGCAATGGAAAATATAAATGAAAGGAAGCGCGAACAAAGATAATGGGAAACAAAAAGGTTGTCGGAGAAGCATCGAAACGCGCACAGACGAAAAACAAAAAAAAAACAAGAAGAGGAAGGAGAAAGGAGACTCTGCGAGCGCGAAGCCTCGAAGTAGCGTAGGCATTAAAAAATTGATCAGCAGCCTGTCGTCCTCTTCGTTCCAACTGATCGAGCACTTCAAACGTCAGGTGGAGAATAACCATTCTCCCGAGGGCACAATAAGAATCGCGCACGCGCGCGCACTGCACGCACGCCCGCGATCTAACAATTAAGCTCGACGAGAACGAGATAAAAGTAGAAAAGCTGTTGCCACGCTGTAACGAGTGTGCATGTTTACGTGCAGTCGCGCGGACGAGGATCGCGGAGAAAGCCGGATATCGAGGATGTCGGACGTGCACGAGTGTACGAGGGGCGAGTGTATACGTTAATAAGGCATAGCTGCGCTTGAATTGTTAATGAAGTAGGCCAGAGCCAGTGAACTACATTGCCGTCGAATCGACTTTTTTTTTTTCTCTCTTTTTCTTTCTCTTTTTTGTCAATGCTCAAGGATGCTATGCTTTGTTTTTTTCCGCTATTCTTCGCGTTGCTTTTCAAAGCTCCAAGCTTTTGAGGACAGCCACTCTGTATTGGGTGGGGCAGTCACAGTTCAATCACGGTTATTCGTCGATGCTGTACAATTAAATGACGTCGTTTACTACATTTCTTGGATTTTGACACGTTCACTAGGAATTTCATGGAAAACAAACAAGGGCGTAACGTTGATCTTCATTATAAAATCAAATTCAACGACTCGAACACATCTGCGCGTATTTTTTATTCGGAATGTAAACGATTTCGTCGGTGCATCGAAAGGATGCACATTTCATTCAAATGACGCATGCTGACCAGAGGTCAATCATACTAGCGCTATCATTTTTCGATTTTTAAAGACAAAACAAAGATGTCACGAGAATACGTAATAGCATGAGCGATGCGGAAACTATTCAACCGATAACGTGCATTCGATTAAACGAGTTAATAAAGGATTTGCAAAAGCAATCGTGACGAGACTTTTTTATTACATTTTTCAATAAATAAGCGTGTGAATATAAATAAACATAAGAACAAATAAAAAAGATGTGTGAATCTTACCTATCGATGTAAATAAATGTACATATTTTAAATAAAAAATCCTTTATTTGATTTTGCACAGACTCCTATGCAAAAGCTCATAAATTTGATTAAACGATTCGCAAGTAGACTTTGACATTCCGAATGTAAAAAAGAAGTCTGGCCAAAGTCTGGCGAAAGTCTGGCTGTAGCCACTATGCCGGATTATTTTTTCAATTTTAAAAAGTTTGGCAAATTTTTCCAAAACTTTGCCAGACGTTCAATTTTATTAATGGGAAAATTCTGGGAAAATTTCGCCAGATTTTCGTCCAGATTTTATGTTTATACAATTAGTTTAAGGAAATTAATATAAGTAATTTTACGAAACAATTATATACACAGATTATTTTGAAAAAATTATTAAACTATTATTGATAAAGGTCGAAAAAGTTTTACATGAGAAGTTGGCGGTACTTAGAATAGTAATTGTTTCAATAACAAATAATATAGCAAGAAGTCTCTGTTGCTGTTCCCAGACTTTTTTTAGGGGTTAAAAAAAAGTCTGGCAAACTGCGCAAAGTCAAACATCCGCCAGACTTTTCTATGCCAGACTATGGCTAGACGTTTTTTTACACGGGATACGCGATGTATTTAAAATATCAACAATGTATTATCAATGATGTTGAGCTTCGTAGCTTGGTAACGTTGTAACTAGAGCAATATTGAGCAAACGACTTAAAAATAAAGCTGTCAGAATTAAAAGGTTGGAAGTTGCAAACTGCGGCTGACCAAAGCTGGAGCTCGTCTACTGGCCGAGTACGGCAGGTATGTGTGTACCTGTGCTGCGTATTCCACGTCCGGCTGCGAAGCCTGCGCTCGCCTGGCGAAAGGCTCGGCAAAGCGGCTCTAAAAAACCCTCGGCACGTAGTATCGTATATTTTTCGACTGGGTGCGCGGCTGCGGGCGCGTATTTACGAGGCCGGCGGAGGAAGGCGGAGCAAGTGCGCGGCTCACTTAGCTGCTGCAACTTTCATGGGGCGAAATGGGCGCGCAGACTCCTGCTCGGGCAAGGGTGAGCGCGTCCCTGGCCCAAGGAAGGCTTGGCTGCGTGCCGGCGCGCAGCAGCACCTGCCGCGAGGCTGGCCGAAGACGCCGAATACTCCTGCGCTCCCGAGGACAATGACACCGCGTTTGCCGAGGATTTTCTTTTCCCCGCGACTGTCGACGAGGAATAGTGTACACTTCAATTTTATAGGATACCTCAGTGAAATAACATATTTTAGACTCCAAGAGAACGTCTTCTCATCACTAACCTATTGAACAATGCGCATAACTGTTGTATATAACTGTCGATCTTACAAATGCCGCTGTTTTTCAATAATTAATAAACTCTACGTTTTACTTTATTCTCGTTTTATTTACTATTGAATACATTGTTTTCGTTTTTTATCTATCTTATTAGCAATTGAAAATATTCACGCGATACCATTCAAGTGCCTATTGATTCAAATTTACATAATTGTAGAAAACTCTTTTGTAAGTTCAAATGTAAATAAAATGAAGTAAAAGGATAATCCACTATTTAAAATATACACATAATACACAGTATTTAAAATATGTCACATCCACTGACGGTTTTTTTCTCTCTAATCTTGCGTCGCGGTGAAAGCTCCATATTATCAGACTTTAGAAAGACAAAGAGTACAAAGCCAGAAATTTTGTGATGCGTGTAGCTTTCATTATAAAAATTTTCTTTCAAGGCAGTCCATTTGTACGTGGCACAATATGAACTTTGAATACGTGAAAGCACCTTCTTTATTGTGCGTTTTCGTATGTTTTTCATGCATTGTTTCTTTCAACTTGCTATTTTACCAAAACTGTTAACAAAATATGGACTTTTCAATTTTTTTTCAAAGTGTAAATCTTTTTATTTTGAAAAACACTAGCTAAACCTATTTAGACATGATTCTAGATGACTACAAGTAAAAATTATACCCGTGTTACTCATTTATATAAAGTTTTCACTGCATTAATTATCATGGAAAAACAAAAAAAATTAGCTATCCGATTCCAAAAATATGTTTTTTGTTTGCATAGTGATAATATAACCAAATAATTATTTATGAATATCATTAAAAAAAATTCTATGAAAATAAATAATTGTAAATGCTTTAGTTAACATCAATTAAAATAGAAAATACTTTTAATGAACAAAAATATATTTTTTTACTTAAAATTCTTTTTTTCTTATTTATTTACGCTATAAGTTCGCGTTTGTATTGATCAGATTCAAAAAATTTCATATTTCAATATTTTTCCAATATATCATATAATGATAAAAATTTGTTTAACAATGATTTTTAACTTTTGGTTAGTATCAAGATTTTGGTCGTAGACTTTTACAATGAGCATACACGAATTACAGGAATATTTTGCGGTATAAAATAAAAAATTGAAGCTATGCCGGTGAATAAATACAATTTTGAAAAAAGTTACGCAGGTATATCTTCAAATACTTTGCCTTCTAGCTTGTCAAAACGGAGTGACGCTCATTGAAGTGAAGATTACAGCAAGACGTCGGACGGCACGCTGATACGAGAGTAAAGTCTTTCCGACATGGTAGATGATTTTTTGACGGTCAAATATTATTAAACGAAAATTTTTTCTGAAATTAAAAGTAGAGTGGCAGAAAAGTTAAAGGTTCCGTGGATTTCCTCATATTACAAATTACCTGTTTCTACGCAGGTAAAACATTTTTCAATATAACATCATACTCATACGAATATTACTGATCGCATAAAAGTAACTAAAACAAAATTATTTATTAAGTAGATTGAATACCTTGACTTTACATTTAATGATGCTGTTGTTTACGATAAATATTCATATTTCAAGCAACCAAGAAATGTGTATTTTAGAGAAAAATCCTCAAATGCACATTTATGGTATGTCTACTTATCAGAAAAAAACAAGTAGGAGATGAAAGGGGAAATATAAAACTTGAAACAAGATCGAAATTAAACGGTGGCAGCCGTCGCTAAACAAAGAACCACGACAAAAACAGAGTATATTTTGTTGGCTTGGCAAAACGATGGCACGGCTCAAACCGATAAATTAAGATTACAACTTGCTCATTAAAACACTTAAGTAGACATTAAGTACGTTGTCCAGACTAACAGTTGGGGATTACTCAAGCACAACAACGTCCAACTTTTGAAAACGGCGTTTCTGTTTGAAGCAGTGCTAAAAGTAGTTAAAAAAAAGTTAAGACTCGAGGCGAATTTCATAGTACGTGTAATAATTATGTAACATATAAAAAATATATATAATAGGCGCATAAACGTAATTATTTGAAACTGTTTTTGGACAACAGAACAATCAGTTAGAAACGGAAATATCAGGAAAAGAGAAAAGTCGTGGGTGCTGTCAAAAATGATTTTGATCATGGTTACATTACCGTATAACACATTAAGCACCGCGTATACACTTGGGGTGCGTAAAGCACGCAGTCGCAAAAATGACTGTCCTCTTGAATGGAGGAAACTGAAAGTCGGAATCTCGTCCCTATTGCGCCCCATCCCCCTGCAAACGATGAGATGCGAAACACCAAAAAGAACAGTGCGGGGACAAAGTCAAATTAACGCGTCGTCGCTCCCCTCGTCCCCGACAATCGCATTACACACTCGAGCAAGCTCGTGGGCTAGCTTTGTACATGCTGCCGGTTAGGCACGTGTCTCTCTCGCTTTCTCTTAATTCTCATTTGTCAATGAGTGCTGCTGCATTGTTTAACAATATGCACAGCGCACGTCAACGCTTCAATATTCTTATTCGTATTCAAATCGAGCCGTTAATTTTATTGGCAGTTGATAACGAGTACGTCTTTAATGACATGTATTTCTCAGCAACATTCCATCATATAGAATGGAACCTATAACACGATATGGATAATGGATAATCGTGTCCACCCACATTCATCAATCTCTTGTGAGTCAGCCTCAATTGATACTTTGGAATTTGGCTAAAGTAAATATATTTCCTCAAAACGCATCTTAATGTTAATAAATACTATTCCGAGGTGAATTCTTTAACTTCAATAAATCTTGCCTTGAATCTATTCATTGTTCATTGCATTTTTGAAGATCTGATGCTTTATCAAATCTACGTAGTTATTGTTATATTGTACCTACAGAATTCGAATCTACGAAATAAAAATGAAAATTGTATTTTTCAACAAAATTGTGATGCCAATTTTATTATCCAATTGAAGTGACGGGCACTCCTTCTCATTTTTTTTGAATTTTTATGTTACAGCATAGTAAATTCAAGACACAATTATCAAGTATCGTACTTATTGTAAGTTAAGCGAAGAAAGCGAGAGCATAAGTAATAAGCTTTACGATGACGTTAAGATGAGTTAGATATTCTGTTGTAGAATGAACGATTACCAAGTAATCACGACTGACTTTCAAAGACTTCTTGATGTAGTATTTTAAATTATTGCGTAACTCTTTTAACTTTCATAACAGGAAATCTTCATCCTTCGCCTTTATTTCTTTACTTCGTTAGAAACAGATTCACCACCAACACTACTAGTTTTATAATTTTTGTAAGATCTGTTGCCGAAGCATGCGCCTCTTGAATATTTGGCTACTGTATTTGGAAGTTGATCAGAAAATTACAGCTGGTAATGAAAAAATATTTCATGCTATTTTTCAAAAAATCAAAAAAGTATTAATGTAACGTGTAACTGGTCTACGTTTACCGGTGTACTGGTACTACGTATCTACGTTCATTCGTTCTCTTTTGCGTTTGTATAATTCGTCTCTTACTTATTTCAAAATTATAAAATGTATTTATATTCCAATTCGATTAAAGCATGTTTATTCGATAAGAACACGAAGAGACAGGGTTTAAATGGTATTTCTTCTAAAAAGAAAAAGTTGTCTACGTTGAAATTTTCCACGGACATGGCCATTACAAGCGGCACGTACAGTTGAAGAGCTCTTACGAGGAGCGAGCCTGGCAGCAGAGGGAAAAAAATAGGGAGAAAGTAAGAAGCAAAGTGGCTTTCGTTTAATATTAATAAGCTGGCGCAGCAGGGCTGCGGATGCATATCGGCCGGTGCATTACGCTAAGATGCCGTCTCTCGACCATCGACTTCCGACTCTCTCCCCGATTTCGCAGGCACGTGCTTTCGGTTTATCTCGCGAGTCAGCTTTTTTTGCTCGTCTGACTAACGCTTTCGGCTTTTGTACTGGCATTTACACAGTGGCAGTACTTTTCCAGAGGCTTGCCGGAAATTATGTTGTATTTGTAACTTCAGCAGAAATCTTGCCAAACTACTCGATAACAGACAGTTCACGTTTGACCGAGAATATCCTTTTCCGCTATTCCAACCTCTTGGTCACAAATTCACCGTTTCTTTCCAGCCGTTGCTATGGAAATAGTATAGTTTGTCACTAGTTCGTAAAGGCTTCGGAAACTGCTCGGATTTCCAAAAAAAGTCTTGCCATACACTAACAGCATAATGCACTAGTGATAAGATGTTTCTTTGACTAAAAAAAGTTCATTTTCAATGCTAAAAATACTAATTAATTGATTCGCCAAGACCATAAATATTTGGTGTTCAAACATTACCATTGATGAAACTGTTCATAACCGTATCGCTTATTGATGTCACGAATAATTTTTTATACTTTAATACATGATACGTACGAACTATAATTTTCCTTGTAAGCTCTCAAAAAGCCAAGCAAGTCTTTTGAAAAGTATATGAAAATCGAAGCTATTGCAGTTAATTAATAAGATTACTGTTTATAAATATCAATCATGTCAATACAATGGTCTTAAGATAATATTATAAAAGTTTTTATTTATTCTGTAACAAGAACGTGAAAATTTTACTCAAAATAGCGAATATTTTTTTTATCCAGATCGACTATTATCATTAGTAAAATCAAAAATTGTTAATAAATTGCTTCAAATAAATATACCTTTTTATAATGAGTAGCCGTATAATTATGTATATAAATCCGTAGATTTAAATCCAATAATCGAAAATTATTTTTAAATAATTAGGAATTTACACCGCTCATATTAGCGTTTGCAGCAATATAACATTATTCGAAATATTTGTTAAACTTCCTTGTCAGATGAATAATGTCGAAGAAATTAATTGTTGCCATAATTTATTTAAAAATAATTATTTATAGATGAATAATTGTAATGACTTAGGTCATGAAAAGATAATTATTGTTATTGTTATCTCGAGGACTAAGTTTATTTAAACTCTGAAGGGATAGTCAAAGTAAATGTGCGAGTGAGCCATGGTTTCCCCTATATGGTCATAAGTGGCATGTAGACGAGTTTACCCATGCCTCCATCACCTTGGGAAGAGTATGTGGAAGGTAAAGTCTCTTTACATACTTTATGGCTGGTACTGTAGTTGAAGGTGAAATCCGAGCCACCAGAATTACTGCAACAAACATATGAAAAATTCATTTCTGAAAATGTGTACATGCTTGGGAATCGGACCAATAGTTCTTGATCATAAACATTTCAAAACAACGCTAAAAGATTCATAGTAATAGCATTTTCTTGTTGCTCAATGTCTTTCTGTTCTTACTGTATGAACGAATATTTACTTCATCCGAGAGAAAGTTTTGAAGTGTATTATTCCATACTTTAGCGAATGGCATTCTACAGACTTGAAGAAAGTAGAATTATACATTCGACCTAATTTTTTTACGTATATATTCCGGGCATATTTCTTGGACTGTTGATCCAAATCTATTTGGGTCAAGTCTCATTAAGAGTATTAAGAGTGGACCTTTTTTGAGTGACAAATAAAGAAATTCAAAAGTCCAATATCTTTTTTTTTTTTTTCTTCTCCGTGTGCGTTCCTCGTCAGTATGTTGTTAACTTCATACTGATGTATGCAAAATTTATATATAATAATAAAAAGATGATTTGCAGTGCGTAACCAGCATGATAGTAATTAACTGAGTGAATGACGAGACAAAGAAAAGTGTACGTTTGATGGAGAGAAAAAAGAAAAATGTCAGAGCATGTAACTGATAGAACAAATTAAAAATTACAGAAATATGCACAACTCAGCTAACGAAAAAAGGAACAGGGAAAGACATAAGCGTATATGTTTGCTGCACGCATATATATATATGTATGTACATATATATATATACACGAGCATATATATATACACATATATATAGAGAGAGAGAGAGAACGATAACAAACAATGAACATGGAGTTATCTGTAATGGAATAAGTTGGCAACAATGGCGCATTGTTGGCGGAACGGTCGCTTCGTCGCGTTGACGGACACTATCGCCGGAGGTTGCGCTTCCTCCGTTTCGTTTTGCGTCCTCGCTCTTTCTCGCTCTTTCTCTCTCTCGTTTGCTACACGTAGTTACTAGTCGCCTGTCTCTCTCTCTCTCGCTCTCGCTATTCCCACTGGCTGACAGAAGACGTCACTCGTGCTGATTTGCGAATGTATGCCACGCGAGCGAGAGAAGGGCGAACGAACTAAATGGCCGCGTTGAAATTCGAAAGGGACTATTGAACTATTACAGCTCGCAGTCCAAGTGCGCGTCTCTCCGAAATCCGACCTCTTTCACGAGATTTCAAATAAAGAAATCGAGATAGGCGGGAAGCGGAAGCAGTCGCTGTTGAAAGTTGACGAACAACGCGAATAATAGCCGAGCATCGATTTCATCGGGTCGACTATGTCATTAGAAAGTGTAAGTAGCCATAGTTATGAAAGTTGACAAAAGAAGCTGCATTATTAGTTGCATATCGATTCCGTCAGATCGATCGCGTCGTGGCAAACTTTCCTCGTGGCATTATAAATTTTCGTGCATACATTTTCGAAGCCGCAGCTTTCGGCTCCGAAAGCTTTTTCAAACAGTTCGGGCTAAGTCGGTGTAAAGGCTTAAGAGGAGCCAGCAGACAAGATTTTGAGCTGTTCCTGACGTTGTCGCGATGCCGCCACTTAAGACGATAGTACGAAGACGAGTTAAGTCGTTTATGAATGGAACTCATTGCCTGGCGCAACGTGACGCTAATCTGCAATCTCTAAACTCCCTTGGCCCTTGTAAATGCCGCTAGCGACATCGGGAGGAAAAAAAAAATAGATAAATATAAAGAAACGAGTTGGCGCGAGACCGATTTCTCAACGTCAAAACAAATCAAAGACAAATGAAAAGCGCATTCTGGCATAACGCACTCGAGCGAGCGGGGGACCATTCCAAGTGCACTTTCGGCCGTATCGCGCGAGTCATGACGTCAAAGCTGTTGCTCTCTCACCCTACTTGCTCGACAATAAAAATTTACTCCGCCAAAGTAGATAGACAAAGGACTCGAGCGAAACAAAGATGCGACAAGCGGGGCATAATGCGACAGAGTTAAAAGTATTAAAATCACGATGTTCTTTCCGCACCCTCGACGCAGCGAAACAGAACGCGTATATCTGGCGAGGATATCGCGGAGAGAGAGAGAGCTAGACACTGAGAAACGAGACAGACGAGCGGAAAAATTTCGAGTTTGAGAGTGCAGGCGTAGCGGCAGCAGCGGCAGCAGCGACAGCAGAGGCAAAGGGGTAAAGAGGCTAGGAGACAGTGTCAAAGTGTGCGAGGGAGACGGAAAAAGTGCCGAGTGCGTAAGAGCCAGAAGATGAAAGGAATTTTCGAGGGTATGTATATCTGCACGGAAAGAGAGAGAGAGAGAGGGAACGAAGATCAGACAGAAATGGAGCTTTATTCAAAACTTTCGTCGACGGATTTTCTCTGTGGCAATTTACGTAAGCGACGGCGTACGAATGATCGACGTGGCACAATCAGCCACGGATATTTATCGAACGCTTTGAAAGAAAACAAAGAGAAAAGTTGACTAAAACAGGCCCGGAGGAGCGCTGGAGCAACGCGAAAACGCGGAACGCACCGAAAGGCTGGCGCGCCAGTGGCACTGCAGGCGTACGGATATCGAGAGGGACACAGCGCCGAGGACGAGAGCAAGAGAGCGAGGAGCCGGCGCTCGAAAGAAAGAAAGAAGAACAGGGCGGGGGAGGGGGGGGGGGGGGGCTGCTCGGAATTAAGCATCTCGCCTGAAGAGACTCCGAGTCACTTGAGCGTATCCCTCCGCGCGCGACAAGGATTAAAATCTCTGCCTCCCTCCCGAGCCTTCGGCCCCCTCGCCGTGGCAAGGCTGGCGCGACCGATGCTCTCTGTGCGCGCGCCGTCGATATTAAACGGATGTTTCGATATCCGCGATTTTCGAGCCGTCACGCGCCAAGCTGGATAAGCGCGATCGCCGCCGCAGATAAATTTAATTAGGTGCGTTTTGTGCTCGGCAAAAATCCGAAGCCCTCCGCACGGCTGCGCTCGCGTCAGCCGCCACTGCTCTCGCGCGGCTCGTTCGTTACGCGATCGTCGTCATCGGCCCCAACGCATTGTCGAGCCACGTCCGCTCGGCATCGCAAATTCACGGGGCTCGCCGGCGAAAACATTGCGGATCGTCGACTCCGCGTCCGGTTAGCCGTCATCTTCGCTTTTTGCCATTTCCTTTTATCCGCCTTGCGAGTGGCACCCTCCAGGCCCATTCGTATTAAGCCGCGCGCGATATATGCCTCGCGCGCGGCGTACAACACACGGCAAACGAGAAAAAACGAGCGCTCACGCGGGATCGCGATCTCGGATATCCAATAGCATTAGAGCCGAGTCAGAGGCGAGTCCGGGGCCAATGAAAAGCGGAGAACGAGAGAGCGAGTTACGGCCCGGTGCGCGGCGCATCAGCGCCAGCCGCGGGATCACCATAAGGTGGGATATATTCGGCCGAGGCCTCCCCGCGGGAATTTCGGGGATCAGTCGGTCGCGCTCGCGAATTTCGGCGTCTCGCACCACCCTTTGCGCGCCATACCACGGGATATCGGATGAGAGCTCGCGCGCCTCAGGCTCGCAGGCCGAGCTGCACGGCATTGTCGCGGCTGCCGAGACGCGGCGAGATAATGGAGGCTCCCGGCGGAGTTTCGGCATCTCGCGGCCGAGTGTCCAAAGAAAAATTGCCGGCTCAGCGAGGGAGCGACGTACGCGCGGCGAGGGCCTTCCAGCCAGATTGCACGCGATGCGCCGCCAGCGTCAATAGGCAATCAGCCAAATCGAAATAATCACTTAATAAGTCCCGGATGGCTCGTTTTCAACGGGCTACAAACTAGCTGGAGCCCATCGGCCGGGAGAGAGAGTAGAGAGGCAAAACAGCGGAAAAAGAACAAGAGAGCATAGAAGAGCGAGAGAGAGAGAGAGGGCAGAAGTATATAAAGAGCCAGGCGGCACGCATCTGTGCGGGACGATTAGGCGGGAGGGTGGCTCTGGCGCGCGACGTATATACGCGCAAAAGCGACGAGGAACCGTGGCGAGAGGGAGGCTCGGTTTCAATTAGAAGCCAGTAAACTCTCCCGGGCATTGTTCATTTCACTCTAGATTTGCACTGGCTTGTTTGTTTGTTGCGCGCGCGTGCGCGGCCCTCTTCTATTTGTATCGCATGCACGTCGAGGCAAATCCGGCGTAAAGCAAAGAGCTGGCAAACGAAACAAAAAGGAGAAAGGGAGGGGAAAAAAAAAAAAAAGAAAAAAGAAAAAAAAAACAGCGACGAGGGCAAGCGCCGCGATTCCGTCTTTGTTTGTCTGGCGAATGACGGCGCCAAAAGAATGCCGCTCGCTCGCCGCTCAGAAATGATGGCGCGCCATCGGACAGACGCGAAATAATGACGCGCGCCCCAGACCTCTCTCTCGCGTTTTATTGTCGCTTTCAATTCCGCGCCGACTTTTCATCGCGCGCGCAACCTGCAGCCGACCTCTCTCGCAATGCCTTCCTTTCGGCGTTTCGGAAACAATAAATTCAACCTGACGTCCCGCGCTTCATTCGTTTCCTCGCGGCGAGTCGCGAGCAGCGCCAGGCGACCGAATCATTGCCGCTTCCGATCTCCGTTTGTCGTGTGCGCGCGCGCCGAGACCTCTTGCACGGATAACCGCACTGGAAAGCATTTTAAACTACTTACTCCTCGTCGTCTCCAGTCTCGGATAACGGTCCCACTCGAGTATTCTCGTATCGCCGATAAGCAGCATAGGTTAACGAGCATCGGTTGCTCTGCAATACAAACTACTCGGAGCGCTCGACCGAGTTACCGTCCCATTGTGCGTGTTCGGCAAACGGAAAAATTCAGTGGTACGCCTAACCAACGCGACAGCGAGCTCGCGTAGCGATTCTTCAAAAGTGAAGAGCTGGGAGTCGGGCGGCGTGCCGCTGCCGCTGAGTCGCCGCTTTAGATATTGGAAGGCAAAGTAACATTGAGGCTAATTTTTTGTTCGCCCGCATTGTCCTCGCCTATTTTCGGCTCCTCTCATCCACTATTTTCTTTATCTCCCTTCCACATCTCGCTGGCTCTCACTTCGCCCGCTGTATTTTTAATAACCTAATGGCCTCTACTCTTTCACGCATGGTAAGTTGTCTATTGTGTCGCTGCAATTCTTTTTTCTTTCTTCTTTTCGTTTCTCGTAGATTCTACGATGGACCAACCATTGAAACTATTATATTAATTGTACAGGCAACTCTTTGAAATTAATGAAAGTTTTTGAAAGCTTGTAAGCAACTAAATGGCCTAAAGATGCCTATACCAAAATGTATAATGAACAAACGTCATAGTTATTCTAGTCAGGACGCTCGAGTGAACAAAAGTTAATATTTAGAATATTTACTACGCAGCATAATGTATTGCGGTGTTTGCTATTATAATCTCCAGTACACGCAGGAAGCACGCCTCGAATGCTAATTTGTGAAAAAAGAAAAATTGGATTTTTCGCACGTTCGAAAAAGAGGTAGGTGAATTTGTTTATTGCGAGCTCAGCTCCGAATGTAGGAGAATCAATCATTTTTTCAAGCTATCGAATAGATCGATGACTTGGAGTGCACCGAGTCTGTCAGGAAATTAGTCACCTTTGTAAATACTGTACGTCAGTTATTCTTATTGTTAGAAAAAACTCAGATTATACGGCGCGAAGTCATTTTTTATTCCGTGTTAATGTTGTCATTGATTCGATGAATGTCGCAGCAACGAAAGTATGGATTTGGCAGTTGTCGCGTGGCTGCTAGGCTTGTCGGCACTCCTCACTGCAACTCCGGTGGAATCATCCCCGAGGTCCTGTAATGGCGCTCGTGTTCGCGTAAGTTATACCACAGTCCTCGCGGCACTTTCTCGCGGTGATGCAGCAGCAAGACCTTAAAATGTATAGAAGGGAGGCGCGGCGAAAGAAACACTAAGATATAGCAATCAAAGAAAGCTTAGTCGACTTCTCAAAATCGTATGCCCCTGGGGTATTTGATTATTTTAGTATCTTCATGCCTGTGTCGGTCTGGACAACTGTTCGCACAGTTTTGGTTTCTCGCTCCTTGAGCTCCTACTTCCGCTCATTTTTTTTTTTTTTTTCTTTTTTTTTCGTTTCTGCCTTTCATTGTTGCCTCGGCAATGCCAACGTTCTTACTGCAGATGACAAAATGACAAAGGAGGGTCGCCCGGGGCCAGCGATATTACCGTTTCCGTTTCGGAACTATGTGCGCCCGTCGACTCTCTCTTTCAGCCTCCCTCCAACTCAGAAATGACTTTCCTCTCTCTCTCTCTCTCTCTCTCTCTCTCTCTCTCTCTCTCTCTCTCTCTCTCTCTCTCTCTTGCTCTTTCGGCCGCTCCTCGGCGGCGGCTCTCGTCTTTCTGAAAACCGCAAAGACCTATCTGCTTGCTCTCGCACACCTATCCGCCTTCTTGATTGATTATACACGTCGCAATTTTGGCTGTTACCCCAGCCGCAGAAGGAATTAACGCGCACCGCGCTCAAGCGTCAATTGATCCGAGCACGCGCCCAGCCGCTACGCTCCAAATACGCCGAGCTCCTTGTCAAATCTGCGAGCGTTCGTCGCGCTATTTCTTTTCGCGACAGATCGGAGCGCTACTTATGCGGGAGAATCGAGCCGGTCAACTCGATCGTCGCGTTGTCTCGAAGACTGGTACCGAGCGCATCGCCGTCGCCCAACTTATCGTTCGTCCGTTTTCTTTTTTTTTTCCTCTTCTTTCAAAATTAACACACGCTGATGGCGAAAGAACGAGAGGAAGCAAGGGAAAAATGTTTCATTAAAGCCCAGCGGGACATTCCGCGCGATAAAAGTAAGTCGCGCGGTGCTTCGCACTAGGTGGATGCCTCGAGTAATTAGATACAAGCTCTCTTGTCTTCCCGGCGGTGTTTAACCCTTTTTTCCTCCGCGCGCGTCTGTCGTCCTCGCCGCGCAGACCCCGAGCAAAGAAGCGCAATCGCGAGCGGCAGCTTGCCGCTGGGAATGAGATGCAGATTGCCAGAGGCCACTTCACTCTTGCTCTCTCGCTGAGGAGGGGGAGTGAATTTTTAATAACACCGCGCACGCTTATATACCTGCGGCGGCGTGCATATCCATCCCCCCATTGTCTTCACGCGCGGCAACGCAAAACGAAAGCAACGCAGCGAGAGAGACGCCCCATTATTATAACTGGAAAATAGGGATGAGCACGCAAACGCGCGCGGACTCGACCGAGAGGCAAGGGTAATTTCCTATCTTCGTTTACTTCCCGCTGCTGCTCGGCTACCGTGTAGCGCTTCTCTCTCTCTCTCTCTCTCTCCCTCGCGCTCGAGTTTTTCGTCATTTTTCACGTGCCGCTTTCTTTTCCGGGTTATTAGTTAATGACGAGTCTACGACGATAGCTAATATCCATTTTCTCCACGAGTTTCACCACGGGTACTCGTATTTTTAGGAATTCGGAAAAAGTTGCGAAGAACGATTTAACGGCTTTCTAAGGGACGTTTTACGCGCTCGTGACGATTTGAGTTGGATAGATCAGGTCGCGTACCAGATGCACTCCACAAAATTATTTCGCGCTAAGTACGCCATTTACCAAGGATATTTGTAATATTAATCGATGTATTACGTGGATTTCCATATACCGATATTATTGACAGGCCGAATCTAGAGGAAAAGTTGGGAAGCATGTTCTTCAACAGCGAACAACGAGTATGGACTCCGCAAAAATATACGAACGCCATTATTCCCAAGCGTTATAGAAGGCATTCGAAGCAAACAGAGGAGTCTTTAGCGAGCGGCAATGTTGCATCGCGTGCGCGCGGTGAAAACGTGTTGGCAAATAAAAAAAATTCAAATTCCCCGAAGCGCGAGTACAATGCTGGCTCGCTGCTTCAGCGAAATTTCAGCTCCGCAATGAAGTCCGCACAAAAGATTCGGACGAAGAATGGAACGGCAGCGACGGCAGACCCACTCGAGAAAATCCTACAATTGATAAATGTTTTCCCCGTGGAGGATGATCGCGACGCACTGGGCGCGCTCGCATTTGGCGATGACGCTGCACAAAATCATTTTCAATCGGGGCTATCCAGGCATCAAACTGCGGGGCCATCCTCGAGTAACGAGTCTTTTCGCGAGAACCATTCCGGAATGCGAAGGTCATTGAAATCCTCGGCACCGGGTTCGTACGCGCTTTACCGTATCGTTTGCAAGCTCCGATGCGCGCGTTATTAATATTCCAATGTTGGATTACAGACGCCGATGCAGTTGCAAATATCAACTTGGATTTATCTCGATCCGAGGATACAAGAGCTGCAAGTGGAGATTTGGCTAGGGAAATTGTGGATGCGATATTTAATAAAGTTCGAAATAAATTCCATCTATAAGCATATAAACGATGGCAAAGTATTTCATGAAAAAACTGCTTTTCAGCTTAAAGCCAGACAAGGATTCAACGTGCCTATTTCTCAGTTTTATACACTTTCGATGAACTCGAAACTGGTTGACGACCCCAAGCGAGGAACAACAAATTTAGTACCGAGATTAGAGAGACTGCAATCGATAGTACATTTCGTTTCAAAATAACATACTATATTTTTTTCCTCTTTAGACGGACGAAAATCAAATCTTTCCAAAGAAAATAATGGCATTTGTTCAGCAACTGATTACCGAGGAAGCAGCCAAAAAGTCTTGTGCTACGCTGAAACCAGAACTTTATGACTTTTTAGAATGGCTCATCGATAACGACGTACGTTTGTTTTTATATGAAAACAATTTTCAAATGCTATTTCCATATTTATTTGGCTGCATGCATTTAGCTGGATAACGATGAAAACGTTAATCTATTGGGAGAGAATGTAAACAGTATTATAGAAAATAAACCTACGAAAAATAACTCCATTGTCAACTTGGGTGAATGGTACGAAAAAGCTCAGAGTTTGAAACACTTATTGAATGAATATGACGGACTTTCTAAGAAACAGAAGATTAAAGTTCAAGCTATTTACGAGTACTTGGTATGTGTTTCTTTTATTACGAATTACAATGTAACATTAGAAAAAATAAAAGACATTTCTATCAATAATTTAGGCTTCAAGATTTGAATTCGTAGAGGCCTACATCAAAGCTTTCGAAGCACATGAAATATCAGTAGATCAGTTGCTTAGAATACGAATCGATTAATAGATCATGTTCATTTAATTAATTTTTATAAAGTTTGTTATTTTTAATAAATATTTCGATAAATTAAAATATAGATATTTTATTATTGTAAGATTAAAATTAAAAAATTATGTATATCTATAAAATCGTTTAAAAGTCGTCTTATTTTATTTCCACTTTTCGCTGCATAAAGATTCAATTTTAAAAAAGACAATAGGAAATATTGGTTGATAATAGTTATTCTATGTAATAATCCTACATTCTATACGTCAAAATAAAGTTAAAGGATATTATTTATGGCCAAGCATAATAACAAAACAATATTAAATATTTTTGAAGGTCACATGAAACAAATATTCCTATATTTTGACACGTCTTAATTTTAAAAACTATATGTGTACAAGTGTGTACGTTGGCCTTCGGAAAATGTAAAACAAACACGTGATAAAATATTTAGCTATAATACGGAGAAAATCTAAAACCACCATAGAAGATGAAAACGATATAAAATATAATGCATTGCGACTGAGAAATATATATATATGTATATATATGCTAATCACCCATCGCTTTACATGTATACTACACGTCCGATGAGTGAAAACCTCGGAAAAATGTAATAAAACTTATCGACTCATACGATATTCGAGTGAGTTTTTTACAGTCTTATAAAATTGACCATAATTGCAGATATTGCGTGAAAAGTTTGGTAGCTTAATCGGTAGGTTAAATTCCACCTTCGGCAGTCTTTTACCGACACTACCATGGAAGGTTACATTCACGGAAATAAGTCGGTCTGGTTCATCAATCTAATGTTATATGTGTTGTTTGATGTAAAGATTTACGATCGTGAAGGCGAATTAAAAAGTTAAAGTTAATGGTTTCAACTGTAAGCTTGTCTAAAATAAGTCAAATATTTTATCCAAATAAATGATCTTTCAAGCAATCTGCGTCATCAAGTTTGATAAACGATGTTCGCAATCAGTTAACTATACACAACAGCGAACACCAGATTTGATGTTGAAATTACCGACAATTTTATAATAATATTATCATGGCTAAAGAACCTTACAGGCCAATCAAAGTCCTCACATTTCTATTCATCAAAAGTAACATTGCACGAGTATTTATGACTTTTATTGATAAATTCGTTGGCAGCTATGTAGTATTCTGTTGTATTACTGTATGCCAACGAATTTCTAAACGCATCTCACATTGCACGACCATTGCTGTAGTTAAATCTATATTTAACAAGGCTTTGGGTGTCTTATAAAAGCGTATACACACTTTCAGTATTTTTATCTGCTAGTATAAAGCTACGAGCACTGTTCTGTTTCGAAAATCCTACTACGATAAACTGGTTTTCTGATACGGAACGTGAACCCACGCACGTGCACGATCACCAAACGTACGAGCAATCGTTATTTATACTTAAAAATATTTCAATAAATAATCAGAGATCGTAATTGAACAAATTGTTTACCGATTAATATATTCATATATGAGGCGAACATTGACAAAATGTTTCGAACAAAAAATAATCTCACGAACAATCTGAGAAGATATGACTAACACTATTACATTGACTCACGTAACTAATAAATTAGCGTCTTTGGATGGATAATCATTCGATTGTCTGATCCATGTTTCTCAGAATTAATCTTCCACTACTGATATATCAATTGAACAATAGCGGAAAGGTTCATTTTTAACTATTTAAATATGTCGAAACATCTTCCAAATTAAGCCGAACGTTGTATATTTAAAAAGCTTCATTCACATCAATAGAATAATCATGCATATCAATTTATAATATGATAACTAGAAATTTATAGAAATCCAAGGTGTAATGTAATATGTAATTAATGTACGTAAATTAATTAATTTTAAATTAATTTAAATTACTTTTAATGTACGTAACGGAAATGAAGAAACAAGTCCATTTTTCACTTTTTTTTTTAATATTGTAACTTCTTCACCATTGAACCAATTGTGCTAGAAACAGTATACTCAAATAGTCACAATGCCTAATTTCTGATTATTTTGACTTACTATTGGGCTTTGTTAGATTATTTTATTGACCTGACAAAGTTTTCAAAATCCCATTGACATAAGTATTAACGTAAGTAACGATAAAAACACTGTTTAGATAAGCTGCGAAGTTTGATGTACAATTTATTACAATGTAATAGCTATACGACACTAAGCACCTTATACGATCTATCAGCGTCGTATCATTTCATAAGATTGTCTTCACCAAAGCGTTTTATATGCAGTCTATAAGTATCTTCATCAACTCGGTAACTGTAGCCAGCATTTGGTTTGAAAGTTTCTAGTGTCATTGAGTAATTATCAGCTGAATTGAATAATTTTTTAGTGGTTACGTAACATCGTAGCTGAAGTCATAGGCGTTCTAAAAATTTCTTTTAGAGTCGTGCAGTATCAGTTGCAATGATGGCATTTTGAGTATGTATCAATTTCAAGCTAAAAACAGCTCTTTAACGAAGCTTGATTGAGTACTGCTTACTCAGAGCATTACTTAGTCGATTTATACATGTTCAAACGCATGTAATCTTCGGTATTTCCAAGGCGTTTACCGTTAAGAGAAACTAGATTTTCTACGCTCATATTTCGCGCGAAACCGCGTACATGAATGGAGCGCTTGCAATCATTTATGGAGCGATTTATTTTCTATTTGAATGTTCATTTGAAGAATGTAAATAACACCATTGAATAATTTCACTTTGAGATGTTTATTTCCTTAATAGGACGAAACGAGACTTCGCATAGCTATTTTGATGAAATTAATATGCGCATGGGATACTTGCAACGAAAGAATGTTCTAGATGAAAAGCAATAGCGATACTTTATTTTGATTTTAATTAATGTTGTTTTATGAAATCGTAAACAAATTACTCGTAAAGTAATGTTATGTAAATTTTTGATTATTTATTTTGTTTCGGTTATTTCTGAAAAATTATATAAAATAAGTTCATAAACTAAAAAAATATAATACGTATTGATAAAATTCGATGGTTCGTCGCCATATATCCCTTATGAATATGGAAGTCCCAATATTAGCATTAAACGTTAATCTACAGTTTGTTAGATGTGATTTTCTTATAAGACCTTAGAAAAAGTTTAAAACGAAAAATGTATTTTGTTAGAGTACGATGAAAAGTGGTTTTATGGATTGTTAATAAACAAAATCAGACATCAGACGAGAACATTATTATCGAAGATAAAAATAATGGAGCTGTTCTGGTAGTAGCTTGCGTTAATTAATGATCCAATGGATTTGATATCGGTATAGCTAAAGTAGGGTAAATTATATTCTGCGTACCTAAACTATCGATACGAATATGGATCGGGAGTCTTTTATCTATTTTTGGCAAGCTCAAATTTCATAAATTGACTGCACTGTAAATAATCATAAAAAATTAAATACAGAAAATGGAGACTAATATACAGGAGTTTCACTTATTAATGCTCATGATGATTTAAGTGTGACATGACATAGTTTAAACTCGAGAACAACCTTCCAAAATAAAATAAAATTAGATATGTTATGGATGATCGGCTTGCGAACGAGCAGTTTCTCCTTTCTCTTTCGTTTCCTTGGCTCAAATACCCAAACTTAACATTTGTGCTAGGTGTGCACATCAGCTTCGTCGCTCAAATAATGACACAAAGAAGATGGAAAAAAAAGTGTCCATGCGGTGGCTGGCCGCCGAGAAAAGTATATTCCCCTTGCTGCATGAAGGGAATTAGCACGTGCGAACGAACCGAACCGCATCTGTACGCCCGTTTTACTTTCACGACCCTCCTCGAAAACGGAAGATGGAAATTTTGTCCAGCGTACGACCACATGCGAGTAGTATTTAAGGTAGTTTAAAAAAATAAAGCAAGTAAATTTAAGAGCGAGTAAAGAAAGGGAGAACGGTTATAAGAACTAGCCATTCGAAGTAACCATAAAGGCACGGACTACGAGTGAGGATGAATTGTCAATTCGCAACGAATGCGCGCTAGCGGAATGAAAAAAGTAAGCGATCATCAGCGGATGACCATCGGCGTTGGTGCGTACGAATTATAGAAAGCCCTCGATCCCGCAATGCTCGTAAGGTGAGACGAGAGTGCGCGGTGAAATGCACTCGCGATTTTCGCCCGCGAGCGCTTCATCACGAAGGGGACTCGATTAATTCCAAGTTGGCAACTAGCAAAGGACACCAGATCTTTCCCAAAAGACAACCAATGGGCCACAGGCCACTAGCGAGGCCAAATTACAATTACTCGAGGGAGGAGTGGGGTAGTAGAGGGCGCGCGTCTCCACAAAAAGAAACAATGCTTCCCGAGCTCTTTTAGACCTTCACCTGCGGGAGAGAGGGAAAATGCAGCAGCGGCGGCCTGCAGTTTTTCCAGCCAGACGCGCTTCCATTTCTTTTGGTCGTGTAAGTAAATTTTATTTATTCGTTTCTAATATGAAACATACGTATAAATTATAATCTTCCATAATTTCATTCTTCATTCATCGTTTTATTTTATTAATTTGTGAATATATATATTTTTTTTTCGAATAACAACTAATTGATCGGATTGCATTTTGAACTGTGTAGGTACAATCATGATGCATGTATAAATTCTCTACCTACGCTCTTCCAAAAAGAGATGGCGGAGATCGGTTGCGGCCCTCTCATATATGACTATACAAGTAGCCAATACCGTATATACGTAATGCGTACGGATACCTAGTATACTTTTGCGAAATTGAAAGTGAACGTAATTCTTGAAGTAACAATAACAATAACAAACTAATATAAGTCATGTTTATGATACTAATGATGTAAATAATTACCATGGACAAAAAATATACTTGAATCATGTTGTATCTATCCATGCTCTTTTCAAGCGAAGAAATGGTAACGTGAACGAATACATTCGAATTATCTCAAAACGGCTGAAACGTCCTTTGTAATAAATATAATATATGGATTAATACAACGTCAATGCAAGTATATCTTTTAGCCAAACTAATATTATGTTATTGTAGGTATAAGCATTGAACGTTGATATCGAATAACTATAATTTTGTAAAATGATATTTTTGTTAAAAGAAAATCATCCGATAACGTCAATGCAATTCAATATTCGTTTTAAAATGTAAAATGTTGAACTATAATTAATAAATGAACATTTAATCGAGTTTTAATGAAACTTCCAATATTATCATACGTGAGTCATTATTGTATGAAACTGCGTATAAATATCGCAGAAAGTATAGCAATACCAAATCAATTGGATCGTTAATTAACGCCAGATGCTACCAGAGCACTTCCATTATTTTCATCTTCAATAATAACTTTCTTTTCCAATGCGTGTTGACACTGTTGTAAAATATTCGTCCGCATACTGAAACTCATGAAAAACATTTTGTTTGCTAGCAATGTGTCGCCGCACTTTTGTCTAATAAAAAATACAGTTGGTTCTACGTTAATCGTAACTTGAGGTTACATTTATCGGGATCTAAATGTTCGCAGAAGTGCCATTGAAAGCGTCCATGAAGCTGAAACTGAAAATGAATTCTGATGCGAATAATGACTGCAGGTAGATTGTAAATGGCCGAAGTGAATTAGCATAGAGAAAAACACTCGCAAATAGTTTGGCACGGGTGTCCTGATTCAGACGAGAGCATTGCCAAAGAAAGGAGAAAAAGAAAGTCGAAGGATCCCAGGAAAGTGGAAAAGGAGGCAGAAATTGCCGGGACTGTAATGCTATTACTTATTCGGGCGAGTTTAGCGGGCTGGCAGTTATTTAGATATTCCAACGGAGGTCCTGCAGCTGGGTTCCTGCAGCTTTTCTACATTAATATCGCCGAGTCGGCATCGCGTAGAGAGAGAGAGAGAGAGAGAGAGAGAGAGAGAGAGAGAGAGGCAGGGTCTATTTTTACATAACACGGGAGGGGTGACCACTTTGTCGTCGGCTGCTGCCATGAAGGGCTGCTGCTGGGCTCGACTAATGGGGGCTAAAACGCCCGATCCTCCGCGCCCGAGACGTCTTCAAAGTCACTTGCCCCTTTCGGAGTGACGCTGATGCCGTAAGCTCATTTGCATGTATATTTTTCGCTGAGCTGACTGCCGAATTCGCGACGAGATTGAGAGAGAGACTATTTTCCGCGATGTTTATTAAGAAACGAGGCGCCGCGCAGTTTCACGCAATTATTTCATCGCGCGGCGCAAGCTTGCTTCTCCTTTCGCGTGTGTCATTTCACTTAATGAGTCGTCGGCGAAATGGGTTATCGAGAAGAAGGCTTTCAGCGTCGTCCGCAAAAAAGGGATTCCGGTTGAAAGCTACCTCGAGTGAACGAAACAATCGTCAAACTAAAAATGCCATCGAGGAATTCCAAGCCAAATGCTGCTCACGAAGAATCCCGCGGTCCACTTGGGTCGTATCTCGAGTAAAAGAAGGAAAGAATAAAAAAAAAATGGAAGAAAAGTAAACCGGGTCTGGCGATAGAGCAGCCTTTATCAGCGACTGTACAAATGCGGTTAATATTTTCTTCTGGGGCGGGAGAGGCAGAGATGGCGGGGTCTGGCAACTAGGATAGTTGGAGGGCTATGCACGCTTGGAAATCGACGACATGTCGATAGCAGGCGTCGCAGCACGCGATACACGCGGCCCGATATATAATATACAGGCCTCTGCGACCACCGCAACAGCAGCACACGCGTCGTCCCCTTTCCGACCGGTACGTCCTCTCTCTCTCTCTCTCTCTCGTCCTGCCAAAAAGTAAACTGGCTGCTCGCCTCTTGATACGTCTTCGTTACGAGCTTATTAATAGCCCGAGCAAACGAATTAACGTTGTCGCGCGAGCGTACATCTCTTGCAAACTGTTCAAATATACATTGCGGTCGCTATTTGCGGTCGAGCTATGATCCCCGACTGTGAGCGCTCTGGCCAAAATTTAATGGTGTTTGTTTTGCTAATTGCGACGCGCGGTCACCCTGCGCGCCAGCTATCTCACTTGCATTATCTCCATTGCCGTAACTGGCGCTCCGAAATTTTTTCTCGGCTCGAGAAATTGGCATCTGTTTCTGTCGGGAATTCGGTGGATTCCCCTTTTGCAGTTTGACTCTTTGCTGCCGGCGCGCCTGCTACGCTCGGAACACGTTCGCCGAGAGCCTTGCGGTCTCCGCCCCTCGACCGCTAAATGCCTGGCGCCACCCCATTGCGCTCATTTATTGATAAGCGCGCGCGGCCGAGTGATTTTCTTATTCCGGCGGACCTTCGATCGCCCCGCTCTCGTTTTATACCGGCTGTCGCGCGAGCTTCTTTCTCGTTTTCGGCACCGTTACCCTGACCCGACGACCTTCTCGCACTCGCCTCGCTGCGGCTTTTGCATTCTCTCCGGCTCCGTTCTTTTTCTTCTGCTTTGCTGTGCTGTGAAAGAATAATACAGTCTAAATAATTCAGGCAGTCTCTTTTCAACTACAACTTTTCCAAGTTAAAAATTCACTTTTACAATGAATCGATATTGATTCGGCGTGACGTTTCAAAACAACTTATATATATATATATACTAGCGCCTAAACATTCTTACCAGAAATGCGCCATCGTCAATAATAAGAAAATGCTATCAAAAATTACTTTAAGATAGATCTTTTATTATTATTTTCTTTAATTCAGAGAGCGAGTGAGAAACTTAATTACGTTATAAAAGCTTCGCTAAAATTAACGGAAATGAAAAATAAGCCGACTAAAAAGAAAAAAAAAATAGTTGCCCGCGGGATCGCCGCGGATCGGTTCTACGAATGCAGGTGCACGGCGCGAGGCGTGGATCATGTCAGAGAGGAGACGGTTAAGAAACTAATGGCTCACGGGATGGAGAAATAAAGGAAGAGTTTGAATGTAAAAGTTTTTGCGAGGCTTAGAATACTAAGTTTGTCGGGAGAGGCGAGGGCGGCGCGTGTATTATCCAGGCTAGCGCCCGAAGAAGAAAATAGTTGTTCTCGCGACGATTGGTGTGTGCCGCTCTCCCTCTAGCCATAGATATGTCTCGATAGCTCTTTGCTTGGAGTCTAAGTGTATTAGACCCGCGGTTTCAACTCGCCCGTGGCGCGTCTCTGGCAGAGCGAGAGCTAAGAAGAAGAAAAAAAAAAAAAAAAAAAACGGGCGGGATAAGGAAGGGAAAAGGAAGTCGGCGCGTATATGGGCGCTCGCTCGCGTCGCGTACCCCGCTAATGGTACCCTCGGGGCATACCCCGGCATATACGCAACTATATATACCTATCCTACCTACCCTCGCGCGCTCTCTCTCTCTCTCTCTCTCTCTCTCTCTCTCTCTCTCCACCTCTCCTCATATTTATTATTTAGCGAAATGCGAGAAGGACCGCTAGAAGCCAGCGGGACTATATAGTGCCGATATGTGCGTGTGCAGCCCCTCCTCTCTTCTCCGCCACCTCGCTCTCTCTTTCTCTCTCTCTCTCTCAAGATTTATCGGCTGCTGTCGACGATCGCTTAGGTCAACGTCTTTCAATCTTTGATTCTTTCTTACTGCCGCTCTTTCTCTCTCCGTTCGATTGTTTATTGATCTGGCGCGCGCTTTATGACCCTCCCTTCTCCCACGTTGATCAAGTATGAAAGCTCTCGCTCGCGGAAAATCGATAGTTTATTTGAATTCCGTTACGTTCGGTTGCATCGGCAGCGTGATCTCGCGGAACAAACCGAGAAGCGCGCCGGGCGTCTCAGCTCACATTTTCCTATCGCGTTCGCTCTACTTTTGTTCCGGCGCCTCTCGCCCCAGCGATTCTCGGCGCAACCGCGTAATTACGGCAGGAGGCCACGTGTCCGGTCCCCTGCCCGGGATACGCATCTCGACGGACTAATATTTCAAATTTGAGCGATTCCCGGCAAGCCCGCTCGCACGCGACGGCCGATGATCGCTCGGGGAGGGCTGCAGCCGTTTCTAACGCGCATCGATTTCATTCCGGGTTATTGCCAGGCTCGCGAGCAGCCGCATCCCCAATCTATTTACCAAAGTACTCCGAGCTATTCTCAATTATGAGCGCTCGCACGGTCTTTCCGTGAGTTTTCCCGCGGCCGGCGACTCTTGCCGCCACGATGAAAAATTTAACGCGCAGCGCGCCACACCTGCACCGACTCTCCCGTGCGCGCATTGTAAAAATGAGCGCGCGCGGCTCGATGGATTTTCAGTGCAAGCGTCCACGGCTACTCGAGCTGCTCCTTCAATTCCCATTACCGTATCCGTCGATAACCTTGTCGCGCGATATCATACGCTAGCAATTAATTCGGCTCTTTGTTCATGTTTTACCGCATTGAGTAGCAGCGCAATCTAGAACACTTACAGGTGAGAATTAACGTGGTTTATCGTTCAAGCATATTCGATTGGTTTCCATGCGCTCGTGTGCAATCGAAACCAAGCGCATTCGCGCCCAGTGCGTAATTCGAAAACGAGAAACGAGAGCGACGCGAAAATGGATTTCCTGGAAGAAAATGAAACGTGACGTGACAAATGCAGAAATAAATCTGGAATTTGCAGACGCATGATACATCAAAAGATCACGGGCGCACGTGCGCGTGCGTGTACGCGCGGCTACTCTCTGACGCGGCGGGAGGGCATCCGCGGGAGTAACAATTTGTGCTTTAGGCAAATGCATGCTCCACTGGCAACAGCTGCGAAACGTTATTGATACTACATTTCTCCCGATTTGACGAATTGCCGTGGCCCGCGCGCGGTCCGAGAGCTAATGGTCCGCGAATTCGCGGCCCGCGCCATATAGCTCAACGAATTACAGAAAGAGAGAGTGACCGTACGATACATGAATCTCGACGCGATTGGCTTCGGACCCTTGCGGGATTGCTCCTCCCCACCCGCACCGGCAAGTTGCACCAAGCACTCCAAGCCGAACTCCAAAATATCATCTCGCGTAATCTGTCAGGTCGTGCGTCGACTTATCGTTATTAATGATCGCCAGAGATGTCAGGCGACTTTGTGCGCGATTCCAATGAACCCCCTGCCGACTTTTTCTTTTATTACATAAATCCTACTTTTCTGGCACGTACGAATATATCCGACAGTCGTTGGAAAAACAAATCTAAACGGAATATTTTCGAGAGGAATCGAATTTTCATTCACTACACACTTTCGGTTGTACGCTTTTATTGTTCTATGTCACAGATGGATCCTAAATACACTCGCACCTTACAACGCACATGCTTAATTGTCATATCAGCGAAACTGATAAGTTTGAGGGTCCACATAAATAACTTCCGTTATACTTTTACCGCGACAGGTCTATGCTTACGTATTTTTTGACGCTGAATCTGCAATCGAATTAGAGGGTCACTCGACCATTTTACAAGAAGAACGCACAAATTAAGCTTTTTATAGTGTTTTTATGATTATATACATATTATATCTAAAGGAACATAGGTATATATAATAAAATGGATAAACGAACATATTTTAAAATACCAATTGAATATTTATATGAAATCAATAAAATCAATGCAAACGCAAAGTCAAGTTTCCATTTTTATTTATTCCTGTCAAAATTGTTTATTCTCATTGTAAGATTTTCATATGTTCATACCACTAATAAGACTGAATATTATTAATAACGATAAATCTGATTGTTTAACGCAAATGAAATCATTTGAAAAAGCTTTTATCGACTCGGTTCCCAGTGCCAACCACTCTGGCACCATCTTCAGTTGAGCGCTTGTACTACGTCGTCCTTGCATCGACTGCAGGACTTCGGCAGCGGCGTTGGGTTATAGGACACTGTAGTTGCCACAAATTTAAAAGGTACATGAATTTAAAATCATCGCAAATTATGACTTTAATTTTTTTTTCCATCCGCTCTGTCATAAATAATTTGGACATTGCTATTAAATATTGCCTACACGTCAATTATTTCACCAGTTTTACAAAGTATATTATTTCAAAGATAATTTTTTGTACATAAACCAATAAATTGCGTCAATACTTTTATTTCGTGAAAATCATGTGACTTTTATTTATTTTTATAAATTCACGGAAATGAAACTTGTTTACATAGCTTTTAATTGCAAGATTATTTGAAGTGACGTCAAAATCACTGACGATGTTCCGGTGAAATAAATTTAGTAAAGATGTAGTGAATCTATACAGCCTAGGCAATTAATTTTTTGCTAATAAAATGAAAATTATAAGAAAAAAAATGAATTAAAAATATACATAATAATAAATATTATAATAATCATTCCGCGGGCACATTTGTCGATGTATTAAACTTGCATTACTTGAGATGCAATGATTTTTTATATTTCCTTTTGTTCTGATAGAATAATAAGGTTACTAGGATGCTCAATAACTTGCAACATTTCTTCTTAAATTACATTGTGTTTCAGGCTATTTCTAATTCTTATTCCATTCATGAGTATAGAAATTGACTACTTCCACGCCTAATGTAAATTCGAGGCTTCAGGTATCTCACGCTGATTGAGAGCTGTGATTGCGTGAAAAAAATCCTAAAATTAACCGTGACAAAAGAAACACTCAAATTTCCTGGGCAATCCCGCTGAATAATTTAACAGCAATTCTCGAAAAATGCGTGAAACCAAAGATAATCGGCATCCGGACAGTTTTTTCCCTTCGGCCGAAAGATCCGTAAATCATAGCACGTGTCCACGCATACGCGAGAAGTCTATCGCGGCTAGAGAGTCCAAGAAAAAAAGGGAGCGACATTTTTTTTTTTTTTTTTCGAAAAAAGCGAAGAAGAAGGAAGCAGAGGTAAAGTCAGAGCAGCAGTGGGAAAAGAGAGACCTCATCCCGTGTCGTCGTCGTCGTCTTTCGTGCCCCTTAGAGGGAGAAAAGGTGTCCATTTATTACGAGCGCGCTGCTCTCGCGTAGACGCAATAAAAATCGCCCCAACCCCCCCCCCGCTGGCGGACTACGGGACCATTGAATACGATTTCTGGGACGAACCTTTGAGAGAAAGAAGTCCTTCTTTCCTATCCGTGCGCGCGCGCTGAAATCGAAGACTGGGAGGCGCTAGGCTCGCAAGCCGAGCCCACGGAATTACCGTCGCACCGACTTTTTCTTCGCAGCGACACGTGAACAAACATCATTTTTTTTCTGCTTTCCCTTCGCCTCTTCTCTTGTTCGCCTTTTTATAACTCGGTCATGGAACGCCTCTGGGCAATCATATACGAGGATGTAATCTATATCTAAAACGATGCAACGATGCACCTCCAGGAAAGCTACATCATCCTCTGTGTGCCACGGCATGGAATTTTCATTTTTTTTTTTTTCGAAGCCCATCAACTTTATTTAATGGTGGGAAAAAGCTATACAATCTTCATCTTCTTGGCAAATCAATAGAATCAGTTTTACTTGATCTATGAGCTTTGTTCAGATAAATACCTTCCATTGATTTTCTCATTCAATTATAAACTTGTAACATACATCCCACCCTCGCGAGAGCCTTTGGGGCGCACATAGGTGTTGATGCTCAGCAGGTCTACATTGCACCTTCATTCTCGCGTAGAGTCACGCACAATATTTCTTTGTTTCCTTCTCTCCTCTTTTTCTTCTCCTCCTTTCACTGATGGTTATTACACGGAAACTCGCTGAGTCGCGCGCGCTCGTCCTCCAAAGTAAAAGCCGACAGACCCTCGTCTCAAATTCCCTGCAATTATACTCAATACTGTGACGCCGCTAAAATTGAAAGATTTTTTTTCTATGATTTTATGGATTA
Organism: Phymastichus coffea; assembly: GCF_024137745.1. Classification (NCBI taxonomy): domain Eukaryota; kingdom Metazoa; phylum Arthropoda; class Insecta; order Hymenoptera; family Eulophidae; genus Phymastichus; species Phymastichus coffea. The sequence continues at coordinate 1,484,288 of NW_026706871.1, forward strand.
TATATTTGAGCGAATAAGATGTGCTTAAGAATATGAGTTAGCGGCATATTTTTTCTCCGAAACAATCCGTTGTGTCTCTCTATTGAAAGAAAAAGAAAATTTCCGAGCACACATGGCCGATTGAAAATTTATCGGTTGTACAGATGAAAAGTATTAATTAAAAAAAATTTACTTTATATCTAAGACGAGTTAAACGAGTCCGAATGGATCATTTCACCCTGTAATTTTAAACAAAATAAATTATAGATTTGTAAATTTGCACACAGTTCTTCTTGGAATATATAAACAATTAGGAGCTCGAGCTCTCGCGGTACACAAAAATCAATCGAGTTGTACAGAAAGTTTGACAGTATTAATAACAGGCATGAAATAAGAGAAATGACACAGTCACGAAACTATAGTGTATACAAAGATGTATGCAGATTTGTGCTCATTAATAGTTCATTAGTTTTCGGTCTAACGAAGGCCTAATGAACGAAGGCCTAACGAAGTTCTAATGCCAAAATGTGTCTTTCACGTACAATCCTTTATTTTTTATATGAATTAATTATTTGAAGCATCCCGTTTAAACTAATTTTTTACTGGCTTTTACAAAAAGAAAAAGTTCTGCATTTGACTTAAATTTTGTTTATATATAACTCAAGATTGATCTCAATCAAGAAATATATTTTATAGTGCTATTTGGCACTACCATTTTACAATAGAACTGTAATGTAATAATCTAAAATGGCAGAAAAGTGAAAAAGAAATGATATACATATCCGCACGACAAGAAATGTTTTAAGAATAAAAATCGTAGTAAATTTGGGATATCATGACTATTTCATAAATTTTAAATAATATCGCATAATAAATGTCCTTATAATTTTTCTTGTAATATTTCATAATGTTTCTTGAATAAAAATTATAGTAACGTCACGGTAAAAATTCCCTCATTCTTCAGACTCGGTACTTCCCATCCATAAAACAGACTCGATTAAAAGTATTGCAATTTTGAAGATTATAACAATGTTGAATCAATCCAAAACATTTTTTATTCGAATCTGCCGCAGAGGAATTTAAATTTATTAGATATTTTTTTCATTACCGATTGTTAAATTGAGTAAAGACAATGTTTTAAATTAATAAATTTTATTGATCGAAATAATTGGTAATTTGTTTTGAATGACTTAAAAAAATACACAGTCGCAGCGCCGCTTTGTATGACCCATCAATGGCGTTATGGGTGTTAACTGTAGCGGTTTACCGTCAGTACAAACGTGATAAATCTGTAAATTTAATGTTCATACTATGGAAATTCATCCAAATCTTCAGAAAAATTCCATAAATTCATTATAAATGTTATCGCCCTAAAATTTATAGCACGAAACCGTAATATTTCTTGGACAATTGAATAGTTTTTAAGCTTGAATTCATAATAATTCTAATAATAGGTAAATAAAAAATTAAAAGACAAGAAACCACATGACGTATTTGGTCCAGTAGCTGGTTCATGTAACAATATTTAGCCAGTGTTAGGAAAAAAATGATTAAACATAAATGGTTGCAAATTTATTTTATGTTTAGGATATAAATAGTTAAAAATGTAGAATGTTCCATGCTTGTGTTTCGCTAATTAAAGTATGTTGAATATTTATTAGACGAAATTAGATATTTTACGACATAATTATGAAAAGACTTTTGTGAATAAATGATCGGCTTAATAAACTGAAGCTTACAACATAACAATTTTGAATAACTAAATCTTCTTTTGATGCTGATAATAAGAAAGTATAACTCAAAACAGTGAATATGAGCTCGTCAATATTTTCAAAAGATTTTTTTTTTAAATCATTTTTTTATTATATATAAATTATGAATGAGATTCGGAGTATAAATTTTTCCCTGAGATAAGTATTGGTGTAACTTTTCAGATTCGCGCTTTGAAATTGGTGGATTCAATGTCCTGTGAGGTGATTTCTTGGAAAAAGATTCACTGCAAACCAATAGATGGCTCTTTGTAATTGTGAGGATAAACATACGCTAAGGCCCGCGGACACTCGATGATTTGACAATTCGGATCTTTTTAATTTCTTGGAAACCGTATTCAATCGGAAATGTTCTAGTGCTTTGAATGGCGTTTCCCTTTATCTTTTTTTATCAAAATTATGACAAACGAACAATTTCAATCACTGGCAATTTTGCAATAAAAAAAACAATAATCACAAGTATGTCAAATTAAGTGGTGATCAATCGTGCGATCTAAAATAAACGCAAACGATAGTTACAACTTCCTTCCACAAAACAATTATCCCTACAGAATGCAAATACTGTATTTCAATCTAACATAGAAGTAGGCGATGAAAAAGGGAGACTGACTAATTACAACAATTAGCAAAAAAAAGCCTTGCTTGCCGACTAATCTATGCAAGTGGAGTACGTTAGTTCAAGCCGCTCGTGTTCCCTTTTATGCTGTTTTTTTTCAATCCAATTATACAATACGTTGTTTGCTCGCGTATCCCCACCCTCTCACTCTCTCGTGTCGGTGTTCCACTCTCACGGTCCCTCGGTCGGTCACGCACGCACCCATCTGTATCCCTGTGCTCGCAATTTAGCAGCGACGGCGCGACGGGCCCTTACGGCCTCTCGACTGTGCACGAGTGTAGTTATGTTAGGTATAGTGATGGTGGGGGGAGATTGAGAGAAAGAGAGAGAGAGAGAGAGAGAGAGAGTGGCATTCCGAAACGGAGCCTCGCGCGCGACTCTACAGGCTCAGTTAAGGTGGAGGTTACGCCGCGTTCGGAGCGCTGAACTCTGTTCAGCTGAGACTGTTGCCTAGTTTGTTGTTTATTAGGCTCTTTCCCTTTCGTTTCACTCGATACCAACAGCTTTACTAGACAGTGTTGTTACTGCGAGCAGTGCGTGGATTCATGTTTTTCAAGAAAAAGAGTGTGTGCGCCAGATTCGAAATTTACCAGCGTGCATTGGAATGCTCACGGTGGCGGCGGCCGCAGCAGCAGCTCTCTCCTCTTCTTTGCGTCTCTTTCGCTGAATGAGCAGCAACGCTGCTTTCTGCCCTGTTGCAGCAGCAGTCACAGTTTCCAGATCCAGAGACTGCGCAGTCCGTACTGCAGCCACGCGGTATGAGCAACAGCAGTTTTTTCGTTGTTTGGTATCTCGATGCTTTCAAAACAGTTAGAAATCCGGTTGCAGGCTGTTTCCCTCGTCCCTTTTCTTCCCTGCTCATCTCCTCGCGCGACGCTGCTTCTTTTTCCTCTTTGTCGAATAGAAAGAAGAAAGATAAAGTGCGTCAAGTCAATGAATGTCAAGCAGCGACATTAAAAGATGAGCGGATATATAAATATGTCCCGCGTGGGTTGGTGCATGTGTGAGGTATGTTTATATTTTTTCTTTCTTCTTTCTCGGCGATCTGATGTTTACTTTGTTAGGCAGTGAAAGAGTTGAAAGAATCGTACTGTAAAAAGCTCAGGCTTATGGTTATTGTACCGTTGATTGTATGTGTAAATATAGCTTCATTGCTTATCTACAGACACTTGAACGGGTATATAAAATTTATGGGTTTAATAAATACACGAATTGCATCGTGTTTTACCCAGGCCCTTGCCAACAATAAACAACGTTGCTACGCATTTTACAGCCAGGGAAATCTCCGACTTATCATCGTGTCGATATGAATTTCACTTGTGTACATTCGCGCAACGGCATTGCGTATTTTAGCCAAACTCGAAACTCAAGTCACTTTGTAAAGTAATAACGATTCGGTGTTCAAAGGAACGAACGAAAAAACCTCCCAAGATAAATTTCATCTCGTGATTAGCAGCGGCGCAGTAACGTAAACTGCTAAACTCAAGGGAATTAGCTGGAAAACACGTGTCGAGCATCTGCACAGAGCGAAATCTCTACAGCGCCGGAAAAAGGAAAAGGAAAGTTACGAAGGTAGCTTTTTCCATTGCAGGCTGATCAAGTGCAGGGCCAAGCAGTTGCCAGGTGAAAGTAGGAAGGAAGGAAGGAAGGAAAAAAATCGGGTCACGTTGACGCAGCAGAACGGTAAGGGGTCTAGCAGGTATAGTTCGTACACCATGCGAGCGGCCGATCAATCTCCGAAGCGTCGTTGACTCTCTCGCGCCCCGGGAGATCTTTCGCCAAGCGGACAACTGGACGCCATCCAAACTGCACTCGGACAGTCGGCCCGCGACACAATGCATCATCATCAGCAGCAGCAGCAGCAGCAGCAGCAGCAGCAGCAGCAACAGGCTCCGACACACGGAAGCCTCGCGGATCTGCAGTACTACGAGATCACGCCTGCCAATCCTCCGTCGCGCAACGACGATCATCGCCATCACGGGGACAGCGTGTCGGCGACCGCCCACCTGCATCCTATCAACCTGTGCACAGTTGACAGACTCCCGGCCTCCGGCATCATAAGCCAGCATCAGCTGCAGGATATCCTGCCGGGTTCCGTGTTCGCCGATCCCTCCATGGCGCACTTGCACTATCATATCATTCCGAGCCCGCGGCGAAGCTTGAATTGCACCGAGACCGGGCCGCAGTCGGCACAGAGCTGCCGGAGTCATCATCCGAGATTGGAGCAGGTTCATCTGCACGAGCATCATCAGCACTACCAGAGACAGCCCAAGTTCGCACGGCCGGCGTCGAGTATGAGCGAGGTGCCCAAGGACAGGGACAGGTCGTCCGTGAATTTCGACAATCTCAGCCGATACTCTCACCTGCCAACGCACGACAAGAGCGAGAAGAGCAAGAACATTTCGCTCGCCGAACTCAATGATTCGCAGGTATGTTCTCGCTGCTCTCAGTATGTGCCGCGAGTTTTGCCTAATTTACGATCGCGGCTGGACATCGAACGACCTGTTTTTTCAAGCACGCTTCTGATTATCTGGGATGATCTTCGAGCAGTGGAATTTACGGCGACGCCGGCATTCCCGTGGACGGACATGTCCGGGCTCATAAACTTACTTAACGTTTCAATTTCTTGATGCGCGCGCGCACGTCATTATAGCAGCCGCCTCACGGAAAATAATTTTCGGTCGGATGAGTAATCTGAAAAAATCGTGCGCGTCCCTTATACGGGCGATGCAGTGTACGCGCGAGCTCCGCGGTGTGGGAAAAGTTCTTGCTCGGCGACGACAAAAAACTTTCTATTATATACAAAAAAATCAATTTTAAGGATGCCACGCGACCGACGCTCTATTGCCGGGAAAAGGATCGTGACGGGTATCGCCGCCGCCGCAAAGTAAACGTTTCGATTGAATACCGACGGGCAGCGACAAGAGCCGTTCAATCAGAAAGCCAGAGTTTTTCAAGGCGGTCACGGCGTATCATTTGTCGTCACGCGAATCGCGCATCTCGAGCGTAATGATTGAGCGCTGAACGACGCCGTATGACTGCAGGCTACGATAACCGGAACGAAGGCCAGCAGCAGCAAGTGCCAGTGTCACGCGATGCACGAGCTGCGACTCAAGCGTGATCGAGAGGCAATGGGTATTGCCCCCGAGGATGACGAGGCTGCTGTAGGCCAGCATCGTCACCCACCCGCGTTGCCGCCAAGACCACCCCCGAGACCGTCCGGTCGACGACTCGAGCTACCTTCCATCGGTACTGCCAATCAACGTGAGTATCTCATTATTCTTATGCCAATTTACCGGTCAACGATGCTATTTCAAATGCCCAAAGTCAAAGCTTGTTCTTGTGCACCTCGTCAGTTTCAAATAGGAAAATAAAAATGACGATCTCGATTTAGACCCAATTGTAGCGTAATGGTGTCAAGTAGACTTCCTATTCAATTACGCCGAATCATTCATCTCAGATTGTATACTAAGCTTTCTTTCTCAGAATGAGCTGCTTCATTTCGGTAATTTGCTGACATGCTCATTCGCGGAACTATGTTTGTAGCGTAATAAACCAACAACGGTACACCAAGTTTAATAATTGACAGTTTGCACGGTTATACAATAGACGTGCAGCCGTGCAAATTAGACGTATAGGCTTTAAAACCGAATTATGAAAAAAATGGTGGTGGCGCAAAAATAAAAAGAAAATGCAATTCAGAAGGTTCGCGGCATCGATAAATTCCTCAGCGAAAAGCGGACGGTCTAAAAGTTTCAACGCGCAAAGCTGTTATAATTAAAAACTTTAGCCAATAAACCAATAATTATGTATACACGTATAAAATAAATTCATTAAAAGTGTTAAATGGAAATAAAAGCAGCTATTTCGAATGTTTTGAAGCGCAACAATTAAGCCGAATTGAGGAACTACGAACTTGAGAGAGAGAGAAGTTAACGTTAACAAAGTTAACCAAAGTTTGGTACACGTTGAACGAATTATTCAGTCTCGGTTAACGAGGGTCCAGTCGTCCAAGTTTAAACTAGATTGCGCGCTGCCTCGAAAGCAGTTCGACGCTAGAGCCTCGATTAAACGAGCGGCACATCGAGTTGGGGGCGCGAGATTCAATGATATCAGAAGATTAGCGCGGGGGACGGGCGCAGCAGCTATCAGCGCAGATTCTTACACCGCGCATCGCCTCGTTAGCCCCTTTAACCCGCCGCGGCGCTGCGAGCGCGAGCTCGGCCGGGGGAGACGCCGCCGGCCGAAATCGCGCGGACGCTGGCTGCAGCCGAGGATCATTAGCTGCCGATGAGTCGCGCGATGGCCGGCCAGCGGGGCCGAACAGCTGGGCGCGCTGGCCCGCGGGGGTCGATCAGCCATCGATCGGCGCCGCGCCGCCGCGGCCTCGGGCAGGCCGCTGCTGCGCGTGCCCGGCGTCGCGCGCCGATCCATCGACCCGCGGCGCGGCTCCGACAGCCCGCCTCGTGCACGCGCCGTAGCCAGGCGGCTATACAGTGAGCCCTCGGCTGCCCCGACGGCCAGCGCGCGCGCGCAACCCCTCGCACGCTGCCACGCCAGCCCCGCGTTGCCGTCGACGAGGAGGATGCCCGCCCGGGCGCCTCCGTTCCGCGACCCAGGGGCGGGAGAGGACCCCGTCGACGGCCCGGCCGCTCGGGAGAGAGTGGAACGCGCCACTGGGCCGATGCAGCCGCACGCCGTCCGACCTCGCAGATACGCTTAATGACGCTTTCCCTTCTCCACTGTGGGCCTTCATCGACGAGGTACGCCTGCTCTCTCATCGCTGTCTTCGCTCGGACGAAGCGTCTCGTCGGGCTAGTCTCCAGCAGAGAGGAGAGAGGCGATGCTCGAGCGCTCGATAGCCGAGTAGGCTCTGCCTGCTCGTCGAGAGAGGGAGAGAGCGCGCGATGGGGCGAGTCGGCAGCAGACGCCGAGCAGCCGGAGACGGATAAAAAGCGAGAGCGAGCAGCCAGGATATTCGCTCGGCGCCGCCAGGCGTGAGCGCATCGATTTCGCCGGGGAGGCCGCGCACAGGCGGCCACGCAGACGGATCGAAGATGGACCGTGGGTTTCCCATCCTGCACATAGTTCGCTGCCGGTTCGGCAACCAAGCCGGCCCGGCCGAGCCCTTCGACGCGTTCGCGGCCGTCGCCGCCGCGCAGTCCTACAACCCCGCGGCCGCTCATCACTTCCCGCCCGGCGGCCCGCACCACGGCCACGCGAGCTTCCTGCAGCACGCCAGGGCCGCCGCCGCCGCCGCCGCCGCCGCCGCCAGGTGCTCCCACGCTGCTTGCGGTAAATCCTCTGTCATTCGCTCCGCCTACGCTCTTCGCCGAGCACTGACGCCCGCCAGCTGTCGGTAACCACTGCCTCGCGGTCTTGCGTAGACGTAGATGCATGCTAGGCGCCGGCGACGACGCGTGCCGCCAAGTCGAGCCGTCCTACTTGTACTTTCACTCGCCTTCGTTTGTGCGCGCCCGCACTTGGGCAAGCGAGCAGGGGGCAAAACGCCGCGACGCGCACCGCGAGCCCTCGAGTTCGTTAGCAACAGGTACACGCGCTCTGATAAAAAGAGGCGCGCATCTGCTTGTCAAACTGATAGCTCTGAGCGCAAACGACGTCGGATCGCACTGACGAGCGGCGATGGATGTAACGCTCGCGTCGGATACGCATCTTTCGGTTGCTCCCTCTCCCGTCTACGTAAAAGTGAATAAAACTCGAGGCGGAAGTCGTTGAGCACAATGGACTCATTGTTGTATGTATATAGGTTTTGATACGCAACGTTCCACATCAGCGCGCAAGAAAAACTTTTAACCAGCTACCGGGCTAACTTTTTCCAATAATCGAGCTGCACGCACCCGAGTGAAGTAAACAAACGTAGCAGCGAATAACGAAGGAATATAGAAGGAAGACTTGTCGACAGGGCGATTATTCCGATGCACGAGGCAAAGTGGGCACAAGTATCAGAGAAGCCCGCGTGCGTTTAATGCGTAACCCCGCGCGGAATGCAATAGAACACGCATTGCCGCCGGAAGACGAGAAAAAGAGGCGAGGGCCACAAAAAGATTTTAATCGTTGGGGCTGACTCTTGGATTTTTTTCCTTTTTGGGAGGAAAGCAGCCACCTGTGCATCGATAAATCAGCGGCGTTTTCAACCCCCGTTCAAAAATCAAATGCACGCTTCTCAAAAGATTTCGCGGCTTTTCCCACACGCACGCATACACTTGACCAGCACCACCTGCGATCTGCTCCTCTTCTTTTTCTTCTTCTCCTTCCCACGTGCAACACATGGACGCTCGTGGCTTTTCCTTTTTCCAAGCCCAACTCCGGCAGGTATAATACGAAGGCGGTACCTACGGTGGGAGGGGTTTTCCCGAAATCCTTCGAACGCATTTGGCTGTGGACAGAAGAAAAAGTCTTGGACGGAGAGCTCGCACGGCACAATACAGCCACGGAATCTGGAATTTTTCTGCCTATACGCGGAATAAAGAAGGGAGAAAGAGAGAAAACAACGTAACCCACAGAGTTTCGACACAAAGCCACGGGTGGCGGACAATGAAAAACCGAGCGCCATTTGTTTCGATTTCCTTCTGGCGAGAGCTTTTGTCGTCCATTGCACACTCTCGCGTTCGATTGTGCGAGACGCGCGAGGGACGCGACGCATCTATGGCCGCGTTTCCGAGCAGTTCCCTGCGCAGGGCCGCGATTTCGTACGCTCGCGCGGCACACACGACGGCGGCGAGACGCGACCGCCAAAATCTACGCCCAAAAGATGTTTGCTCGGCGAGAATCTGTCTGAGCGCCGAACAATGGGAGCCGCCATAGGTCCATCAATACCGATGACAGTCTCGTCCGAGTCTCATTAAAAACGAAAATTTATGAAAATCATGCCCGGATCATCCGAGGCTTACTATCCGAGAACTAAACTAATTAGTGAACGACCGCGTGAAATGCCGACGTAAGCTGTATTCTATACTCGAAGCCCACTTTGAAAGCTAATGAAGCGCCACAGGTACAACTGATTTTTGTAATGGAAGCGCCGAGCACGGAATTTTCAAACGCAAGGCAAAAAGGAAACTGACGTTGTTAACATTCACAGGAAATTGAACGGAGTGCCGACCAAGTGTATATATATATATATTCATAAAGCCAAGGCACGTAGAGTGCACGGAAAAAATGCCGAACTTGTCTCAAGGCGCAGTAGTCACTTAATATCTGAGTTCTTATAATTTCCAAATTTCAATAAGTATTTTTGTTTCTTATCAAAAAAATTACGAAATATGTGATTTTGATCGATAAAGCTGTGTTATGAATTTTCTCAATTCAAAATTTCTTTAAACCTAAATTACTTATCGACGTCTCAAGAACGTGCGTGGCAATTTGAAAGTTTGAATATTGATTAGAAAAAATAATGGAGGTGATATAGTGAAACGACGTCGCACCGCGGCGTCGAATTTTAACGACACGATATTTTAGCCTGATATTAGTCGCGTCGGCAGATCGCGTACACTCGAAGATACGGATAAATATCGGCGGCGCGCTGCGGGCTTAGAGCCTCGAAATAGAGGCGTCGCGTATCGCCGATGACGATCGTCGATCAACCCCCTTTTTTCTTTGGTTTTTCAGGACACGCGGGCAGCAGCGAGACGGGCAACGGGGGCGGCTGCTGCAAGAAGTACGTGGTACTGTGTTGCCTCTGCGGCGGACTTAGCGTTGCAGTTGGCAGCCTCTTCCTCGCTGTTCACGCCGTGCTGTCTGCTCACACGGCCAGTCTCGCTCTCTTCGAGACCGTGCCCTCTTACATACCTGGCACTATGGTAATTTTCTCTTCTATCGAGCATTCAAACTGCTGCCGGCAAGTCAGGAGAGCTTTTTTCTTTCGTTTTTTATCTTTTTTTTTTGCTGCTCGTCTCGCAACGGCGATGCGACGCGACTCTGAATAGACAGAAAATTAAGCGTTTGTATTCCAAAGGGACAGGGCTTTGTTAACTTTGAGTGCGGTGCAAATTTGCATTCTCTCAAACTGGGCTTTCATGAAAACTTTCGTCCCCCTTCCCCGCTTTTCAAGCTCGAAAGGAGCTTGTCGGAGCGTTGAAGGGTTAATAAACGCTTCAAAAGAATAGTAAATTTTGTCGGGGCTTTTGCAAATTAAGGAATTGAAGTGCAGAGAGAGCATTTTTCGCGATCAAGTTTTGAGAATCAGTTTGAGGCCTAGAGAGCTTCGTTGACGTAGGGAGCTTTCGATAAATGCTTATAGCGATCAATGTCATTGATGTCGATGTATTTATAGCGTGGTAATTTCATGGTTATTAAACAAGAAATGAATCGATGACGGCAAGAGTAAGAGTAGAATAGTCGGGCCGCTTATTAATAGAGCCACACTTTGTCGCGAGTGGATGACCTCTTTGCACCGACGACGCATTTGAATTCAGTTGTTTGTTCTCGATCTTAAGAGTAGAGACGTCAATTTGAAAGTAGTCGAAGCCTCAAAGGCTTCCGAGACTTTAATCGCGGTCCGATGCTAAAAATAATGTTAAACCACTTGCAGCTGATATTCATGGGTCTGTTCACGATGCTGTTGGCCCGGAGAAAGCACCGCTACGGTTTTCTGGTTAGTATCCTTCTTGTTTTCTGGCGCGGCTGGCTCTCGTGTTGAGCGACGGCCAGCCACGTGTGTCGGAGAGGCGCGGGAAATGAAAATGAAAAGAGAGAAGCGTCCGGCCGAAAATAACAACCTGCAGCTATCCAGCGTAGCTTTCATCCAGCACGTGCGTGCGCGCGCGTATGTGTGTCCACAGATGAAGGTCTGCGGTTCGGTGAGCGTCGTCTGCGCCCTCGTCTGCGTTCTCGTAACCGTCACCACAACTGTCGTCCACATGTCCAGGCTCCAGGGTCTACGAGAGTGCGTCTACACCGCTCGGGCTAAGTAAGCAACTTCATATTCTTGTTCGTCTTCTTCTCCTCCTCCTCCTCCTCCTCCTCTCCCTTTCATTTCTCTTTTTTCCCTTTAGTGCACATACGCTTGCGTCATCCGACTGTCATTATACGCTCCACCTATATTTTATCTCGCGACCGCAGCTCTTTTCTCCCTTAGTCGTCGTCCGTCCTTTTTAAACGCTGAAATTTCGCTTGACGGGCCTCCTGACTTTTGTGGCTTTTGCGGTTCGATTCCCGAACGCGCCTCTTTCTCTGTTCTGCTTGCTCTTCCTCTGTTCTCCCGACGAGCACAATGCGCGCATTGTTTCAGACCTGTCGAGTATTTGTCAAAACGAATTTCTCTTACTCCCCTCTTTTGCGAGGGCAACGCATATCGAACTCCATCGCAACGAGTGTACGCGAGCGTTCGCAATGCGTTCTCTCGGGGAGGTCCTTCGACATTCCTGAGAAACAAAAAAAAAAAAGAAGAAAACAACAAAATGTCTCCTGCTAGGAGCACAGCGAGAAGTGCTTATCTATGGACGTGCCTGCCTCGCGTATACGTTTCCTCGAATGTCTCCGAAAATCTCCTATTTCGGAGCCAAGTTTATGGGACGGCCTGGAAATCCGATATGTCCCGAGATGCTTAAGACTCGACGGAGGAAACGCTTCACTCTCCTGGAGATTTTCTCCAACAATAGCCCCGCGCCCGTTATCCGCTTTCCAAAATACAACAACGCCACTTTGCAGGCCCCCGATCGCAATGTCCTTCGCCGGGAAGCGCACACATGGCCTTTTAATCAAGGCACGTCGCGTATGCGCGCGCACGGAATGCCGCAATTAAACGGCCGACAGTTGAATTTCCAATCAGGAAATTCTCGCGAAAGGATTGGCGCGGAGAGAGCGAAGCAGGTCATGGATGCGCGTAAATTGTTTCGAGAGAGAGAGAGAGAGAGAGAGAGAGAGAGAGAGAGAGAGAGAGAGAGAGAGAGAGAGAGAGAGAGAGCGAGTGGAAAACAAAAGCGCTAATCCGGGCGTGGACAATTGTTGCAGGTCGTGCACGTGCTACGGCGCGCCGCAGTCGCGCGCCTCGGACCCGGGGGTGCTGTTCGAGGGCACGCCCCACTGCGAGGCCGTCCACGGCGCCCTGTACGCCTGCCTGCGAGCGCTGTTCGGCGTCTCGGTGGCCGGCATCCTCGCCTGCATCTTCTCCTGCATGCTGGTCTACCAGCTGTTCAGCCACGAGAAGAAGAAGATGTACTGGGAGCAGTTGGAGCTGCGCTGCCGCTCGCTCTACGGACAGGGTGCCGGCGCCGGCCTGGTGAGCGCCCGTCCAGCCGGCACCTGCGGATGCTGCAACGACTGCGCCGGCATCGGGCCCTGGTGGGCGCAGTCGCCCGGCAACCTCTACACGCCCAATCCCGATCTCGCCCCCTCGAGGTACGTACAGATTGGCTCCGCCGTGGTCTCCGTTCCGGCGCGCGTCCCTAACGACCGAACGACCTTCCGAGAAGACCTCCCAGCGATATGCGTTTTGCGGGCTAGCCCGGTTCGCGTAATTTTCAACGATCAATCATAATTCCTCTTGCCTCTTATCGGCCCACCGAGCCCGTCGCGCGGAGCGCCCGGCGAACAGCAGCTCTTTCAAGAACGCACGCCTGCCGCCTACGTCATCCGCGAGAAAAATTGGTCCGATCGCGCGAACCCGTTGAAATTGCCAGTCGCCAATTGAGTCGAAACAATGGCTTTGTCGCGCGAAGATGCAGTAATAAATCGTCGGCCAAATCGGAGGCGCTGAAAAGTCCCGACAAAAGCCGCTCGGTTTGTCTAGGTGGGCGGTGCCGAAAGCCAAAAACTTGAAAAGGAAACGCCGCCGCGACACGGACGCACCACAATCGAGCGTTAAAAATCAGTCGGCTGCTTGGCAATTTAAAGGCAGAGCCCGAAGACGGTGTCACGCTATAAAAACAAAGGCGAGCGCGTCCCTGATCGCTTGCCCTTCAGAAGTAGGTCGATGCGTCGGCAGCCCTTGGCCGCGTTGACCCAGTGACGCGCGACCGAGGGAGGCAGTGACTTATGAATCCGTTTTTCGAATATTCACAGACGTTGGCGACTGCCATGGTCTCGCAGCAGGGGTCCAGCTCCGACTACCGACTCGAATTACGGATTTCACGGGCAAGCGGCTGGCGGCGCCGGTAGCACTGCCAACCAGGAGGCTCTGATCGATCCCAGTGTCGGTGGAATGGTACCTTACAGCATCCTCGGGCCGCAATCCGCCGGCGCTTATTCCGTTCTCCAAGCTGCGCACCACGAAGATCACTACGGCCAGAGCAGCGCCGCCAGTCCGTACAGCGTGCTCGAGTCTGCGGTGCCGCTCTGGGGACCACCACCGCCGTACAGCGATCCCAACAGTCCAGCCAGAAGACCCATGATCGCCTTTCCTCAGGCCGATCCCCGGACGAGGCTGACCAAGAGGATCGACAATACTATTCAGCGAGAAGGTATGACAAATGAAGCGCTACGCGAGTGTCGATTGTCAAAAGAACGCCAAGCGGTAACGTTGAAACTTAGCGCGCTCTCTATCTCTCTTTCTCTCTTTCTCTCTCAGCAGTTGATTACGGCAGAACGCCGGATATCAAGCGACCGAGCGACAATTACGAGAACGCCGAGCAAGTTTCCAACGACACGGACACGGAAACAAGTGGAAATAACGTGCTGACGTCGGGAAGAGTGACGCGCAACAGCAACAGCAAGCACAAGAAATTACTGAAGGGCGTCGACAACGCCGGCTTCCAGCCCCAGGAGACTACTTCGGTGCCTAAACAGTCGGAGAGCGAACTCTATTTTGGCGATGTCTCCTCCTGCTGTGGACCAGAAAGTAGTCTTTACGATGTTGCTACTGAAAAAGACGGTAATTACTCGGGGACCGCCCGTCAAAATTATACGTGATCGTCTCGTTGCTCGAAACCAATCGATGTTCACGTTTCAGGTAAGACTGACACTTGTCAAGCAGAAGCTGGCACGAGCAGTTACCATTCTTCGTCGCACTTCCCCAAACGTCCATCGAGCAAGCGCTCGCGTCGTCAGCAGCAACAACAAATGTCTCACCAACACGACTCGCTGGAGACCGTTGATATTCCACGATCGAACTGTAGCCTATCGTCGTCAGACGACTTGCCGGAGAACGCAATAGTCACGTATTCCGTGCACGCGTCGACCGATGATTACGACCTCATCAGGCAACAGCGTCGTTATGCCGGCTCCCAAAGTTCTTACTCGGATAAGTCGCCCAAAGAAGAGGCACACATGAATCCCGAGCATCGCGAAGATTCCGACGATGGTGCTTATGGAGCTGATGAGGAGTCTGAGAAGAGAGACAATGAGAGTGAATACAAAGACGATTACGACGAGGACATGAGGCCTGTCAAGGTCTAATTTTTAATTGAAGGTGATACGTGTAGTGTCTAAGGTAATAAGTATAGTGCAAGCGACTGAATCAGGCAACGCTGGCAACTTTTTTAGTGACGAATTTCACGGAGATGACTTTGACAAATTTGAATACGAACGAAGCGTTTTTGTGTGATTCGGTGGTTTTATTCTTAATCAGTGTTTGCTCATGTACTTGTTACATTAATAGTTAGCTTTTCAACAATTAGTATTTCTTTTTGCTACTTGCCATGAAAATAATCTACTTAGCAACAAAAAGAAAACTTACTCCAGTTTTGTGTAGAAATTAAAAAGTACAAGCTAGTTCTAACATGTTATTTGCTTAAGGTTTTTAATGCACACTTTAAAACGACGATTTATTACTGCTCTTAAGATTCTTTTTTACGTTGATTATGCAAAAACAAATAAAAAATATTCAAAAAATATTTTTGCGACTTTGTGGTATTTACAAATTTTACTTACATCTCGCTGAATATTATGGTATTTTATATTTAAGAAAGGATGATTGCATAATTTCTGTATGACAATTTGGTTCTAAACTGCATTTTAATGTATCAATAGCTGTCGGATCCCAAATAGAATGCTTGTATTTGTGAGAATGTATGAGAGAGTCGGTATACCTATTTGTTCCTATTGCATTTATGTGAACTTTATGGAGGTAATAAACTTTGTATTGTGAAAGTTAACGCTGACATAGTTGATAAAATCTAGTTTGTAGACTAAGTGACAAATAAAAGAAAATTTGTATAAGAAATGATAAACAAGCGTTTTTACTTTTTCCGAATTCATTAGAATCGTTCAAAGATAAAATAAAACTAAAAGATGGAATAATAACTTATGCATGTATATATTTTTCTTAACACGTTGGCAGTCTCAATCGTGAAAAAGTTAGAATAATCTTGATTATTTTGCCAATGTGTTAGATTGATTGTGCTATTTTTAAATTCTATAAGATATTGGAGCGAAACTTCAGGTCATAAATATCAACGAAAATCATGATAAACCATGGTCCATATTAAATTATTTGATAATTAACGTGTCATTAAGATAGTATAGCTTTAACTTAGATAAAAAAAATAGCAGGAAATCGTTTACTGATAAATTTTAGCAAGTATTTGAAGATATAGTTATATTATAAACACAATTATTATACTCTTCGAAATTCTTTCATATCCAATGATCATATAATTAATAAAGGTATAATCAAAATAAATTTAATGTGGATTATGGATTGTATGAGCGGACTAATGGTTTAATTTGTCACTTTCTCAAATAAGATTTGCTTTTGTTCTATAGGCAACGAAACTTATCTAGTATCCAGCTGTACAAGTTTGTAATATATATTTAAGTTCTATATAAGCACGGTAAAACATTAAGTTGCGTAGATTTTTTAATTTATTTTGAAATGTTTACAAACATATCAATCTCGTTCAGAGTTATCCTTATTCAAAAAATATATGCATAAATCTAATGCTAAACCAAAACAATGATTTTTTAAAAGTAATGCAATATAAATTCTTCACATAAAAATAGTTTATAAAATATAACACATGTATACATCGTATAAAACAGCACTATTATATTTTTAACAACGTCTACTTGTTATAGGATTACTCGTTGAAACATCACTCGACCAATGACAATATTGATTTTTATTTAATTTTGTTATATAGATTTTATGGATAAATATCAATAGTTTTATAAGTATACTGCGCAATATATATGCGATATCTATATACTGAACATACTATATTAATCGAATCATAAAGTACTATTATAATAGTCCTTTCTGTACAAGAAGTACCTGTTTTTTAATAGTTAGCACTTTTAAATGAAGCTGTGGTTTATTAATAGCAAGATGTATTTTGTGTTGAATTATTCTTCTTCATACCAATCACAACTTAATTTATTACGATTGACCTAAGTTTGAAATGAAACACAGATATTTTAAAAATATATATTTCGAAAACCGTACAGAAATATTCAAAAGGAAAAAAATAAACTATCTGTGTATTTTTAAACATAATACTGACAATTTTCAAAATCGCGAATTCCAAGAAAATACGGAATGAAAAGTGTTTAAAAAACTTATTCACATGTAAAACTAAATAACTTTCTATATAAGATATGTCTATTAAAAGTCAGTTCCATATTTATTACCGCGGAAATATAATGAAATAAATTAGTTTTTATACTGCAATGATTGCATTGTTTTTTCCTTGTATTTTTCAATTTTGTACATTTACAGTATAATTATGTATTTGTTTATGTGAAAATATTATGTAAATCATAGTGGACTGAGGCAAAGAAAGTGATGATAGCCACTAAAAATTTCAATTCTATCTCTTAATTGGGAAGAAAATTCATAGTTTATTCTACATAACATATCAGTTAAGCTGTTATCTAAAAATTAGTTAATTCAAATTTGTTGCTATTATTATCACGTAATTCTAACACTTAATATATTTGCCATTTTCTATCTCATAATATAAATTACATACTGACGTCACGTGAAAAAAAAGATTCTGATTGTTTTCAATAGTTGAATATACAATTATTCAACCGTAACGTTAAATTTCTACTGATTTAGTTGTTGAGGTTTCTCTGATTAATTCAAAATAAAATTAACAAGATGTCAATCAATAAATATTTTAAAGTTACTTCCAGTTTCACATCTGTGAAAATCTTACATTTATAACTTTTTTATTGACAAAAAAACAGTTGATGGAAAAGTAGAAAATTGTTATTACATTTTTCATTTAATGAATAAAAATCGACAATATATAACCGCTTTTATCTTACGCTGTTAGACATTGAAAAGTTCGGTGAAACACGGTAAGTCAAATAACAAACATTAGTAGGTATTCATTTATATCAGGTTTCCAAGTCCGAATACAATAATTTATGTACAACTTTAGCAATCTGTTTATTGTGATACCTTATATTATTTGAGTAATATAAGAATATATAATTAAATTATTGATTTATTTATTCATTTAATTATTTTCAATGATTTTATTTTCAATTATTTTCAATTATTTTCAAAAATTGCACTTCTAGAGTACAAAAATCATTAAATAATCTAAAATGGAGCAAAACTAAAGAAAGTAAAAGGTCATAATAAAGTTAGTATATTTGAAGTAACTAATTTTATAATTAGACATCTTACAGGCATTTTTGCCAGCTTGAAAAGATTCTGTATTCGACCGGAATTGGTTTATGCACGTTCGCGCATACCTCTGCGAAACGATTCAATCAATTTCATCGGGGGTGGGCTCACTCGCAAACGTGTATTCCTTGAATGGTTTCATTACCATTTTTTTACCAATTGGATTGAAAAATACGTTGTGCGAGTGAATGCAAAGTTCGAAGTCGGCTTTTTTTTAAATGAAACACATTTGTCGATGCGTAATATGTTTTACGAGATGCTTCACGACATACCTCAACTGTAAAAGAAAAACCCGTTGTATAGTATCATCATCAAAATTAAGTATCATCAAATCAACAGCTGAATATCGTTATGATTCTGAAATCTGCCATGAGAAAAATAATCGACGTTGGCAGAGGCTTTTAAATTGGAAATTAGCCTACGGACAACAGTTTTGAGCCAACTCTGCAGCAGCCGCATTCGTCGAATATGTATTGGTTTTGGGGGGAGGGAGGGGGCAGTAACATTTCGCGCCTCTCAGCGTACATACTCGTGCTCTCAAATACGCTGTGTGGCGGCACGCGCGCATGCACACAGCTATATGTATGCAACGCGCTCGAGGTGAAGGCAGATGTCTCTCGATGTATGTATACGAGCTCGCGAGTGTAGCGGTGAAAGGGGGCACGCGCCAACGGTCGCTCACCGCCAGCTGCTCGCTCGCGCGCACACCACCAGCGTCGTCGCCTGTTGTGTACGCATTCGACGCGCGCGAGGGCCTGGTTGGAAAAGTGGAATCTCCGCGAGCAAGCGCTTCCTTTTAAACGCAGATGTTACGCGGCTCGATCCTTCCAGTTTTTGGCTGTTATTTTTGGGCATACTGCTCTTTTTAGATCGTTGCCAATTCATATATATATATACGTGTGCCTCTCAAGTGCTTGCCGTGCCGGTTTCACTTGATATTGCTCTGAATTTTAGATTTCTCAAAATCCGTCAATTTATTGCACTACTTTACTTTATTTTTTTCACAAAAGTATGTTAAAAGTGGTTGCTGGCACCAAGCGCATTCGATACTCAATTACTTACCATTTCATTTGCTTTCCTTTGCTTCTATCATCATTCATCAAGATAAAAACAATTCGAAACAAAACGTCCCATATTCGTGATCAGACTGTGTTGCTTTCTAAAACCAAATACAATTCAGCAAACAAACAAATGCATATAGCCAATGTGGATCGGTCAGAATATAGTGTGATGTCAATTAATAGCGAGCCATATCCCATTGTTGACCACACTGCGGCTTTCTTTATCAATAAAACTGTGCAAACAGACGAATCCGATAGTCCGATCGAAGCTATATCATAAGCCGCCGTGGCACGTAAGCAACGCAACGATGCACGAGTCCCCTCCAAACGAAGCATAAGTCCGTTAGAAGTACACGTGTGTGTTCAGGCGAAGCTACAACAACGGGCCTCTATACCCCCCCCCCCCCCCAATCGTTCTATCTTTTACTAGTCTGTCGGTATGCTCTTTAAATTTTTCCGTTTCCTTTGGGTTGTTTAGATAACATTACGTTCTAGCAACGACTTCACTAATAGCGCCAGTTGCTTTTTTCTTCTCAGTTTTCACGCCTTTTTTAAAAGCTTTTTCTCTTTATTGAGCTGGCTGACAAGTCGAAGATAATTTAAAATAAGTTAACGAGTCGGTGGGATTAATTCACAATCGAATGAATTGAACAAGTGGACCTGTTTGAATTAATGCAATGAAATTCCTTTCGTTGAATTGAAAACCAATTTTCATTTTACTTGTTTGCTACAATGAACGAAATTTCCAATGGAAAGCACCCCACGGACGCATCATGTTGGAATACGAGAAAATTGGCCGAAACTACAGAGCATAAAGAAACAACTTTCCTTATATGAGTGCAATCTTCATTGGAATCGCAGTAAAAGCTAAAAGGAGCTCCTCTCGCGCGCCCGCGCGTAAAATCAAGGGCATAAACAGCGCGTAGCTCACGCTTGCGGCATTCCAATAAAAACGCCTCAAAGTTATATATGCCGAAGGAGGAAAAACAAAAAACAAGAGGAAAGACGCGAGCATGCATAAATGATTCCTTTCTGCAGTGCGCACGTCGACGGTTTGGCTCTTGGTACGTACACCTCTCACTTTCTCCTTCTCGCGCCATGCTTTCCATGCGCCGCGCCGCGGTTGCATCCTGCATTGCAAGTCAGAAAGAGAGAGAGAGAGAGAGAGAGAGAGAGAGAGAGGGACGACCGACGGGGCTTTGCTCCCCTCGCGCGAACATCTGCCGCTCGCGCTCGGTCGCGGCCGTTGAGCGCTGGCTGTTACTCGAGTTGGGTCAGTAACGAGCCAACCGCCGGCAAGCTTCTTTCTCGCTTACAACTGCGTGTGTATGTGTGCGTGTATGTGCGTGCATGCGTGCGTGCGCGCGTACATATAACAGCTTATCTCACCGATTTTCAAAAAAAGTTTGTCGTTTATTTTGTTATTGTTGTGATGTTTGACAGTGTCGATTGTCGAGTGCAACAATAATGTGCAAAAAGCCCCCAACCCAGAGTAGACAGCAGGACAATAGTTATAGTCTGCCGGCGGTACCGATCGGCACTACAGTCAGTTACTCGCTTGGACACTCCTGGCAGCCCACCTACGTCAGCAGTGTAATGATCATCCTCGTGAGAAAGTGATGATATGACAGACAGAGCGTTGCATAATTGACGGTCGCGCGTGCGTTTCAAAGGCGTGCACGCAGCTCGCGTACCAAAGATTATCGAGGAGGAGCGACCAAGTATCGACAGAATGGCAGATATGGACAAGAGGCTGGAGCCGACGCAGGGTCATTGCTACACAAACCCATCGTTCTGCAGGCAATCCGAGTGCATACCCGAGGACAGCGATTCTGCCGACCTGCCGCCTCCCCCGCAATTTCAGGTAAGGACTTTGTCGCTCGCGAAGCTAACGGAAAATCGTTACAAGTTCCCTCGTAGCCCGTGCTTCCTGCACCAGGTATCAAGCAAGCGAGAAATTTCGTTCGGGGAAATGACTAATCATTTCCCTCGCTTTTCTTTAATCAATAGTACAATTTTGATAATTCACACTTATCTGAAAATCCAAGGGAACTTCGATGTGCATAGAGCGCATGTTTGAAAGAAAATGACAAACGACTAGTGGGGTTTTCACGAGGTGTGATGTTATGACGTTTCGTGGTACGGAGAGCGCGAACGTGCTTGTGGTTAACATCAAGGGATGACGGTGATGATGAAGCAGAGTGCGCGTCGAAAGACTCGATTATAGCTCCAGATTTTCATAGGTCTCGATAATTGCTTTCCGAGCGTAGATGTATTATCGAGCGCTTTTACTTGTCTGTACTTTCTTACGTATCCGCAATGAGAGCGCATTGTTTGCACCTACCGAGTTATCAGTTACTGCGGGTTCGGGAGGGGCGTTTGCGCGATTGTTGTCTCTTGATAAGCTCCCTCAGAGCAAGTATCTACACAGACGTTAGTCGGATGCGACTTTCAATGTAATTATTCATCCAAGGAATAATTTGTAAATACAAAATAAAAAAGGCACAACCTTACGGTGATTGCTGTGCTTTTGAAAGAGTCCGGTTTCCAAAGTCAGATCTCTATTTACAAACCGGATACCGAGAATTTAAATGTGATGAACGGCGGTCAGTTTTAATATCTGCCGACTTGTATTTCAAGTCTTTAAAATGCAGCCTACAAAACGCCGTTGTTTTCTTTGAATGAATCATAATATGCAAATACAAAATTCACAATAAGAAGGCTAACTTCCACTGAAAAACAATCAGGTTGATGACCTACCACCACCACCAGCCCTACAGCCAGCCACACCACAGTACGGCCAAAGCAATCCAGCTTTTCACGGCAGTCCAGAAGTTGACATTGCAACGACTCAACCAGACCACAACCGGAGCATCGCAGCTCTGAATCGCACGACAACCAATGCCGAGCGCTACTGTTACATCGAGGAGCAGCAACCATCGCCCCCAGCATCCACGCCAAAACGCTACGGCAGTCTGCCCCTCGGCAATGCGCGTGCCTACGCCTACAGAACTCACCGTTACGAGTACATCCACGATGATGCGACCGTCCAGGTGCAAGTTGCGCAGCAGCAGCAGCAGCAGTTGCATCAACAACAGCAACAACAACAACAACAGCAGATGGCCGCTGTCGCCTCCAGCAACTCGTCCAGATACGAATACATCGAACAGACGCAAACACCGCCGCCTCCAAGGCTGCTCACGACACCTTTGCGACAACAGGTGATCTCGAGTGCGCCTAGCTCGATCAGAGCATCGGTCAGGTCCTACAGAAGCACCGACGCTCACTACACGAGCCTGGCTCCGGATGGCGTCGCTCCTCACGATCCCGCACAGTGGACCGAGGATGACACTCATGATTGGAATAACTCCAGAAGACAGATCAACACGCCCAGAGGTGAGAACTTTTATTGTATTTGAGAATTGTTCGGAGAATAAGAAAGTGGTGCTTTCGAATTGGTTCCGAGTGCGCGGACTTGGGAGAATCGCCCGCACAAAGAAGCGGCGTACGTTACGCTTTTTCGCAAATAATCCATCCTTCCGTC
The DNA here is from genome assembly GCF_024137745.1 of Phymastichus coffea. Taxonomy (NCBI): domain Eukaryota; kingdom Metazoa; phylum Arthropoda; class Insecta; order Hymenoptera; family Eulophidae; genus Phymastichus; species Phymastichus coffea. Next base: position 1,506,789 of record NW_026706871.1, read on the forward strand.
TTTCGCACACACGCGCGCGCGTGCAGGCCGTTACACGAGTCTGCCGATGCAGGACGAGGAGCCGCCCAACTTACCGGAGCGCAACGCTCACGAAATGCCCTCGCAGCACGTCAACGCCACCCTGGCCACGCAGAAGCTCCACGAGATTTTGACCACTCCGAGAAAGCCGAGGACGCGCTCGCAGGGCGATCCGCTTTCGCCGGTCAATAGCCCGAAAGGACGATATCAGCTGCAACCTGCGATACATAATGCCGCGCTCGTGCAGCGCAGCGCTTACACACCTGGGTGCTCGCCATCAGGAGCAGGTGAGAATGCAGCACTCTCTCTTTCTTCGCTTCCGTCACTTTGCAACTTGGCTTTTCTTATTTGCACGATGTCTTATGGCGAATTCCGTTTAATATAGACTATTTTGCTCAAAACAACTCGAGCTAAATTTATCTCCGCTCGTCTTCCAATTGAAAACACTCGGCCGAGTATCAAGCTGTTATCGAGTCTCGGAAAAGATCTTTAAGATCAATTGATATACATGATACCTCTTCATTCTCCAGAATCGCCAGAATAGAATGCAATGTAAAGGCCGAGAAATGTAATAAGCCGCGCGATAATGCAAACCATTCGTTATTGAAAACAATGCCCGCGCGCCCCACTCACTCGTTCCTCTCACTTGTTGTCGGTCAGGTCAGCGTGCGATGAACTCGCCAGCGCATCCACAGCATCAGCAGCAGCAGCAGCATCAAGCAACTCCGCAGAATCGCGTGCTGTCGCCACGCGGGAGCAAAGGCCTGACGACCTCGACCCCTAACAAGGAGACACCGTCGGCTCGTCGCTGTCTGCCATTGAACGATCACCAGGCTTCCACGCCCACTCGTCGTTACGTCGACGATAGTGGTATACACTATGGACGAACTGGAATGCCGACTGGGCAACCGCACAGGCTACAAATCGAAGAGGACGCGGTTATCTACTCCGAAAAGAAGGCCGCTGGCTTTTATCAGGGTCCCGAGGCTGCTTTCATCGCACGCACAGCGGTAGTGAGTTTATTTTTTCTAGTCTCCAGTGCTCGCATTCTATAAATCGCAAATCTTTCATAATGACGATTCTTTTATTTGACTTTCAGGTCCCACCGCTATCGCCTCAAATGAGCAGCGATGCCAATACCACACTGATGAGCAATACCGAAAAATCAGACAGAAAAAATGCACCGATCATCCTCGCTCTCGTTGGCATTCTCACCTGTGGCTTAGCTATCTATTTATCGTATACACAAGGCCGAAGGTAATTTACCAAATTCTTAACTCTATAAGGATTCATCCGATTGCCACGAAGTCGAAGTTTTGATGGTTTCTCGCGAGCTCTTTTCCAGATACTACTACGACAGCGCGATAAGCTGCGGAGCCTGTTGCGCTTTGGCAGGTGTCTGTCGCAGCATGCGTCGCACCTGGACCGGCCTGGGCTTGGCCGGCTTATCAGCACTTAGTTGTGCTGGTCTTTTATTACTAGCAGCCAAATCACCACGACCAGGTACACCCATTCACGACATCACCGCCGGTGCCTTATGCGGTGTGTCATTGCTGGGTGCTGCTTTGGCTTTATTGGCCCTTGTCGAACCTAGATGCACGTTCGGTAGGCACAGGAGAGTTCATTCGTGGATACCAAGATATCAACCGTAAAAACAAGATGTTTTTATTTTATTTTGTTGTAATTAATTGGTGACCGGAGTACACATGGATGTAATTGACTTCTCGACTGAATTTTTAACTTCTTTTTATCAGAGAATTACTGCGTTAAAACTTTTGAAAACCAAAACTACGTTAAATTTTAATTGTAAGTTATGATAATTTAATAAATCCATATTTGACGAAACATTTTGTTCAGAATGTTTCGCCGTACAAAACTGCCAAATTATCGCAATAACAATTGGATTTTAGAATTTAGTGTTGATTATGTATACGCATTAGTGTTAGAATTATTGAATCAAAACGATTGATGTAATTCTTTTACTAATTTTCTAGAAAATTGGAAAATTATTAACATATTCTATGGCCATTGTATTCAACTGTCAACTTTTACTCTGGTTATTTGTCACGTATAAAATTCTCTGCATTGACAACTATATTCTTTTTAATTCATATAAAGTATTCTTAAAATAGAATTCAATAGAAGAAGATTGCTTTCATCAACAACCCAAAAATATACAAATAAATGAAAATCAACGTTCGTTAAATTTTTCTACTGTTCCAGATTTATCCTTGAATTTTAATATCTAATTCAAAGATATGTCTGTCAACACTACACTATCAATTAATTTCATAGTATTACTATAATACTGGCTATAAGTGCAAACTTTTTTTATTGGATACTGCTCAATTAATTTTGAGAATACTTTTGCATGCGACATTTTCATTATTTTGCGATTTTTAAATTAAGATAAGATCGAGATTCTATCCATTTTTTGACGAGTATTTTTGTATCAATTATTCTAAGTATAACATCGTTAACATAACTATGCTTATCCAAAATATATTTTTCAAGCTATCTAATTTCATATAAAGGACAAAGAAATTTATAGCTTATGTACTTCACAGTAAGATTGTGTACATACATGCGTAAAGATGCAGATGTTTAACAATAGATACTAATATTTATATTTATGAAACTAATAAACATAAAATACAAAACTATCAATAATTAATTAATGCTTATTTTTTCAAACTTTGAAAATGAGAAAAGAACCTTCAGTAGTTCAACCGTTAACTTGAATGACCATTAAAATAAAACTATTAATAAATGATTTATGCGTATTTTTTGAAACTTTAAAAATGAAAAGAAAACTACTATTAGCTCAACTATTAAAATACACTGAATTGAAAAAAAATAGACGTGTTTATTTATAAACTTCATTACTAAAAAACTAATTGTATACCTTATCCTTGCAACTGAGGGTCCAATTTCACGTTCTATTCAAAAATTTAAGTTCAATGAACGCTCGGTAGTGGCGCTGCGTGTACTTTTTCTATACTTTCAGCTTTCATCACCCTCCATTTCATAGTGGCTGGCGGCTATGGTAGTGATGGTCGGTGGCGTCTTCTCTGTTTTTTTTACAAGATTTTACTATTGGAAACATTTTAGTAAACAAAGTAACTGAATATACCAACTATACTTTTAAACAAATCACAAGATACTGTCCTATGGATATATCAAAAAACGAAGAACCATTGTTGGCATTTATAAGATATAATGAATATAAGAGAATTCATGGAACATCCACGTAAGTTGTTGACTCTATTGTACTATCTTGAGTTTTTATTTGGAAATTCTGATGCATTTGATCTCGTACACATTGACATAAATTTTTAAAACCCGTTGCAATCGTTGAGTACCGCATTTGATAGTTATGCTTGCATAAAATGTGTGCTACTATTAACGAATTAGTTTGTTCTTCAGATCGGCTTTGCTATAGCCTTCATCAAAATTTTTAAAAGTTGCCGTTGCTACGCATGCGTCTAGCACCGGTTGTTTGAGAATCTGACATGAATTCAAATATTCATTACCTTTTAAACATTTCAATTCTGTATTTTTTAACGTTTTAAATTTTGATATTGCCTTTTAGTATAGTTTGTTTTTTATTGTAGGTGACTAGAAATCTTACAATTGAATTATTGATGGTGTAATCAATAGTTCTGAAAGTATCTTGCAATAAAAATGCACTAATAACACAGCTTTCAATTGTCAACAACTTTGAAAATTTACATAAACATGGAATCCTGGGACAATTTAATTTTACAATGGATAAATTGCTTACTTATCGGTACAGGAGATTGTGTTCAATCTATAGAAGAATTGCAAGATGGAAAAAAATATTTAAAATTAATTAATAAAGTGAAAAGTTTTAAACAGAAAATTGATAATGATGAAGTTAGTGAAAAAGAAATTGTAATTCAGTTTTTAGAGGATGAATATCCAAATTTTGTGCTTGGAACAAAAACTAAAACAGTAGAAAGATTATGTATTGCTCTACTCATTTTGTCAAGATTATCATTAGAACCTGTATTTCATAAGTCGTTGTGTACAAATCTGAACCTAGATATTCAAATTATGATTAAATCAATCTTAGAATCTGTATATCCTCTAGGAAAAAAGGTGACTATAGAAGATCTGTATCAAACATTTTCACTTTTAGATAAATCTTCAACAGAATCTTTTTCTACAAAACCTAAATATTTACTGGAAAATTTCTTGAATTCCCCAGTTACAAGATCAGTGCACAGTGACAGTAAAATACATGAGCAGACAAAACAAATACGTCACCTTCAAGCAGATCTTGAAACAGTACGCTATGAAAAGTGTGAGCTTATAGAAGATATTAAAATTCAAAAAAAACAAATTGATGATTTACATAAAAAGTTGCAAGAGACATTATTAGAATTGAAAAATTTGCGTCAAGATAGTTTAAAGAGTAACGATTTCAATGGTTCCTATGAACCTACAACTCCGAAATCCTTAGAATTATCATATGAAAAAGAACTGCAAAGCTTAGAGAATTATGTTGCAGAATTACAAAGTGATAATTTCAAATTACAAGATGAGAAAACTAACTTGTTAGATGAATTGAAGATCTGTCGAAACAAATACAATTCAATAGAGGAAAAAAGTTCAAAACACGAGGAAATGATTGAGTCATTATTATTTCAGATTGAAGGGAAAGATAATGAATTAGCTGAATTAAAAGCTAAGTATGAAGAATTATGTCTCTATTTAAAAGAAAAATCAAAACCTCTATTCATAAATCAAAGTTTTGATGTAGATGACAAAGTAGTTCTAGAAAATTCTATGAATAACAGTGAAACTTTAAGTTCTGTTATTGATATTCAATTGCAAGATGCCAAAAGGGAAATAATTGAAGCACAAAATAAGTACAAAAGAATAAATTCTTTGCTGACAATAATCATAGAAGAATATATCAAATTAAAAAAAACTGTTCAAATGTTATTCAATGATAATGCTAAAATTAAAGCTGCAAATGAGGAAAAGTATACAATTATTAATGAACAGCTGCAACATATTTTAAATAAAAAGAAGCTAGAAAAAGAATCTCAATTACAAACTTATAATGAATTAGATTTGAGTGAAATCAAGCAGAATATCACTCAAATACTACAAGGAGACTCAGAAAAAATGAAGTCACTGCTATTAAATTTTTTAAATCAATTTAATAAGAGCAAAGGAGTTAAGAAATTGAATAATTACATTAATTTTGCAAAAGGTGATCAGAACAATTCCATTATGTACTCTGAATATTCAAATACTGTGAAAAGCTTGGAAAAATATCAAGGAGATAAAAGTATTAACATTATTGATAAAAATAGGATTGTTTTCAAATTCTATGATATTCTTTGGCAAGAAACTTGGCGCAAAAATTTAGTAATATTTTTTAAGACTTTACTTGAAAATAATATTACCTCTGGGAATATTACAAATAATACAACAGATCATGAAAAAGTTATGGTAAAATATCATATGATAGATACAATGCTAGAAAAAAATTTGATTAAGTGCTTGCAAGATTTATACAATAAAAATGAAGCTAATAAAGCATCACTGATTACTAAAGAAGATTTGGAAACAATCCGATTAGATTGGATTTTATTGTACAATAATATAAAAGATACTTTGAAAATATATAAAGTCATACTTCTCTTGGAAAAGAAATGGAATATTGTATCAAAATCGCTTGGAAATTATGAAAACTATATAAGTGATGATGTAAGAGAACTTTTGGGAAAGAAGGATGAAATTGACAATGAGTTTAATAAGATTTTTGTTATGAATTCTAAAATCTTATTTTTTGGTTTCATTACTGCTACACAGCTAACAACCAAAATAAATAAAAGTAAGAATGAAGAAATAACTCTAGAGAATATAAACTATTCCATGTTAGAAAGAAAGAATTCAGAAGACATACTGACCCATTCTAAATGTATTGAAAAAATTGTCAATATCAAGAAAAGTATAAATGATTTTGAAAATATGATAAAGTCGATTCATGCAAAGCTTGCAATAAAAATTGAATGGGCTGATGTTTCAGTGCAAACGGAATGGATAGAAACTCAACCTACTGTTGAGACTGAATATGCTGATATTTGTATACAAACAGAAAACCCGGAAGAATTGCTAGAAATAGAACCTATAGTAAAAAATGACTACATAAATGTTTCTTTGCAAACAAATAGCTACACAAATCCACTTGAAACAGATATTGAAATCAGAACTGAATATGTAAATGTCTCTTTACAAACTGAAGATCTAAGAGAATCTATGAATGTTTCTTTACAAACTGAAGAACCAACAGAATTTTTAGAGTTAGTGCCTATAAAAGCTATTAAATATGCAAATGTTTCTTTACAAACAGATAATATTATTGATGAACCCAAACCTACTATAAAATCGAAATGTGCTGATATTTCTATGCAAACCGAAGATATGTTAGGCTTTATTAAATCTGAGCCAGTAGAAAAAATCGAATGCATAGATGTATCCCTACAAACAGAAACTATAATAAAGGCTGAAATACACCCTGCAGTAAAGACTGAGTACACTAATACTTCTTTGCAAACGGATAATTTAACTGAGTTTACAAATGTTTCTCTTCAAACTAGTATTTTAGAACCAATCGAAATACAAATTCCTGTTACATGCACAAATATTTCTATGCAAACTTATAATTCAGTAGAATATCCAGAAACAAAGTCTATCATCAAGACTGAATCTATAAATGTCTCAGTGCAAACGGAGAATATGCAAATCACTGAAGATGCTGATATAAAAGACAAAATAAGTAGAGAAAAAGAAATTTTACGACATCAAACTGAAGAGAGTAGAGAAAGTATCCTCAATAAAACTGCTAAAAACAGTAGAAGCATATTAGAATCGGAAGAAGTTCAGAACTACGTGAAGGAATTACATGAAAAATATGAGATAAAGCTTGAAAAAATGAAAGAGAAAATGAAATCAGTTTTCAATAATCAAGTAATTGCCTTGAAAAAAGAACAAGAGTCCGGATTTACGATGAAAAAATTAAAAGCTTTAGAAGAACAATTGGAGCAACAATGTCACAATCATTCAGAAGAGTTGAAAAAGTACAAGAAACACGTTAGTGAATTATCGACTCAATTATGGGAAGTAGGCGACAAGCTGTTAATCGAGAAACAGAGAAAGGAAGAAATCATTCAAAAATACAAAGACCTGAAAACAAAGCTAGATATAATGGAAGCTCACAACTCTAAAATTTCGAAACACGAACCGAAGATTCACGATCATAAAGTCTTGAAAGCTGAAGTAGAACGTCAACCTCTGCAGCAGCTCGAAATATCATCAGTAAGTAAGATGCAAAATGTTCGAAATTTCCAAGTAATGGGCAACGCCTTTAGAACAGAGGATGAGGAGGGAGAGCTTTTCGATACGACGTACAATCTCTCGGAACTGCAACGCTCACAAAACATTCCACCACCTAACGATTTGGACAGATTGTCTATACTGCAATCAAGAAATGCCAAGTGCAAGCCGCATTTGAAGTCGTCGTATGCCGCAGAGATGCAGTCCTATCCGTTGCCTGTGACAGAAGATGAGATAAAGACGGGGCCTCCAGAGGGATCTGCCTCGGAAGAGGTATTCAATGACAGTCTGAGCCAGAGTTTACTTACTGGCAAGAAGGTCAAACGGCGAGATCGCACCCGCAATGGCTCTGAAACTTCGCGACGAAGCACTCGTAGATTTAGCAATATTTTTCGCAAGCCACGTTTGTCATTAGATCATAAGTAATTAATTATGACATAATTCTTGCAATATTGGATGAAGATTTTCTTTTAATTGTCACGATGACGACGTATCTTTTTGTAATTATTCAAAGGGGTTTTTGAATTTGACTAAAAGGATGTATATATATATACTTTTTTAATAAACCATCAGATGCTTATCAATAACGCTGGCGTTAAAATTTAGTGACAATAGATTTTAAGCGTATATAAACTTGTAATAATGAGACTAATTTTGTGCCTTAAAAAACGCATTAATTCTAAATAAAACACCAAAAAATAAAAATGTTGACAAATGTCGAAGTTATAATATGCATCCATTTACGATTTATGGTTGTAATTTTTTCTTATTATCGTTTGGTATCATTCATTTTTATAACGTAATTTCACATACGTAATTTTCAGAACCACTAGAATATCAATCATCGACATACAGCTGAAACTTTGTTGGAAGCTTACAAATAAGTCTAATTTTTTTTAGAAATAGATGCTTGTATATATGTACATATCTTTTAACAAATTTTATGAAGAATTTTATAAGAATTTTAATGAAAACTTTTAATATCCAGTTACATAGTTGAAATTTTAGTTTAACTAGTCATGAAAATTGTGTAATTTTCTATTTTTACGTTATCATATTACAAATTGCATAATTTTTCGACATTATAATTACATATTTGTAAATAGCTAAACTTCTTTCATTTGTACGGTTGTATATTTTGCAGGCGTATTTTACATTTTTAAGTTCAGGATACTATCAATTTTTAAGTAAATATTTTTATAGTGTATGTAGGTACATTTAGAGAAGTGGAAAGATAAATAAACACAAAAAATTTACATTTATTTTATTTATTTCAAACCTTTCATTTTGTGATCACGTATAAATAATAAATGTATTTTTTGATAGTAAATATTTTGATTTTATTTGAAAAAGCTTAGTGTGAGAGAGCGATGCAAGAAATACGAATACAAATGTTTTGTTAGTAAAAACATGTATCAAGAGCAATTATAAAGTTAGAAAAACCGAGGTAAGTTTATATAAGGTATGTATCATAAAATGTCTTATTCACAGCCTTCCCACATAGTATCCCGAATCACTTTTTTCCCCCACTTTCATCGTGCACGCGCGATAGGTCCAAATTACAATACACACGGCAGCAGCACGTACAATTTCACATAGATTTACGAATAGCAGTGGCCTTGATTTTGCAAGCACCATTCGGGCTCAAGACTGTCGGCGAGGATACCGCGTTGAACAAGTCGCTCGCGATGTCTCAACATCCGGTGTTCGGCGTGAATCCATGTCGAGGACGGGTCAGACCAGAGACGTTCGGCCATAGCTGCTGAACGTGGCCAGAGACGCGAGTCTACCGACGTACTATCTACTTGTTCAGACCACAAAGCTGCTTCAGCGCCTATCGATGACATTTGTTGCGTTAAAGACGCTTTTATGAAAGAAAAACAAAGTATAAGTGATGCGAATCGATGAATAGATTAGCTTACCGAGTACTAGGTGTTTAATTTCATTAGTAAAGCCCTGGTTTTTCAGAATCTGCATCGGAGAATTGTCATAAATTTTTTGCCATCCTTTGTATGGAGTACACCAGTTGTTGCCTTCGCCTACCCATGCACCGAAACTAAAGAAAAGAAAGCATCGTTATTCATTGGCACGGAATATTCATGGTTATTATTAGCGTAAACAAAATGTAATAGTCACCCGCAATCCAAATACAAAGCATCGTAATTCGAGAAAATAACTCTAAAGTTATTCCTAATCAATCGCGAAATAGTAGCATCGAACTTGGTGGTCCAAATCTGAATAATGTATTTCTTGGGATCAATGTGCTTAATATTCTCCTCATTCGTCAAACCACTAGTCCACAGAACGGCATCGAGTTCAACGCCGTTGTTCGCTTTGGTGAGCTTGTCGTAAGCTTTGGTCTGAAAGTAGTCCCAGAGCTTGTAGAAGCTCGCCTCGGAGAGATCCCATCCTCTCTTGAGCATCCAGTCGGTTATGATGCCGGATGAGTTCCAGCAGTTTATGTTCACCTCGTCACCTCCCATGTGGAAAAAGTCGGGTTTGAAGTCGCGGAGCATGTCAGTGAAAATTGCTGCCATGATCTCGTAGACTTTTTCGCTGGTCGGGTTCAACTGACCGCACGGCGGCTCGACGCAGAACTTCTGCCAGGGCTCTGACTTGAAGCATACCGTCGCGTTGTGACCGACCTGCAAAAATCCATAATTGTTGGTCGTATTTATTTGCAAGGAGGACAAAAATTCGAGTTGTAACGTACCCACTGCCATCCTTCGCCGACGTGAGCAGGGGCATCAAACTCCGGCAAAACACGGACACCTCTAACGAGTCCGAACCTCACGATTTCCTTGATATCCGCTTCGGTGTAAATCTTGTCAGGAGTGTAAGCACCGTAGAGGGACATTTTTGGCAAGGTACGGCTGACGTAAGGGAAGCTGTGGGAGTCGGTGATGTGCCAGTGGAAAGTATTCAACTTGGACATGGCCATAGCCTCGATGGTTCGCAGTATAGAAGCTTTGTCCATGAAATTGCGAGACGAGTCGAGGAGAATTCCACGGTAAGGGAAGGTTGGTCCATCGCTGATGTAGACGTCGCGCGCAATTTTCAATTCTCGGTACAGGTCGTCGAAGACAATGAGCTGCGAAAGGGTCTCCAAAGCGTGGCGTACTCCGAAATAGCTTTCACTCGTTATGTCTGCGAGAAGCTGAAAGATAATCGACAGTACGGCAATGGAGCAATGGACAAGCTAGACCGATTGATAAGAAAAGGAATGTTCGTCGTAGTACCTGTCCGCTTGACTGCTGCGTAATCTTCAGCGTGTAATTCTCGGCGGTTTTCAGTGTGAGCTTGGGAGGAGGTTGATCGCCGAGTGGACCGGCAACGTTGATGGTCAGCCCGTAGCCACCGGCGGCGAGTCTGGCTCCGCCCAATGCTTTCGCGTTGTTTTTCAGCCTCTCGACGTTCTCGTTCACGAGAGATCCAGCGTCGCCGAGGGCATCGACACCACTTAGGACGATACGATCGGGATCGAGCTTCGCCGCGAAATTGCCTACCGACACGTGGCCCGTGGGCTTGGGCCATATACCACCGGCCTCGCCGCAGAATATCTGGCAGACGCTCAATGCCAGAGGAGCCGTTACGTTGGCCGTTATCTCGGCTTTTTTGCACAAACCCCTCTCGCAGTAATAGTGCCACGGCGAGCTGACGAGATAAGGCATTTTATTTAGCAGGGGCTCACTCGGATCTTTCAGCTCGCGTCGCGATTGCCGATTGGCCGCACTTTCTTTCGTCTTGTTCTTAACTTTACATTTGCAAATAGCAGAAGCAAACCAAGCGCATAACTTTCAAATAAACTCTCTTTTAGCAAAGCACTCCTCGTTACGGTCAAGTAAATCTAGTGAGATACATTATTTAATAAAGTATTTAAAGAATACACGAATCACCAAATGCTTTTCTGAAAATAAAGACTTCCAAATTCTATATTTATGATTATCTGCATATTTAATCGAGTGAGCGATTCGAAAATGCAACGGATAGAACATTGTTTTGAATAAAACACGTTGTAAAAACTTTTGATCCTTTAAAATTTAATGTGACAGCTACTGTTAATAAGAAATGATAACTAAAGGAGGCAAGATATAGAAAGTATTAAAAGATGAAAGCATCGTAAACCTGTTCAGTTTTTTTCAGAAACATAATGGCTTTATGAATATCAGAGGACGAGTCGTCAGGCAGATCGTAAAATCCAAATCTGGTTTTTTATTGGAAAGAAAGTGAGATTGTTTGTTTGCAAATTTCCAATATGCTGATAATCATACATTATTAATTATCCATAGTGATAAACATCCAATCATTAACAATTACAACGTTGCGGGAATCACTCCTGATTTATCTTTAATTTTCATACAATCTTATTTTACTAATATGACTTTTAAAATGTTTCATTTCGTGTTAACGTTTGCTTCGACTTACAAATAAACAAATTAAAATACGAGTCCCCAACACTCTTAAGAATGACAAAATATTTTTGGTAAAACAAACAATGTTTAGTAGCACGATTATGGAAAAAAAAAATAAAAAGCGGACAATGTAAAAAAAAATATCATTTGATGGTGCTGATATGAATGAATGTTAATCTCAATGAAATCCTCAAATATAATATTGTTTTCGAATCATCGAATTATTTATCGGCAACGATAAAATGTCAATTTGTAAAATTAAATAACAAACTGTTTTACGCGTCATAAAGATTTTCATTTGTTTAATTTGTAGTAACGAAAGAATGTCAATAAAGAACAGATATAAAAGCAAGAATATATCGCATAGAAAACAAACTTGGTAAAAAAAACACTATATCGAGAAAAGGTTTTTTATTTGAAAAAATAGATAACTTAATAATATTACATGTAACATCTGCAAAAGAAAATTAATTTTGAACGGTTAGCGAGGCAAAAGCTTTAATTTTCGAAGATTACGCATTTTATGTTGTACTTTCACTAGCAGAGTATTGCTTTTTCTAATGTAAGCGAGTGAGTAAATAAAAAAATCGATCTATGAAAAAGTTGTAAAAATGTACAAGTGAGTCGAGCATTGAATTATTCGCTATGCAGTTTTGCTGCACAGGAACGTGAAAATAAGTGGAAAAACTATGCAATACTCACGAGAGCGTATCTTGCGTCGACACCTGAGCAAATAGCCGTAGCAGGAGACTACCAAGGAGCAGTGCGATCATCGTGACGATGACGAAGGTGAATGCGAGCGTGAGCCTGCGAGAATAGCATCTGTGAAGGCGCCGTCCGAGGAACGATTTTATCGTGCGCGCCTTCATCGAGGAGGGGCAGCGACGAGCGGGGAAAACGGGTCCCCTTGGCTCACTGGTGGTGGGGCCTCATTAACATCGGAATCCCGAAATCTTCTCCTTTCTCACTCTCCCTCTCTCTCTCTTTCTTTGTATCGTGCCCACACCGTTATTATTATTATCGCTGCAAAAACGCGCGAGTTCAAAGCCCTTCGTACCTTCTCCCACAGACGTCAGGCACTTGGCGATCGGCTTGGCTCTCATCTGCAAACTATTGGATTTAAAAACTGCAGCATTCCATTCAAAATTAATGTTACAATTGGACAATTATATTTTCATTGCAGTCATTTACGACCTCAACTTTGTGGTACATTATTCTGCGATCCATCGATCGCAATATTTGCTTATTGAGCGTAAACATTTTCGTGATTTATCAAAAATGAGAAATCGTTGCAACAAAACTTATTAGAAAACGTCAGGCAAGAACAAAACGATAATTTTTTTTTTTTTGAATCTTCAGCAAAAAAATTTTTTATTGATACTCAGACTAAAGTTAAAAAGCTAATAAACTAATAATAAAAAGATTAATAAAGAGAAAAGCGTTATTTGATTTCAGAATCCAGTTTGGTAGTATAGGCCATAATCCGATAAGTACGTGAAGCTTGTATCTTGAATTTTTAAGATTAATCAGGAAAGTTAAAGCAACTGATTCAGAATTATATTATATATATTTGAGTCAAGATTAAAATGTCATTGTAAAGATAAAATCAGGAAGAATATTGATCATTAGATTTTAATCTTCTCATTCTCAAAATAGTTATAATTTGTACTTATATTCTGCAGTTGACTGACTCAAACCCTAAAATGACTCTACAGATATAATTTGGATGTTAAGTAGTTTTATTTATTTATCTGGAAAGTATTTGATCATAAGAGATCAAAATAACACATTACTCTGTACTCAATTACTAAATAAAATTTATAAAATAAACTGTATCAAAACAAAGTGCTGCATGTTACAAAGTAGCAGTCGCAATCAATTAATGTGAACAAGCTATTGTAAAGATTGATAAATATTAACGATGTTACTAAACAACGTGATTTGTTAATCCCATCATTTAAAAAATAATGTCACCAAATTTGATATTCAAAATAAGGATATAACTGTGCAATTCAAAAATAATAAATCATTTTAAAATGTTAATTAATTTGCAAGACTATGTGTGCTGCAGCTGTTACTAGTAAGCCATAAATTTGAGAATAAACAATCAAGCAAACTATAGCCGTGCATAAGTTTTTCAAGTAACATTTTTTCAAGTAAAAACTAGAACTTATAGACTAATCTTATTACAGAATACGATTCAAGCAATAAGCTCTAAAACCTTTATTTAATTGAAAATATGAATATCTCAATGCAGACACAAATTAAACAGGATATGAAGATAAAAAAGAAAAGTGAATAACCTAAGTTTTTAATAAAAATTATTTAAAATAATTATATTAATTTGTAAATATTAAATACAAAGATAAAATAAATATTAGTTTTCAATGAATTAGAAAAAATTTTTTTGCATGATAAGAAAAACAAATAATTTAAATAAAAAAATGTTTGTAATGTATGAAATATTGAAGAATTATTTATTCTTATATCAACCAAATTACAGTTTTTTCAAATTCAATTTTAAAAATTCAAGTATTTACAAAAGAATTTTAGCATTTCAAAATATTGTATGAATCACCTGAGTCACAAACATTGACTTATTACATTATCAGACTTGAACTGTTTTTAAATTTTCTATGATAAATTATAATAAAAAAGTGTATAATGAATCAACTAATCATAAAAAGAAATGTTTACAATATGCAATTAAAATAAAAACCAATACAATTACTAATGCTCCAAGGATGTGGCGATTTATACACAGCTTACAAGATGTGTAAATGTTTTCAAGAATATATCTGGATGGTATAAATAAACTAAAGTAAAGCTGCACATTACATTATTCATCGCCTCGAATCGCTCTGTACTTGGTTAATTCATTAGGAAATACTCTGTTCAGTTCCACAAGCATGTTAGCCTTGAATTTTTTGTATGCATCAATCTTGCCTTTGACCTGCTCATTTTTCGTTAGAGCTTTGTCAATGCAATCTTTCGTGTACAGCTGTGGGTTTCTACCTTGATCGATGTAACTGAAACAAAATAATCTATTATTTTATATTCTATGTCTACTTGGTCAACAACGTCAGGCAACCTCGTAATCATTCAATTTCAATGTTTACAGAATCACTTTTCTAATTATTTAAAAATTGGAAATGAAGTAACAAAACCTAACCTTACCAATATTCACTGTAAGCTGCCGTAATCAAGGTTGTAACATTAGTAATTTAATTTAATTTTAAAACGATTCTTTTAAAAGCACATTGAAATATTTAATCTAAATGAATTAGACTTTATATTATTTTTTACAACTTGATTTCAATGTACAATGGAAAAGATATCATAAGTGATTGACAAACTAACAGGTTAAAAATGAAGTTTTTAAAATAAATTTATTAAGTAGCACTTACTCAAAAACTTCTAACGGCACATGAACATCTTGTATTTGTGTTTTCAGTTTGTCTATTTCTTGTAAACCAGACACCAGTCCTTGTCTGCAAAAATAGGAAAAGTAAGCTATCTACTTAAAAAACAGTAAGCTTATCAGCTTTACAGATGACAATATAGTAACACAGATAAAATTAAAAATCAATGGTGAAATAAAATTTACATTTTCTGGTTCAAAACATTTTGTCCCTGAGGCTGGAAATCACTAACAATTATACGTATTTGTCGAACATTCTCAATAAACATTTCAAGCTGCGATTCAAGACTCTCTAGTGGAGAAGACATTTTGTATATTTGTACAAACTAAAACGTGTGATATCGTACGTCGTGTCATGTAAAACTATTCTATTTCGAAGACGCACTCAAACATATCACGGTGCTAAGAGCGCTACTGTCAACTGTCTACTTTAGTGTACTGGCTGTGATGAAGCCACGAAAGGATTTTCGCACGAGGGCGGGTATCAGTAATGCTTCGCTGTTCAAGGCCCTATTGGCGATGCGCCATGCTTGATGCCATTAGCGGATCAGCTTGTCAGCCATGCCCATTCCCCTTATATATTGGTAGTATTGGCCATAGAGAGCGTCCGCTATATCCAACGATTTACGTTTGTTTACGATACCGATGCGCCGTCCTAGTGGTCAAGAAAGAAAGCTGAGCAGCACCTCACGGCGTAAAAAGTAGCTTGGAATACGGTACGGAACAAGACATAAATTAATTAAACGAAAAAGTTTGCTAAGTTTTGAAAGCACAAAAACGGTCTGAAATTGAAAGAAACATATATTTGGAATTTTTCAGAATCGAAAAGTTGTTGAAAAGTTGTTCAACTTTTTATATTTTCAATTTATATATCTTACGAGTAATGTATGTAGATGTCAGGTCTAACAAGAAAGATTTCGAAAAACTCCAAATTTGGCAATTTAATAAATTTTTAGATTTAAAAAAATCATAGTTTTCGTTATCAAATAAGAAACGTGAGGCTATTTTTAAAAAATTCTTCAGATTATAAATAAATTTTTTCATCGGACCGAATTCGAATCATCACGTAATTATCAGTCTCCTTCTCCAGTCACGCATGGTACATGTATATACGTGAATAATTATTATTTTTGAAATATGAAATCGGAATTATTGCCGAAATTGAAAAGAAAATACGCCTTATCTTTAAACGGTACGCTTTATGCTATTAAAAAAGAAGATGATTTACATGAATTTAACAGAAATTAACAGTTTCGTAGTTGAGTCAATAGAGGACCAGTTGAGTACAGTTGAATTGTGGAATCAATCGTTTCTTTTTTCAAAACAATTTAATATCAGATTATTAAATAAACCGTCTCAACTTTTATACAATTAATTTACAGAAATGTATTTTCTATGAATAGAACTACCATTATTCGCTTCATATTTTATATACTTAAGCAACTTATAAATAGTCGAAAATTATAAAATTTAATGAGACCAATTTTGCTTCCATAAGAATTAGCATAAATTAATTAGCTTCGCTCTTATTGACTCTCGCGCAATGTCAGTTTCTTTTTCTAATTTATCCAAACATTTCCCACATTTATAATTTTACATAAAATTTAATAAGCAGAGATAAAAAATATTATCTAATGAGTTAAGCAGACGGTATAAGTTTGTTGTCATATGTGTATGTTTGAAAAATACAACGTTGAATAAAATCATATGCCTCCTCATTTAATGAGACGATATGGCATTAATTATCATAAACTGTATTTCTTTGCAAGTTAATAATAACATTTGATAAATTTTGATACAGTTCTTGTAAATTTATTGACAACTAACAAGGAAAATACCAGAGCTGCGGGTCGTTAAAATATTTACTTTAAAAATCTTTTCTATTTAACAGAATGTACTATTGGAATAAACTTTATCTGCCTATAAAAGTGACTGATACGACTCATTCCTTTTATCTGCTTAAGTAGTACATACATATATATCGCGACATTAGACTAGTGAATAGTTTATAATCATAAAGAGTTTATTGAAGATAGTTAACAAAATTTGCTTTATATGGACTATTTAAATTAAATTGTCCATAATTTCACTTAGACTATATGATTCTATTAAATAAGAAATTATATAGTAGTGAAAGAGTGTGGCAGTATATGTATAAGATATAATTTTGTCTGCAGTATTTTTAATTTAAATATGAGCTAAGGTAGATATTAAATGTATTAACTATTCGATGCTTAATTCTAACACATCGCAAGTGCAACTAAGCTTCTAATTGAGCTCAAACTTGAAGATACATCCTTATATACGTAATTATTTCATTAAAAAGTCTTAAAGTTAATTGATGCCTTTTTTGTTTGTTTTATATTATGCAAAAAATATAAAAATCAAAGGGATCTTACAAAAGATAATTCAATAAAAAGAGTACACTGTTGTTGACTGTTTGCCATTGAAAACGCTTATGAATGTACATTATTTTCACAGTTACGAATAATTTGATACCCATATATACTGTTGTACCAATTGCCTTTGACTTCACTATCACGTAACGCATTCGCTGAAAGTAAGAAGCATGATACGCATAATTTACCTATTTGCCCTGTGTGCAGTAACTTCTGGTAAGTAGCGAGTACTTTTTCACGAGAATAAAGGGAATCTTCGAAATGCGCGTACTACCTGGCTTACCTACAATTCGTGCGGTAAATTCATACGTGGTCGCAAGGACTCCTTTTACGTTCGTGGTGAAGTTATTTCAAAGAAAAAATAATATTCTTCGGAATAGTAAAATACCTAACCGTGCTGATATTTTGTATCGTTAGCTGACGTCACGTCGTTGAGAATCAAAGGCGGAAACACTGCTGCACCCGGTGAATTTCCATACCAGGTATCAGTGCAGATCAACGAGCAGCACGTGTGTGGAGGCGCTCTAGTTACGATGAGACACGTCGTCACATCTGGCAGCTGCTTGGTCAACATACTTAGGAACCCGCAACTCTTTAATCAACTGAAAGTTATCGTGGGCACAATGAATCTGCGAAAGGACGGTATGGTATGCGACGTTTCAAAGGTCACGCTACACCCTGAATATCAGTGGGATTGGCAATGGTCGTCATTCGAGAATGATATTGGAATGATCCACGTACGTAATGTACTTTGAAATTCCAGCGCCTACTTGCCCGACTCCGCAGACTTATAATCAATTGTGAATTTCCACATGTCAGCTCAGGCAGAATGTGCAGCCGTCTCGGTATGTACAGCAAGTCAATCTGCCGGCTATTACCGAGTTACCTCAAAATTCCGAGCTGTTGTTCACGGGCTGGGGAAGCGTGAACAATCCTAGCGGCCCATCCATCGAACTTTTACAAAAAGCTAAACTCCGTTCTATCAGCAAACAAGAATGTCAAAAGTACTTTCCAAATCTCAATGTGAAGCAATACCAAATTTGCACCTCGCCCAACAACTACCTTGCAACATGCACGGTAACTACTTTTTTTCGTTTTTCTACCCATTGAATTTCATTTGATTTAACAGAAACGATTGGAAGTGATACGTTGGATTATAAACCATGATGATATACCATCAACGCGCACATGCTCAGATATACACGATGTATATGTATGCGCTAATGTCAAGTCGATCCGTACTGCGCTATTATGAACTACAATATTTAAATAATTACAGACACTATTACGATCGGATGATTATAGTAAATTATTATTATAATTCCATGTTTATACTTGTAGACTGACCAAGGAGGTCCTCTCACATACGGAAATCAGTTGGTTGGTATCAGTACTGGAATTCATGGATGTGCTGGTGGAGTTCCTGATGTCTTCACCAAAGTTTCCTATTATTTGAAATTCATTGTCAATGATATTAACTCTAACTAATTTAATTTTTATTGTTATGAACTTCAAATTTTTAAATAAAAACCAAAAGATTTAAATATATGTATTTAATTAGACTATAATTAGAGAATTAAATAGAATAATTAAAAAGCAAGGACCGGTATACAACTTCTACGATGAATATCCAAACTCTGGCCGTTTCTGTTTTTTTATTATTTCTAGTTAACACTTTTATTATTTTATAATAAACTCTATATTTATAAATTTTGTATTTTATAATGTATTTATCTCTTTTAATTTTATTGTTCTCAATAAAAGCAATAATACTGCGCACTCAAAATTATCTCTCTCGCTCGGCATCGAATCGCAATGGAATCGTTATCGTAGATCATAGTTATAAATAAAATAATTTGAGTTCCTCGAAATTTTTTTAAAAGATATACGGGTAAAAAATATGCTGTGCTGTCAATGTTGATAATAAAAAATAACAAATTTTATATAAAACTTGTTTAATTTATGAACACCCATTAGAATATTGGCGCAGGTCTGGACTATTAAGTTACTTATAAATTTCTTAAAATTCCAATTTGTTATAATATTTTTTTATCCAATCTTATCTACATATAAATATGATTTACGTTGTTTTTATAGACAGCAATTGATGATCGTCCACGTATTTGTTTATTATAAACACTTTTTTTATTAAACATTACACTTAGAGCAAAATATGATTCGTATGATATATTTACCAGTCTTTGCTGCAGTTTAAAGAAGTTTAAACAATGTTAAAATAATTTTTTTACTTCATCATTTTGACACTTATGCTATCTGCCTACGAACGTCTTTGAAGCTTGCACGATAAATATAATTACCATTTCTTTCAATCGAAATCATTTTGCTTCATAATTAAAAATCGCATTAAACTGAACTGTAATAAAGTTATTGAACGTCCAATGCATATTTGAAATGCATATTTAAAATCATGTTAGTTCTATTAAAATAAAATATATTACTCCTCATCGATTTGAAATAGTTTATGATTGTTCTATTAATAACATTGACTTAATTGAATATCTTGTTACATAAAAAAATTTTATTTATCGATACAGCTGCAATTCTGAAATAGGCAGTCACATTATTTGAATACTAGTACATCACAATCGAATTTCTAGACTGATTTGAGTTGCCCTCTTGTATCTGAAGGTAAACCAGTTGGCATTCTAATTAATGTTCATAATTGCGCTGATGGCAAATCTAATATTTATGTAAGTGTTTTCTTCCATGTGCATTTTGTTATATTCTGAGATGCGAAGAAAATTAAAATGTAATCTTCTGTATTGAAATTTAATTTCCCAATAACATGCAATCTTTGACTAAAATGTACATGGAGTAAAATGTACATCATTATTTATTCCTTACATAAGAGGCATTAATGAATTGACTATTGACCATTTTCATAGTAGAAAATAATCGAGTTGTGATATCCTTCGTCGAAGTCGATAGCAGTCAATAAGCAAAGTGTTATCCTAATTCTACAGAACTGAAAATTTATTACTTCTCATCAGCTATGCAGCATTCTAATGTTGCATGGTTTTTATCTTTTATATAACATTGGTTATACAAAACTGCATGTATTATGAAAAGTGGCGCTATCACATATCTTTGTCATGATCGGTTAATTGTTATCAACTTTGATTTATTACTCTGTTTTGTAATAGAACGTTATTTTGATGAAGATTATCCGTACTGTTCGTGTTTATTATATTGATTGCCAATCTAATGTACAACTACGTAGACTGCTCAAGTTAAGTTTTGGAATATTTTACCTGTAATAAACTAGTTTTTGTTTTAATATATACTTGGCTAAAATGTAACAATATTTGCATTTATACATGAGAAGATAAAAAGATGAGAAACCCTTGTTATGAAGGAATTCGAGGATGGTAAAACAGTGAAAACTAAATAGTATTTTTACGACGCAATGCATATTTATTTCGCACGATAACTACCTAATCACATTTATTACACCACAATACACGACGTGACACTTAGGATAATAATTTAAAACGAGAGCTAGTCATAGTCGTATATCGATAATATGCGGTAGCGATCGATTAATTTGCTTTGATGATATTGTTTATAATGTATATGATTTATAATTCTATCGTTGCTAGCATAATAAAGTCCGGAAGTATAAATTTAGCACATTCATCGTGTGGTCGCTCGCGTATAAGATCAATCCAAGGATGCTCGGCAACTATTATTATTATTATTATTATTATTATTATTATTATTATTCTTATTATTATTATTATTATTATTATTATTCTTATTATTATTATTATTATTATTATTATTATTATTATTCTCTTTCGGAAAAATGAAATCACCTTGCATAGATTCAAATAGTTCTACCAGTCTGATTGCTGGACCAACATGTTATTCTTAGAAAAATAGTAAGAAAGAGTACTATGTGATTAAAAGAAGCATGCCAAATTTATAGCTTTTCAAGGAAAAGTTACGATATAGTCTAAACAATACTTATGGAAGGTTTAGATTGAGGCTGATCAAAGGGGAAATTGATAAATAAAATTGCTTTTGAAATGCATTCAACGCAACGATGATTGAAAATAAAGAAAAGCGAATTGGGAATCTACGGTGATTTTATTTTTCTAAAAACATCATACATTCTGTACATACATGAAACTTGAATATATTATCAATGTATTCAACATATTACTGAGCCTACGAAGTTACTTCATTTCCACCAGAATATATAACATTCAATTTTTAAGAGCTTTAATGAAGCATTCTATGATAATATAAAAAACCGGTTTATTATCATTACGTGAGATATTCAGAGTGTGTCGACAATGAGATTTCTAAAAATCTCAGTTCATTAGGGTTATCGATTGATTATATTAATTTATAAGTACGTGAACGATTATGGCCTTTAGTGGAAATTGGCACTTCGAGCCTCTTCGCTCTTGTCAACTATTCGTTTGCTTGGTTATTTTTTTTTTGTTTAGTTACTATCATCAAAAATGTATTATAGTATCGGAAAAAGGAAACGCGCATCACCTCCGTTCGAAAGAGTTCTCTCGTGTGAAATCATGTAACGAAAATCTTAG
Source organism: Phymastichus coffea (assembly GCF_024137745.1). NCBI lineage: Eukaryota > Metazoa > Arthropoda > Insecta > Hymenoptera > Eulophidae > Phymastichus > Phymastichus coffea. The sequence continues at coordinate 1,528,990 of NW_026706871.1, forward strand.
CATGCTGTTTACAATAGTATAGAAATTTTAACTCTTTATCGGCAATCAATTGTTCTTTTGTACATTACATGTTTAGTTTCGGTAGTTTCTTTGTGTTTCGAAAATCGATATGTGTTTTTTCACATTTCATACATAGGAGAACTCTTCACGGACGACTGATTGCTCTTAGTTTCCTTTATTAAATATTACTGATGATTAATTATGTACTTATATAAAAATGTACAAGAAAATCTACATTAACGGACGCATATAGTCGAATATCTTGTTTACATGTATAAAGTCATGCGCGCGATTGACGTTGTTGCGTCGTCGTATATTTCAATATTATTATCATTATAATAAATAAATATAGCCGTTGCGAGAAAGAAATTAGTCGGTTGGAAATTTATTCTTGGGGAGTACGGCATTGGGCTTTTGAATCTTCAACAAGAGGAAGAAAAACAGTTTAACTGTATATAGAATTTTTCGAAAAGCTCGTGTATATAAAAATCGTAGAAAAAGCATTTATAGTAACTCGAATACTCGCGACGGTGTGAATTGAAATACTACATACTTCCTCTTTAAATAAATTATACTTTAATGCGATATAATGATTAAAAATTAATAAATGAATACTCCGATAATATTCTTTCTCTTGATATACTTTTTCATATTACTTTGCGGTTAGATAAAAACAAGGACTTGTATTCGTGCATTGTGTTCGCGATTGTGTTCATTCCTTTTTTCAGAAATAAAGATCTTCTCTCTTTTTTACTTTTCATTTTGTTTTTTTGAAAAAAATATAGGAATCTTATGATAAACAAATGATTTAATGTTTTCTTTTTTTTGTATTTTCTCTCTTTTCGTGATTCGTATCCAAGTAATAAAGACGAGTAGTCCAAGCTAATACGAAGCGTTTGACTGGTATAAATGTTTTCAGTGGCAGGATCTCGCCCTTCTTTCGAAACGACGCATCCTGCGACTCCACTCGTTGCGCCACTCGATCACGATCGACCTTTCCGTGACCGTCAGACCGTCCTTTGCCACGCCGTCGCTTTCCATGCCGAGGATCAAGTAGGACCTGGAATTTCGGAAGTTCGAGTAATGTGACGGCGCCGTTACGATTGGCGCTGGAGATCGACGTGTACTCACTGGTTGGGCTTGATCTTGGGACACCTGCAGGCAAGATCGTTGGAGTGCACGTAGAGCAGACTGGTGCCCCGGGAGATTCTCGAGTCCCGGCTCCTCTTGTAAATCGTGTTGACGTTCACGGAGAACTTGACCCAGGAATTGGGATTGCTGCCTGCGGGCCCAGCCGGGACGTCGCCCGTCTTCTTGCGGCCCGTGACCGTAGCCAGCAGCGCTGCGTGCATACACACGTTCGCATTAGTCCCATTTCAGCATTCGTCGTTTCACTTGGTCGCGAGATCTTTTGAAAATAACTTTCGCCGGGAGGGAGCGGCTTTAAATAAACGCGTCGTTCCATCCGAGAAAACATTTACGTCCGCGTGCAATCGCCGCGCTAAACAGTGCCGCCAAAATAAACCGGCGAAGGTGCGCGAAAGGCCGATGATAAAAAAGCGCGAAGAGCCAAGAGAAGAGATTCGACGCCGAGGAAAAGCGAGAACAAGGAGAGACACGGGCACTTTGTGGATCTATTTAAAGTCGAGCGCCCGGAGATTTATAAGCGGTGAATGAAACGCGAGCGGACAGCCGTGCGTGGCGGCGACGCGAGAAAGACGTCATGAACTGGCTGCTCGGTGCGCTTTTGCCGGCTGCGGCTCTCTCACCTCAAAAGCATGCCTTTCTATTATTAAGGGGGCCCTAAACGCGCGCGTTCGTTTCTTCTTTTCTGCTCCTCGCGTAGCTTCCCCGTCCCTCTGTACACACACGCACACGCATATCTTTCACCGATCGCCGATACTTTCCCGTTCAATAGCCCATCGAACGATACCTTTTCAAACGATCAACGCGTCCGCGCGCGTCTATAATTTTCGATGGAGACTCTGTCGATGAGGTATTTTATGTGCACTCGGCTGTTCCTCGTGACGCTTTATTTCAGTTTATGACGATATATACTCGTAAAAGAGTCCGAATGAATAGCTTCGATCCTAGCCGTGTTATACTGTTGCGTTCGGTAAATTTTATTAATGTGTCAAAACTTGTGTTGGTCTCATAGCGCGTCATCGTCAGCCTTTCACAACGGATTCAATGACCAATAAAGTAGAAAATTGCAAAGTGAAAAAATAATTCGAACAAATTACAAGTGCTTTTTCATGCTTGTCGTTAGTCGCTAGATGGATAGACATTTAGTCTTTTCAAATACTTGAGCGCAATTTATAAAATTCTAAAGTGGACTATTTGTCAAGTTATACATACATCTTTGAATATTGAATTTTTAGTGGTTCTACATTGACGTTGTTTTGAATGTTTGAAAAATAGACGAGCAAATTTTTATGAAATTTCACCAATATAAGGAATGTATAAGTATGTATCAACTCATTAATGGCAATTCGTCTATTTGTTACGTTTTTATCATCTTTTCTGAAACTGGTTGCAAGTAAACATCAATATATCCCACACTAATGTAAACTTGGAAAGACTCACCGTAATCTCGCTTACAGTATTTGTTCAGGTTCAGTCGTCGAGTACTTGCCCGACACTTACGACATTGCTCTGTAACACACAAAGATACATAAGAATTCGTCTGGAACTCAATTCGCGTTTGTTCCGCGCTTATTTAATCAGTCAATATTCAGCCACAAAGTAATGCGATATATCTCGGATTTTCTTAGTCTGCGGCTGCTGCCAGTCCGAGCCAATTTTATTTGGTTGGCGAATGCTTTAATGCAAATTCTCTCGATCTTTGTCAATCTGTAGACAAGCAGTGGTGGTACTCGATCGAGTATTAATTTAATAAACCCCAGCAAGGTATTTGGCTTGATATTCATAATAAGAGAATGAATGATCGATAAAATCTCGCGCAGACAGCAACGTATCAAAGCTAGTCTCTCCACGTAGCACTCGAAAGTGCAAATCATCCCTTCGTGCGCTTCTTTCATTGTAGCTCTTCCGTATCACGGGACTCCCAATGTATCAAAAGCCCACTCGATCGGGTCGTTAGTACCGGGGAAATAGAGAGAAAATTCCAGCGCGCGAGCGAAGCTTTGTCGGCGCTAGCTCGCGAGTCTTTGAACGGAAATATCGGACAAACATCCGGGAAATATTCCGGCTTTTATTTTTCGTTTTATTCATCTTTTTTGCTCTCGCTTTTTTTTTTTTTTTTTTTCGGACCAAATTCGCTCGCTGAATATGCCAAATTGGCTTTGCACGAATGGATTTTCGCCCGGTAAAAAAAAAGAAAACAAATAAAAATATTTCTTCGATCAATGCTGTTTGCGTTAAAAAAAAGCATACGCACGCGAAGAGCGTGTGTGTGTGTTTCGGTTCGAAAAGAGCTTTAACTGCCGGAAAAGTGTATCCGTTGCTTTGAAATTCATGCATAGACGTGACAATCAACGCAGACGAGTAAACACTCGGCGCGGATATACGGGTTTCCATTTCGATTTTGAAATTTAATTCAGTAGCATAGCTCTCGAGGAGCGTTCGATCTTGCAACAACAAGACAATCGAATATTCCGAGCAAGCGTGTATTTCCATTATTTCCAATGTGCGCCGAAGCAGCGTCGGCAATAGGTTGCTCTCTGTCCTGGACGTATTGCATCTGCCAAGCGATACGCTCGGTTTGATCGCGGCGACGTGCATGCATATACTCGTGCGGTGTCGAGTGGCCAGTAACTGCAAGCGCCGCCAGAATTAATTGAGCGGCCCAGTACAGTCAGTCCTCGAGATAATGGACCGATCGACTACTGGCTGCGCGTCTACCAACCCGTTATAGTTTATCGCCGCTGCGAGAGGCGCCGCCGCTGCGCACCGACGCGCCCGTGCAGCTTTCTATTTTCGCCCTCCAACGGCTACTTTTTTTCCGCGCTCGATGTACACGTGTATATACATGTACACTGGACACGCGCACTCGCCGCTGCTATTGTGTTTCGCGAGGCTTGCATCGCGGACGGTCGTTGATGGCTGTTCGATCAAGCTATAGCGCTTGATTTTTTCTTCTTTCTTTAGCTTCAAGAACCCCGTTCGAGCTTCGTTTGTTACACTCGGTTGACGGAAAAGACTTCCCCACTGAAAAATATGCCTTCGACGTCGATGATAAGCGAGAAGCTACACCGCGTCGTTCAACGATTCTGTTAGTCAACAGCGAGAAAATCTGTCCGCGAAAGAGATTATTTGTTAGCTGACCACCGCTGAGAGAGACGATATATCGTCGTCGTCGTGCGCTAGATTGTAGCTGAGCTTGCGAGTCAGCAGGTATAATCCTAATTCGTAGGCGATATATAACCGGCGCGGATGATGGAGTGTAGCAGTCCATTGCGCGGCTGCTTCGTGCCAACTGTCCGCAGTGAGCGACGATAAATATCGGTTCGCTTTGCGGCGATGAAATGCTTATTACGCGCACTTTGTCTGACTCTCCTCTGACTGCGTAACAACATGTTAGCGTCAACGAGCGTGCGACACCTTACGTTTGCCTAATATTCCTTATGTTCGCCGACCGCAATCGATTATTCTCGCTATGGAAACTGCTCCACTTATTGCCTCGATCCAATGAGTTTCCAGGCCATTAGCGCCACGTCCAAGTTTTTTCTTCTCCTCTCAGGGGCATTGCGCTTCGTTTCAATTTAATGTCCTTGCCATCTTTTCCTTCGTGACGACGATCAGATCTTTATATATATTTCGTCGTCGTTGTCGATAGTGTGCCTGCGCCATTACACGGCAGCAACGCAAGAAATCAGCGAGGGAGAAGCAGAGAAATGTACACTAACACATACGCACGGCGACAGCAGCAGCAGCAGCAGCAGCAGCAGCAGAGTAAATTATTTGTGCCGGCTGCGCGAGATTACTCTGCTCTCTGGGCACGAAATGATCGAGAGCGCAGCTTGTTCGGCGTGCGCGAGTGCGCCTTCGCTTGATTTGTTCGCGCGGAGGATTTTAATGGCACCCGGGCAGCGTCGAATTAATCACTCCGAGAGAGCCAGGCGTTTTACGCGAGCGTATACAGAGCAAGAGAGAGAGAGATTAGGCAAAACGAAGCGAAGGCCCGCAGAGCGCTTCTCTTGTCCTCTTCCTCTCTTCTTCTTCTTTCCGCGCGCGCGTCCTATTGATTGGCGCGCTGAACGGTCGGTGCTGCATCGACGCAAGCCGAGGAATATGCTTGCGAGGTACTAATTTTCGAAGCCGCTCGTTTCTCGCCCGTCGTCTTCGTTATCGGGCCCGACGCGGCGCGCCTCGCCGGCGACTCGTCGATCGCGCGTCTCGCGCACGGCAAAGCGACACTGCGCGACCGATTGGCCGTCCGCGGTCGTTCGCCAACTGCGGAAAATCGGTCGGGACGGGCTCGCAGCACGAGCGCAGGGCACTTCGGCCGAGAAAGGCTTTCGCTGGGCCGCTATCGCAAATTCGGAATTGCGAGGCGAGCGCGCACGCGCGTGGCTCGATGCTGCAGCGGACTCCTCTCTCTCTCGCGCGCGGCCGATTCATAATTATCGCCGCATGCCAGCCGACATCCGCGAAAACTCGTTCCAGCGCCGCGGTCGCGCGCTTAATGTTCCTGCGGCGGTTAAAGCGGTTAGCAGCCCCCGACTTGCCGACTTGCCTCTCTCTCTCTCTCTCTCTCTCTCTCTCTCTCTCTCTTGCTATCTACTCCGCTCGTGCCTTTGTTCGTCAAAGCCCTTACTTGCACCTATTTACTTTGGAATTATCGTTACTGCTGTTCCGCGAATCATAATTTCGCGGTTTAAATTAAAACGAGCTTTTCCAACGCGTCGGCGTGACGACTCGCAGCCAGCGATAAATTATTGCTCTAATCTCTCGTTCGCGCGATCAATTTCTTATATACGCGCGCCGCGGCGAGCGCGCGCACTTTCTCCCTGGCTAAAATTATCATATCGTATCGACTCATCGAGACATAACTTACGCGCGCGCGCGACAATTTAATGAGAAAGTCGCGCGCCGGCGCGCCAACTGCGCTTTAATGTTTATTAAGCGCTCCAGCGATATTATTCCCGATATATCGGCGGTGCGCTTTCTTCGGGCGTTAGCGCGCCGCGCGCATTTTAATCGTGGACGCAGCGACGACCACTCGGTCAATTCGAGCGCGCGTACGCAGGTCTGCGGTCGCGAGAGCGACGCTTGTATTACCCCCGTCTGCGGTAGCGCCCAGCCAAACTGCCTTTTCATTCGCCACTGCTGCCGCTAATCGCGTGGACTGAACGCTTGGCAGATTTTTACGCTTCGATGTCGCATCCGATTGCCTCCGCCCTCCTGCTCGCGATCAATCAAACGATTAATAAGGAATGCCACTGTCGAACTCGAGTAGGCAGCGAGAGGCGTCGCAGTCGCGCGCGAGGGGAGAGAATCTCGCGCGCGACTCGCGGACGGGCGAGCGGATAAGCGCATTAAAAGCTAGTCAACGCTGTGGCCGCGCGCCCGTTTATAGGCGCTCGCCGACGCGAAGACAGCAGCGCGCGATACTCTGCCTCGCTGGCCAAATACGTACGCGCCCGTTCACGGCGATGGCGCGTAACCGTGAGCGCCGCTGTGCGCCGGCCACGGCGACCACGCGTTTACACTGGCGCTCTGTACGTTCCAAGGGCTCGTCGTGCCCAGTGGGATTATGTGCCTTTTGTCGTTGTGCGACGCGCAGTCGGCTCGGCAATTCAGCGATGCGCAAGTACGTAACCGAGAAAGCAAAACGCGGCTGAGCTCTCGCGAACGACAGGAAGCTACGCGCACGGTTGCTGCACTCGCACCGGTGGTGGAAATCGGTGATCACGCCGAAGTGCTTAATCCGAGCGCTCGTTGTGACGCGTCGGAGATTTAGGTCGAATTGTTCCGTCGAGCGACGGAATGTTCTCTCTCTCTGTCTCTCTCTCTATCGCCAGAAGGTGAAGGTTCACTAGGTAGGAATTCACGGCCGAGTAATTTTGACGGAGTTGACTCGGTTAATCGCTACAAAGGACTGCTCGACTCTCGTCGTCTGTGCGCATTAAGTAGATTATCCGCACGCGAGCTTCTTTGAGGTTCGATCGCCTGGCAGACAGTCGTGATTGCGATCTGATCGCTCGCTCGCTCGGTGCCTTTCACAATTAGAACGAGGAACTGCCGATTGATGTGGGTGTGTGTTGATCAAATGGATATGCACGCGTACGCTTGTTTGCTTGGGAGACGTTGGCATTAGCATATCGAACGCGAGGAGTCGAGCTTTCAAAGTCTAAAAAACAAAATAAATAAATAAATCCCGTTGAGCCGTAAATGGAGCGTCTTTCATAAGCGCCGACATACAATTAGCGGGTATATGCTTAATTACACTTGCAAATGCTGTCAGATTGTGGACTGAATCTTAAGTGGCTTGCACTGCGGTAATCAACACATTATTGTGGTTACTTGCCGATAATCATCGCAGCCATCCCATAGCCGAGCCGAAACAGATGCGCATATATTAGGCATTTTGGCGATAGTCTTGCCCTCTGTAATAACGAGAGCCTGCAATGTGTTTCGATAAAGCGTTTGACCGCCGCTGGCAAAAAGCGAGGCAGCGCTTGCGAGTATTTCTAGTTTCATTAGCGCACCCATCAGACTTTCGCTAATTAACGTCTTCGATTAAACGTGGATATTCTGCTGCGCGGACGCGCGGAAGATAGAACCGGAAGTCGGCTGAAAATTCAGGCGCTTTTAATTCGACGACCGAGTGAATTCTTTTTTTTTTTTTGGAAGAACGCTAGTTCGCGTATAGCGGTAGTCGAGCAATGGATATTGAAAAGCATCCGCGCGAGAGAGAGAAATGAAATGTTAAGCTGTCGACCTCGGAGCAAATAAATCACCGTGTATATGTACTCTTCGAACGTTGCCCATTAAACCAGGCTCGCGTAACATGTAGAAATCCGCGGACGCGCCGACGACTCGCGGCTTTTCGATATCGTCGTTATTTTTATATTTTCACGGGACACCGGGCTGGTATCGCGCGCGGCGCGCCCCTCCCCCGGCGCGGAGAGCGCATCGATTGAATTTCAAACGAAATTCAAATTACGCATAATTCGTTTAGCCCGACGCTGGCGGAGAGTGCGGAGCGCGGCATATGAATGCGCCTCGCGCTCAAAACGCGTTACGGGGATTCTATTATCGGAGGGGCGGGGGGGGGGGGGGACTCGACGCCGGCGTATTCGTTAAAATTCCCCGACCACCGCGCGCTCGCGTATCCGCTTATCCGCGGGGCTCGAGCTGACGACGAAAAAAACATCAAACGGATAAATAAATAGGCGCGCGCGCGATTCGGCAGCGATCTCGCGGAACGACGTTGCAGATCGAAGATCCGCTTTCATCGACGCCAAAATCAAGGTTACATACAAATCCAAATTTCACGAAAAAAAAGTCGTTATTCGCGCGAGCTACTGCGAGACTACTCGAAAGCTCGGATTTCTCCTTTCATTTCGAATAGAAAAAAAAGAATACGGGAATCCATGAGTACACGTCAAAGCTCAAGCACCAAAGCCAACAAATCGCCTTGGGCTATTGCCTGCACTGTACACACAAAGGCGTCCGTTTCGTAAAAATTGGTGTGCGTGCGGCGTAAAACAAATACCCGCGGAAAGAGAGAGAGAGAGAGAGATGAGTCGGATCGAAGTGCGCTCCTCTCGACGCGCTATACGGCTATTATTACTTCTCGTCTGGTAAACTTGGAGATTCGCTCTCGGAACCTCCCTGGGGATTAGCTCGCCGAGGAGAGATAGAGAGAGATTTAAATTAACGTTCCGCGAGTCTCTTACTCTCATTATTTTATTCCCTTGCTCACTCCCTCGATCGTGCCGCCTATATATATACCTATTTCTCGCGCTGCGAGCCGCCTCAATTTTTTCTTTGTTTTTTCCCTTCCTCCGATATCCCTTGGCGCTCTTCTTCTTTCTCACATCTTTGTCAAGAAGTAGGAGAGAGAGAGAGAGAGAGAGACTTGAAGCTTGTTCTTTAACTCATTTTTTCTTTCTGCTAATCTTTACTTAATCTATTGTTCTCTCTCTTATTGAATGCGTCCACTCTCCCTCTCCCCATCGTTTTACTGTTTGCGTGAAACTTGACTCTTCCCTCTCGGCAGATGCAAAGAATTGCACATTCGTTTAATCGCTTTACTGATAACTGCTCGTGAAAAAACTGGCACAGCACGCATGCTACGCCAAGAAACACCTTGGTAACGTTGGAGGGGGAGGGGGGGCTGAGGAAAATGTTCACAGAGAATTCCCAAGTAAAAGCAGGCGATGCACGCGGTCACGCCTGCCGTTGGCGCGCGATTACGGACGGCGACATCAGGCGCGAAAGTAAACGACGAGCAAGCCGATTCGCACTGACAATTGTCATTGGGCGTCGCGCAGGCGAGCGCCCGTGCGGTGCGCGCAGCTTCGCCACGGAGTCCGCGATCTATCAAATGCCCCACGGCCGCGCGCAAGATACATCATTTTAGCATTACGAGCGCGCGCGCGCGGCCTTTTTGCTCGGTCGTCCTCGTCGAGGGAAAGACAAATAACGCGAAATAAGGATCGAAATGCAAATGGTCGTCCCGCGCCGCGGCAGCGCGATTTATCGCGGACCCTCCCGTCGGCTATCTCGTCCTTGTCTCGCTTACACGCGCGTCCGCGCGCCCATCGCGCGCGCGCATCCGCGAACGCAGCGTCTTTTTATTTCCCCGAGAAGCGCAGGATGGGCCAGAACCTTCGAGGACACCTTCGAGATTCTAAGATCCCCGGCGCCCGGAATCCATCCTTGTTTCTCCCTTTTCTTATATTCTTTATTATCTCGCGCCGTTCCTACTCTTTCTCCTTCTCGTCTTGTCTTATCTGCTTCGCGCGGCGAGCCGCTGTCGTCTTAAGCTCTTTTCTTTGTTTGTCGTCGAGTTTCGGGCGCACACCTATACATCCTCTCTGTCGCGTTTCCGAGCGTCGACGCCGAGCTTCGTCCAAATTATAAAACTTCCATCGCAAAACTTTCAACGAGCGAGCTTATCGATGGACTCTACGAGACTACGGACTTGCTCGGTCTCGCGGCGAAAATCCAAAATCTTGGAAAGTCGCAGTCGTAATGGCCCAGAAATATGATTCCATTCGCGTGAAACATAGCGCACGTCGACTTTCGGATACGCGCGCGCGCACTTCGTTTCTCTTTCTCCTTTCCATTCGCGCGAAGGTCAGTCGGATGAAGAAAAAGTGCTCAGCGGACCGTGTAAGCGAGTCCCGTGTTCGGGGAACCGGGGAAAAAGCTTGCGCGGACTCCTCGTCGATTTATGATCGATGTCCGGGCCGCGTGAAAAACGAGGGCTCCTTGATTCGATTCGTGCGCCCACGGCAGAAGCAAAGGACCCCCCCCCCCCCCCCCCCCCCCTCGCCTTCTGCGCCGGCTTTCTTCCTTGTAGTCTCTCTGATATTCTTTTTCGGACGTCGACTGTTCCGAGATCAGCTACTCTGCCCGCTGTTATTCTTATATATATGAGACCACTCGTTCGAAGGTAGAACACGACAATAAAGGTATCCTTGTCTTTGCATTCGAATTTGATCGAAACAGCTTTCGATTTGATCAAAGAATTGAAAAGCGCCGATCTGTTTATCGGATAAAATGATTAGGAGAGCGGCTCGAGAATGAGACGCGACGCGTATATTCCGAGCTCAGCGCGAGGGAGAAATTTCCGAAGAAATAAATAAGAAGAAAGGTCCGTGGAGCTCGGCGGGGCCGTAGGTGTAGCACCCGTTGCTCGACAATAAATACCGTTCTTGCCCGCGACAGCGCCGCCTTTTATAAACTGTTCTCCGCCGTCGAGGCGCGTCTTCGGCATCGCGTTTTCCCCGCGCAACGGCCGCCGAGATGCAAATTTCCGTTCGCGCGGCCCAGCCAAGCTGACAGGTCCGACAGCTGCCGACGTTGCAATCCGGAAGCTCGTCTCCGCGGGGCGTCAAGTCGGAGTCGCGTTATACGATAGCCATCGATCACCTCGCTGCGGAGCAGGCGCACGGATAATGAGTCGTCGGGAGGCGCTCGTTGCGTCGCTAAACCAGCCACCTGACTTTTTCGCGAGAGTCGCCGCGGGGAACGATATAACGCGACATTGGCGATCTCATCGCGAACGTTAATGCCTGCTCTCGAAGCCGAACTTTGTCATTGCCCCAGCCTTTCGGAATCGAATAGCTCGCGCGATAATCGAGGCCATCCGTCGAGCCGCTCGATTCGGTGGCGAGCATCGTCGAAGCTCCTTACTCGAGCGGGTGTACGCGGGAGCAAGTGCGCGCTTGAAAACGTAGCGATGAAACTGATAAGAGAAAAAACGGTCGGCGGAATCTGAGCAAAAAATATATATATATAGCCCGCTTGCATGCGCATAAATCAGTAGAAGGGGCGCGAATCCGTCGCGGCGTCGGCTCGTTATCATAATTACAGGCGGACGTGTTTGTCGCGCGCGACGCAAAAAAAAAAAAAAAAAAAACAGAAAATAACTGCCACATATGCGCGTACACTCCCCTCCTTCGAAATTATAAATACTGGATTAAAAAAAAAAAAAAAAAAAAAAAAACACGCGTGAGCGCTTCTCTTTCGAGTGCCCACTGTGTACACGCGACGCCGTACCTCCGCCCCGTCACCTTGCCTCGTCGTAAAGTAATGTCTTCATTATTTATATTATGCGCCGTGGGATTTAACCGATGCTTTCTCCGATATTCAGTTTCGTATTTATCTTAAAGGACGAGGGTTCTTGCCGCGTGAAATCCAGGCTAACGAAAAAAGTCAACGAACGACTGACTCATTGCCTTGGAAGCCGTTACGTAAGCGAACGCGCACGGTTACGTAAATTTGAATTTCGTGCATCGTCACATCCGAGAAGTTTAATTGTTATTTATCAGCGAGTAAAGGCAGCTTGGCAAAAGCCCTATATCTAAGCCGGTATCTCCGAGGGATTACAAGAAGGCTAACGAGAATGAATTGTGGATGAGTGAACGCGGCGTGTGCCGGGTTCGCTATCGGAAAACAACAGCTCCAGTAGCGTCAAAAGTCCCGCAGAGCCCGACACGAGGGTGCGTTCCCCGCTCTCTCTCTCTCTCTCACTCTCTTTCCTAAGTTATACTCGAGCTTAAATTTCGACGTCGCTATGGCTTTGGTCAATCTAACGATCAATGAAATTAAACCAGATCAATGGATTAAGTATATTTCTTGATTAATAATAACTGACGGAACGTCCAAATGACTTGTTTATGATTCTCCTAATGACGAAAAACTGTATAGCGCCGACCTTCCTAGTCGTAAAACGTCTCTGTCGGCCAAAAGAGATTCCGAGTTTTCGATTAAAGTAGTCAGCAAGATTTAGACACCTTAATTTAGAAATAGTAAACAATTTTAGTACTGTTCCGCCTGGAAGGTATCATTAGCCACCTGTCAAAGCCGAAAGCGTCTCTTTTCTCCCAACGCAATCGTAAAATCCGACATAATTAGATACGGATTCAACCTACAAACAAACAAAAAAAAAAACTGAAACGTCAAGCAGTCATAAAATATAGTTGAAAGACCCGTAAATTCACAAAGTAACGAGTGTGTGACTTCCTCGCGATACAACCCGCCGAGCATAACTTTCTTTCAATGCGGAAGCATAATGGACGCGAACGGTGCCTGTTTTTGTGCTTGCAAGAGAGGAGAAAAAAAAAAAAAAAAAGAATTTCAAAACAATACGCGGGAAATAGAATTCCGCCACATCCCCCGTGGGAGCGATTCGGGTTTCCCGCGCAGCGCAGCGGTCGCCTGAAAATCAAACACGCACACCCGGTGAAACTTCGCTTTTTTTGTCTCCCTTTACTTAAACTGATACACGACGTTGGGAGGTTCTATTTTCATTTGCAATCTCTCGCCAACGTAGTTGTAGCCAAATAAATGCGCCGTCGTGTTAAAATAAAAGCGCAGATGCTTTACCCCGGTTCAACTTTTTCGCAAGATCGTTAACGATTGTTTTGCTAATTGCACTGTACCGAAAGAATTTCACTACGGACGATATTATCCGGCAAACTCACAACTCGGCAAGCCCGCGTGCGCTTGTTTGCTCTGCAAAAGGGAACGGCCGAGAAAAGTGCAGATAATAAAACGAATGCCGCCGGTATAAATACTAAAAAATGGAAACGATCTCAGTAGGAGATACGTCGATTAAGCAGCGAAGCCTCGGAGCGTCAGATGGGAGCTTGAGCGTGCCGTTTACAGGATTACGCAATAGCTTAGAGCCAGGTAAAAGCTAAAAGTGTACTCGTGCGCTTCCGTATAGCGAGCGAGCCAGTGCGTCGTATATAGTGGAAGCTGCGTGTGTTGGCAAGCGAGGAGTGGCTGTTGTCTACTTGATACTAGGAGAAACGTGTTTTAGTCTGTAATAGGATCTCGCGGACAGCAACGTTTTCGCGCTAAACTCTCTATCGCCGGCTGCTTTTTCTTTTATTTTTCTTTGCGATAGTTATAATATAGTTTTACGTAATGAAGACGCTTCACCGGCAACGAAAGCTTACGTACTCGTATAGCGGATCACCTGTCTAGTCGTTCGTGTTATTTTACTTGCATAAGAAAAGCTCCCGTTTGCAACTTCAACGAAATCAAGAAGCGAAGAAAAATAAGTTGGCGTCCAACAACCGAAGTAACTTCCTGGAGAGTTTATCGATTTAACTGACAGTTAATAGTTGTAAGCGGGTAGGTTATCGCGGGCAAGCCATCGACGAGAAGTTGTAAGCCGGCGCATCGCTCCTTTGGCCGACAAGTATCCGCGAGAAAACAAGAGCAGCACAGCGCGGCGGCGGTGCAAGATTGCGCAGAGTTCGAAATGGAGGCTGCCAAAGCGATATCGATCGATCTCAATCGAGGCCTATATACCCTCTCTCTCTCTCTCTCGGTATAATACAACTTTGACGAAACTTTCGTAATCTCGTATAATATACACGGCAAAGATTGAAGGGGCAGGGGATCAATTAGTCTTGATTTAAATTACCCGCCGCCGCCACCGCCGCTGCGTAATTAACTTTTGCCCCGCGTGCGCGTGCGAAAGTATTAAAGCGCATTTTTCACGCCGTATTTTTTCTTGTTGTTGTGCGTCGGTGAGCACAAAAGAGAGAAAGAGAGAGAAAACGAGCGCTAATTTGAACGTGGCCAATGTTCTCGATTTCGCGGCTGTGTAGCTTTGCAAATAATGGCGCGAGCGGCATCGCCTAATTAGCTTTCTGCGGCTCTCTCGCTCTGTGTATTCAATTGCCACTGCTTTCTCGCGGCTTACGCACTTTCGCGGTTCATTACCTTCATTGAATTCTAGACTTTGCTGTTTCTTCGAGAGCTTCATGGCAAGTGAAAAATCCTTTTGCGCGTTTTGACGGAACCTCACCATGTTATTTTTCTTTTTCGGCGAACTTCTCTTTCATAAAGAGGTATTGACTGAACGTCATGTCAAGGAACTGAGAAATTGGATCGTAAAATTTCCATACATGGTGGTAAAAGTAATGGCTTATCCTTCCATTTTCATAAAAAGTGCCACGTGCACTTTTTTTTTTCAACGCGCGTATTACTTTCAGCGTTTACCCGCTCGGTAATTTTTACGAAACCACTTTTCTGCTCGGGATGATATATCATTTCAAAAAAGAGTGTTAATTTATCCGCACACCAAACTAATGTATTTTACGTAATTTAGCGTACGAAGCGTAAATTCACGCGCTAAAGTGTACGAGAAAAGCTCACGAGGCCATTTCCCGGCTAAACCCATGCACCTTAAAAGGAAATGAATTCAAAACTTCAAGACCAATCTTGGAATTTATTCGTTAGCTCATAAAAACACAATCTCGCTTGGCGCACAAGTCTCTGGTCGCGTAGTTTAGGCGGCGGCTGCGTTCGTCGGAAAAATTCATTCGCCCCCATTCGACGGCGCGGGAAACCAAAAGGAAAGGAAAGAAAAAAAAAACGCTGAAATGGCGCGAAGCTTCGCGAGTGAGGAGTTTTCCTCGTGATTACGTAACATAATTGGAGAAGGTTGCTTGGCATATTTCACGCGTCGCCGCCTGGCCCTCGTCCAGGCGGCGCAAAGTTCGTCTAAGTGCAGAGCAGCCGGGGAATTTTCGGCAAGCGTTGCGGAAAGCGCGAGCGGGAAAAGAAGCGAGAAAAGTTGCCGAGGCCGGCCCGCGGGGATGAAGGCATCCGGGCAAGAGGAAGCCCTCCATTGTGCGCGGCCCGAACGCATTGCCCGTATACCCATTCGATTGTACTTTTCCAGTGATAGCGAACAATTCATGGCAACGTTAAAAAATATCTGGACGGCCCCTTTCATATGAGATCTCTTATCTCAATGTGCTTTTTTCCGTGGCTCGTACCCGCGACCCTTTTGAACTTCCCATTTCGTTCGAAACGTATGCGATTCTCTTTTATTGCGATCGAAGCACAATTTCGTTTTGTTTTCAAAAATGCAGCTCGCAAGTTGCGAAGCTTAACGCAGAAGCTATTCTGGCAAAAAGGTGCATTTCAATTTGAAGTCTGCTTCTAATAGTTCCTAAACTGCTAAGCGCACAGTTACGTAAGTATTCATTAACTACAGCCAAGTTTTACCTACTTGTGATGTTTCAAATAACTACTTCGTGCCTTCATGAAACTTGCATCAGCTCACTTGCCAGTTTGCAGATTAACAGATTATATAAGCTTATCGTTCGGCTCGAAGTTCTTAGATTTTATAAGAGAAAAAAACGAGCGCGTATGTTCAAAGTTGCATGTGCTTGTGAGAGTAAAAATAATGGCGGACGACTCGCCGCTGTAAATCACAAATGTCACGATTGCAGAAGCTAATGTTGTCATGCATTTAACATTGGCAAAGCAAGTGAAATGAATGAATAATGTAAGTACACTTGGCGTGTACACACAGCGTACAGCTAAATGTATGCACAGGAAACGGAAACCTTAGCGGAGAGAGGCCAACGAAGAAAAAAGAAAGGGCCAGAAAATAAGGAGATTAAGGGATGAAACGAACGCAAAGCGCAAAGACAGCCAACGAGCAAGATAAATTTGTTAAACGCTCGCAGCGGCGGCACAAGAGTCGGAAGCAGTAGGGAGATTTAAGGAAATCAAGGCAAGCTGAGTATAACAATAAAAAGGAGTAAACAGGAAACGAAGCCCATAAAGTTCGGATGGCGAGGAAACAAAAAGAGAAGCTCGGAGTAATAAGAGCGACGAGATTCTTGGCAAGCGCGTCGCTCGATTTGCCCGGAGTAGATTCGGAAGTCGGGCATAAGGAGCCTCTGCACAGCCGCTCTCTCTCTCTCTCTCTCTCTTTCGCTGTGGCATAATGTAGGATAATGCGGAACGCTCAAGAGTCCCCGCAATCTGCCCGGTTCGGAATAAGAAAAACTTCATCCACCCCAACTCTCGAGTGAATAAGTGTATGTAGCGGTCCCCATCGGTCGCCCATACTTCATTTAAAAGGCAAATAACGCGGCATCGGCAACTGTTCGCGACGGGACATTGAAAAACTTGGGCTACAACTAAATTTTTCGATGAACTTAACTCCGCTGGTTCTTCGATTGGCTTTTATTTGCGACGGTCGCAAGATTGCACCTGAGATATTCATTATCGAGTCCGAGAAGCAAGAACTCGAGGAAAGCCAGCTAATCATCTTCTCGCTGTAACTGAGCTCGAGAGCTCGGCAATCTGAATTTTTCAAATAGACACCGCGATCGTTGAGGCTCGTTTATCGGACCAACATAAAGGAAGCAAGCGTTAACGGTAAAGCCAGGCTGTAAACGCACGCAGCAGCGGGAAAAGAGGAAGCCGAAAGAAAGAGAAATTGGGGGTCTGCGAGCATCATCCGCTATGCTTTCCCTCTCTCGGCCGTGCGCTCGCAAAACTGGCTCCCCTACATTATCAAAGCACACTTTCGGCTTATCCCGCGATTATAATAACAGCTGCGATCCGCCGATAAGTGCGATAATAGGCAGCGCGCCGATAAAACAAGCCGCCAGCCAGCGCCGCCGCGAAAATATTCGCGCTCCCTTTGGCAGCGGCGCGCATTGTTTTCATTTTATCGCGCCTCGATCGCGCCTCTCTTTTTCGAGGCCAAAATTAGCGTATAATCGCTCTCTGCGCGCCCACGTACGGCGGGCACGAAAAACCCAGCGAGATATGACGAGTCGCTCGTTAACCGACGCGCAACCCGCGCGTTTGCGTGCTCTCGAGAGATAGCAAAAAAAATATGCGTATAACGCCGAAGAGATGCTCCTGTGATTACACGCCAAATTGCTGTGCGTATTTGCACTGGGAGCTTTTAGGACCAAATGCTTTTCGAGGCTCGTCCAAAATTTTACCCTCGTTTATAATGTCATCCGGCGCTGTTTGTTCGGCTTTCCCACAGCGACTAATCTTTCGACTTTTTGCGGCTTTGTAGCGTGCTTTCGTTATATTTCCGCTTAATCTGCCAAAAGTTCGCTCCAACTTTTCCCGAAAGTTCAGTCGATCAATCCGATGAATTCACGAAAGTCGGAATAATCGAGGCACCTTATTCGACAGTCGGATCGTGGTAAAAATAGTGAACTCGCTAATCAAGATCTAACAATGAAAGGAAAAGAAAGCCGTAGCGAGGAGTGGCCGTGCGGTCAATCAGTGTATTTGCACGTCGACAAAAAAGAGCAAGCCAGTTGAACCTTGAGCTGCCGGAACGTTAATTACCGCCGGAAGCGGATTTCGGCCGAGGAGGGAAGAAAAAAAAAAAAAAAACGAGAGAGAGAGAGATTGAAAAAAGAAGCTCGCTGTAGAGCTTTTGGGTGGACGCGCGTAAATTAGAGGGCGCCCGCGTCTCCGCAGCAAGCCGCAGCAAGCCACAGCACGGCGAGGCAAAGCGAAAGCTCGGAGAGGAGAGCTTGCGGTTCGCGCGGGCCACGGGGAACGGGGTGGGGGGGTCATAGTTCGATGCCTTCGCCGCTTGAATTATAGATTTCACGCTCGAGTTATAAGACAAAGCGAGACGAGGCGCACTAATAAGCGCGGCGGCCCGCTCTCGAAACTCCGGCGCCGCCGATTTGCGACGTTAATTGCTTAAATCGCCGTTTAATTTGCGAGCATTGTCTGCGGGCCGACCGGAGCAATATTGGCCTACCGCGGCGCCGCGCACCCCCCCCCCCCCCCCCCTCTCTCCGGACAAAGGCCGCTCCTCCATTCCGCCAGTCGATCCCGAAAGTCATCCTATGCTTCCGAGCCGCCGAAATAATAGCTTTTGCCATTTCTGACTTTCTGTGTATTCATTTTAATTAGATGACTTGCTATCTGTTGAATACTCTATGGGGACACTTCCATTACTAGATCTTGTCACACGTTGAATCGCGTTGCTTTCAGCTACTTCGACAGACGGATCCTGGCGTTAGGAGTAAGATAATTTGGTGTATCTGCGTTCAAAGATGTTTGACAACCGTAGGACCAAACATAAGAAAGATTTGGTTATTCGCGCTTATTGAAAAATTCATGTAATCTGTATCTGCGAATATTACACGGATTTATACGCAAAGTTAACGCCTTCGAACGAATGAAGAACGTTAACGTACCTAATGAATCAAGCGTGCGATACTTCGTTTCTCGAAAAAGAAAAGAGTGACAAAACGAACGCGCATGCGAAAGATAAAGTATGGCGCGCGCACAAAAGCAAGGTTGCTCGGCGGGGGAGGGGGAGGCCAGGAGCACGGAAAAAGTAATGCGGAACGTGGAGCTACTTTGCAGGCGGAGCCGGCGCGCAGCAGCTCCAAGGAAGAGCGAGTGAATAATGGGATTTTAACGGACCACTAGGCGGAACCACGCACACCTTCAGCGACCGGCGAGCGCGCGCGTGTGATCATTCACGTTGAAGCGCGGCGCTTTTTCAACCTGTTTACGTAATTATCCTCGCTCCGATTTCTTGTTTCAATCAATCTAAAGGAAATTGCCTGCGCTTTTTTATCGCGCGGCCAAAACAAATGTAATTTTCAACCTCATTGAATTCACTCGCTTCCCTCGCGTTATCAATCTCTGTCACTGCCAACGCTAAGTCAAGTTATAATGCCTAGCAATGACTTGAAAAGTTAGCACTTATCAATTGCGCAACTTCCGAGAGGACGCTTCTCTTGCAACTTTGGCAATAAGTCGAGAAAAACGTTTTGCGAAAATTTCTGAGTTATCTTTATGTAGTTTTAATCCGACACTTCTCGTGATTGGAGAAAACTTTCCTTTCGCAGCGTGCAACTTTTAGGGAGCGATTAAAGCTGGAATTGAAAGTTATCCGAATTTCACCCCCTTCGGATTTTCTCTATTAGGAGAAATTGCACCAGTTCTTCGGATGCATTGTTTTTTACGGCACGTCACGGATGATTATCATCGGAAAGTAACGCATAAGCAAAGTCTCTAATGCATCGCTAAACGATGCTTGCCAATGCAAAGGATTCACTTGGGATCACTGATAAGCATGAACATTTACGGGGATTGTGCGTTTATATCCATTCAATTTTCTGGGATTTGGCTGCTGTCGCCCAGCCCTGTTATCCATTCCCCTCCTTCGCGTATGCTGCATTAGACGTATACTCTAGTGGAATTTGTACAATGACCTCGTGAAAATCCATGACAAAGCGACAACGGTACAATAAATTAGCACGCCCTACCGATCGTCAATAGCATTTCTTCAATTTTTCAAATTCTTCACACGCCAGGTTCTTTCGTGAAAGAGAAAGGAATGATTCCTTCGAACGAGCTTGCGACGCGCGTCATTCGGAACAATGTTGCGTGGACATTCGGCCGTCATCGATCGCTGTTTTCACGCGGATGACACCCAAATGGTGGCGACCTGCCATTAGTACAAATTTTACGTAATCAGAGTACGCCAACGCAACGCGAATTTCCGTCAACTCGTACTCGATCCACTGACGGGCGTCCGATGAACTTTGGTCGTGCAAGCTGTTCTCGATACTCCTGCAACCTTTTAATTGCATTTGAAAATGGGTGCGATACCGCGGCGCCGCAAACGGTATCGATGGTACATGACTCGCACGAGAAAATGATAGAAAACCGTTGGCTTTTCATTGCGAGCGACGAGTCAAAGGATGAGCCGCCTTCCGCTATCGCACCACGTCTGCCCACAGAGCTCCTACGCGCAGCTGTTTTTTTTTCCGTATTTATAGGCTGCAGGGTGTACAGCTAGACGTGGCGCATTATCCGAAATGCAATAACGGGTTGGTGAGCGGCACGGCACGTAGAGTCAACTGCGCGGCACCGCGTCGAAGATCAGATCCACGAGGCAGGCTTTAAAGAGAGAGAGAGAGAGAGGGAGCGGAGGAAAACAAATCGATTCGCCGGCGCGGCCTCACGTACGTCAGCGGTATTCCCGGCGCTGTCCGGCGTCGCGGCAGGCCGTGTACGTAAACTTTCCTCCCGCGACTGTGGCTCAAAGGAGACGCTGCCTTATACGACCGACGGACGCCGTCGCTTCGATCTTCGCTGCGGCGAAATAAGTCGGACTACATCGTATATTAGTGATGTATTGGCTCGGACTACGGCGAGATGCGAAAGTTTCTCTCGCCTTTTGAATTTTACATTTGAGCTAGAGCTGCGGCTCCCGTACACCTCCCTATGATGAAAACGTTACTAAGATGGAATTTTTTAACAGCGACGTTACCTTGCAAGTTTCATGACGTAGCAGCTTGTTTTGCAACGAAGGAAACTTGCTATCTCTTAAGTTGGATACCGTAATGAGCATGGGAAGGACTGTACTGTTTGAATAAACGACGTTGAAAGTATGTGACAAGTATTTGCTTTGTAAAGAAGATTCGGAAATTTCGTTTGATCAAAGGCAGAACAAAGAGGCAGACAAGCGTCAGGAGTACTTTCAGCAGTACCGTTGTCGAATGAGAGGGCCTTAAAGGCACGTTGATGAGAGAGAGAGAGAGAGAGAGAGAGAGAGAGAGAGAGAGAGAGAGAGAGAGAGAGAGAGGAGAAAAGCACGAGAGAGGAAAATATAATACGAGAGATGCGAGAACGAGGCGAGCAGTAGCAGCGGCAGAGGAAGGAGGAACGCGAGTGCGTATATGTGCTCTCGTATATGAGTCCTCTTTCGCCGGATATTGCCGATAAACTGAAAAAGCCCTTTTCTCTGTCTCGGTCTTGTTTGTTCCTCCGGCGACGCGACCCAGAGGCGATTTCTCTCAGACGTAGCGGAGCACAATGCCAACGATAATACATTCGGAATCTTTTGTCTCTCGTAAATGGCTCTTCGCGAAAGTTTGCCCGGCCGGTTTCTTTTCTCGCTGCCACGAGGAAAATTCGATAGACCGTATAATGAGTCGGTTACTTTTCTAATTATACGAAGCGACGGCACTATAGGCGCGCGCGCGCGAGACCGAGACGGGACAATCTATGAATAATTCGCGCGGCCGCATCGCCGTTGCGCGATAGCATTGAAGAAAACTTAACGGTACCTGTCGCTTTATTTATGTGTCTTGCCAGGCGCGATATCGCCTCGCGCGGCCGTATATATTGTCACGGCGAATGAATAAATTGGCAAAATGTCGCACGGATGAGACGTCGTTTTTTGGCAGATAATTGAAAGCTGCTTCCAAATCGCGTTTTACGATCGCCGTAATGAGCTTGTAACGTAGATACGTGGCATAGTTATGCGCCGCAATAACGCAAACGTCAATGACAAGTGGGACGATGATGCGGGCTGTAGGCGCGTCGTCGCGTCGTCGGATACACTATTTTTCGTGTCAACGACTCGGAACAATAAAATCTTTTATGTGGCTTTTATAGCTTTGAAAATAATTCCGAAGGAAAAATAGTATATCGTTAACGAACGATTCAACGGCTTTACATCGGTTGGAAAGAGCTCGTTTAAAAGTTAACAATGGCTTACCTTACGCGACAATTCTAAAAAGCTCGAAACTATGAAAGTCGTTATCCCGTAGCGAAAGCTAACAAAAGAATCGTCGCTCAAGTTCAACGGGAAAACCGCGAGAATCTCCATTTATGCAAGAATCAGCGCGGAGCGAGACGAGTGTAAGCTGGGAGGAGAAGGCAAACAAAAAGGCCGCGCGCAACACCGGAGGTACCAGGCCGAAAAAACAGGATAATAAAGGCGAAACCGAATCGACGCGTTCAGCCCGCGTTCAGCCGCATCCCCCACAAAATCGAACAACGGAATGGAATTTGTTTGCCACGCGGAAACTTAGCAGCCAGAGTTTTAATTAAAGTTTGCTTCGGGCGCTCAAGTCCTCTTCTTTTATTCATTTTTTTCTTTATCCAGAGCATAATGTATTATTGGAGCGCGATGGTTCATTTTAATAATGGAAGTTAACTGCACGCCATGTGAATCGAAGTGTCATGTACAGTGCTAAATTTTTTTGCGCGGGAAGAGAATGTTTTTATCGATCGTGATTTTAATGCAACGATGCTAATAATAATAATAATAATAATAATAATAATAGTAATAGAAATCCGTGTGCACGTAGCAGCTCGTAAAATGAAACCTTTAAGGTTTCAACAACGAGAAAAACGCGAATCTCATTATGTCCCCGAGGCTCTTTTACTCCGTTTCTCTTGCGCCCGCGTTATCCTCTTTTCTTTTCCCCTATTCAAGTTCACATTCACTTCGTATGACAATTATTCGAGGGTGGCTTTGAGCTTAAGGCTCGAGACTTGCGGTTTTACCACGTGCCTTCCATTATTTAACTCGACGGCGCTTTGCGCGAGACGACTCCCGTCGCGGCTTGCCACGTACGATATGGAAAGTGAAAAATCTGCTGGCACGACGATCAAAGAGCTTAGTTAACGGATAATTGTCGTGCTTTCGCGTTCAAGCGATTGACCACTAGGCGAATCCCAATATGCGCGCGCTAGATGCTACTTGGCCAGTTTGCCTTTTCGCATTGCGCACAGCCTGATCGGTAGCAAACAAGCGAGAGCGAGGCGCGAACGGGGACATAACGGGAGAAGAACGAATCGAGCCGCGAAAGCTCGGTTCGCGCGGCGTGGGCGACGGCGCGTTTTTCGCATTAACGTACAGAGATGCGATCCGCGACACGGCACGCACCGCCTCTCTTCGTTATCAGCCTCGCTCCGTCTACTCTCCGTCGGCCGTCCCCTTTTTCTTCGTCGCGGTCCCTTCCCCGCTATGTCTTCGTTTGGCAGCGCGCGACACGAGGACGTCAGGCGCCGAGACGCCGGGCTGCCCGCGGAGAGCGCGTTAATATGCATGCGCCGCGCACTCGAGCCGTTGCCGCGCGGAGATAACGCGATGCGCGCGTACGTGGAACTGGCCGATGCGACTTTTCAGCGGCGGAATTGTGCGCCGAACAATTTCACTTCGCGGTGACGCATTGCCCGAGTCGCGAGAGTCAAGTACGCCAAGATTCATACGAGATTTTCGCTCCCGAAACGGCAACTTGCGCGCGGCAACGGCGAGCGAGCCCCGTTCAGCCAATCGCCGAGCGAGCGGACGAGACGCTCTGGGAATGACGCGCGAGTGGCGGCCGCCGAGAGGCATGCGTCACGCGAGCTTTGTAGGTGGCGGCGGTAGCCTTTTAGGTCGGGCACTTTTTCAAGGGATACCTTGGTATTCTTCGTAGGAGGCGAAGCTGCTCGTGCGTCTGCGCTCTGATATATGCGCGCGTGTCTTTCCCGAGCATAATTATGGCGATCGCTCGAGCGGCTTTTCAAGATCTTGTTAAAGTTTGCAACGTTTGTTTTGTCCTCCGCGATGTTAAGCCACGTTGTACCCTCGAGGCTTATATCCTGCAGCACGACTACCATAGTCGTTTGCTCTCTCTCTCTCTCTCTCTCTCTGCGCCTAATGAAGCTGTTAGACTGCCTTCGTCGGATCATTTTCCCAGAAATTTTCCGTATTAGACTGTATGCCGAACAGTCGTGATGAGGATAGAGCCGAATGGTGGTTTTTTTACAAGCTCCTCTCGAGCGATATACGCGAATATCGATTGGATTTGACCGCGTGGAAAAAACGAACTAGCAGCGTCCGCCGCAGCTCCCGCGAAATCCGCAGAACGATCAGCTGTCGGCTTGGCGGCGCAAGCCGAGTCGTGTGCGTACGTACACGGACAGCCGCGCTCGAGTGGCGCAGAGTTGCGCGTTGCGCGCTGCGCGACGCGGCGCGAGCGATTCCCTTTCCCTCGTCGCACGCGCGCCTGTGCGCACGAGCACGCCGACTCGCGGTATCAGGCTGCCAGGACGCGAGGAGCTCGCTCCTCTAGCGACTAGCCGCCTGCCTGCCTGCGCGCGGCCGCCGCCACCGCCGCCGCGCCTGCTCCGACGACGTCCGCGCGTGCATCCGCGCAACCCACGCTGATTAATGATCTTCGTTAGACGCTAATGTTTTATTGATGACCGCTAGCTCCTCCTCTCGGCCGTCAGTTACAATGCATTACAATAATTTGCGGATGATATTTAAATTGCTTTGCTCCTGTCTACGTTTCGATCGTTAAAAAAAATATAAAAAGCCTTTCAACTGGAATGTCACCCCGAATACGCTACACTTTTATTTACTCCGAGTCCAGACGTCACTTCTCTTTCACAGTATGTTTTATGCACGAATATACAAGCAACATTAATTTTACGTTTATTATTTATTCGAGATAATTGGAAAATCTATTAGGAGTCTTTTACTCTTGCTTTTTGCCTCAACAGGCAAATGTGTAACTCAGTAAAGTGCAACTTTCCAATCTGTGAGCATCTAAAATTACTCTACAAATCGAAGGCGGCTCGCGCGCTGCAGCAAGAAAGTAAGCCATTCAAGTGGGGCTCATAATCCTTTTACATAAAAAGCTCGATCAATCGACTAAAGCGACTTTCTCTACAACTTACACGGCTGCAGAGAAGAAGAAGAAAAAAGAAACTCCGTTGCAACGAAATACGTGCGCACGAATAGGTTATTCGCTGGCGCAGTTTCTCCCGCGCGCAACGTATTTTCACCTGCGCACCTCCTCTGCCTGCGATATTATGTATATCCAATCTCACCCGCGCAATCACATACAAATGAACAGCCTGGCGACGGCGGCTAGATTGCATACGGTCTACGAGTAGCTTTGGATTCAAGCTAACGTATGCAAATAAATAAAAAAACAATCTTTTGCAGCTGCTGCTGTGCACTGATTTATGGCCGTGTTAACCGATTGCCAATCGAGATTACATCTTACAATCGTCCGCCGTTGTGTTGTAGAATGCTCGCGCACACGTGCTGCCTGGATGCGGCGACAAATGAAGCGCGGATGGAAACCGTGATTTAAAGATCGCCGACGTTGGCCGTGTCAGCTCAACGAGGTCATTTGCGCATGGAGATAAAGCTCGTGGAAAAGCGGGTAGCGCGGGACGGTTATTACTCTTATATGAGAGAGAGAGAGAGAGAGAGAGAGAGAGAGAGAGAGAGAGAGAGAGAGAGAGAGCTTTCGCTTATAGATTGATAAGAACGGCGAGAGTCGGCGCGGCACTTTACTTCCTCTCCGCGCTCTCGTTAATTCGGCTCCTTTTTCCGTGTCGCGCGCGTCCGTTCGCTTTGTTCGTAGTTCTCCCATCGGCCGCGGACGCGAAAGAAACGGGAAGGATTACTCGCTGTTTATCTCGGCGACGCGGGAGCTCATTTGTCACGCTCTTGCCTGTCTTTTTTGCCGCCGCTGCGTTGGATTTAAATTTGTAGGCGAGTCAAAGCAGGTTTGAGCTTTGCTCAATTTGCCCGCGAGGATTAACAAGGCTTCGTGGCTTCTTTACCAGGCGCGCTGGGAAGAATTTCACTCGCTCGGTAATTTTCTTGCGTCGGTCTATAAGCTCAGCCGCTTCTTTATTCCTTTTGCAAAAGCAATGCGTATTTCGAGCTTAATCACTGTTAAACTTGCACGCTAAAGTTTCGAGCGAAAGATAAAACGTAATTATGTGGATTGCATGAGAAATTGAATAGTTGTGAAAAGCTTCGCCGAGTTTAAACTCGCCTGTGAAGCGTTGAAGCGGCGCGGCGATAGGTCAATAAGAAATAACTTCGTTAAGAGTTTGAAATTAAGCGTTGATATATACTGGAAATAGTTGAGAGTAGAAGCTGTGTTGTGCTGCTAATCGAATAAAGCATTCGCTCGCGAGTTTTCCAACTCATGGCGAAAACTCTCAATTAATGGGCGCTCAACTTCTCTCTGCAACTCATTAAAACTTATGCCATCGGAGAACCTTCGAAAGGCCTTCGGCGCCAATGGCCGGTGGTACAAGCATCGACACCTGTTAATATCTCGTAATATACTCTTCTTCGTTACTCCTTTGCAAAGCGTCGCTAACATTGGGAATCCATCGATCGCGATCGCGAGCAAGTGTGCGGCTACTCACCATTCCGGCTGTCGTATCGATCCTCGTCTTCTTCGGGATCGCGTTCGCCGCTGTCTTCGCCCTCGATGCCTTGCGTCTGGACGACATTGGGAATCTCTGTAAGGCGAGACAGAACACAGCATCAGCGTATCCGGGCCGAACGGCGCTGGGGCTCCTCCGCTAATTGGCCACGGCTTCGTTCCTCCGCGCCACAAGGAGGCGGGCAAAAGCCTCCTAATCCATGTATCTCGCAACGAGAATCCGCGCGAAAGCGATCGGCTCGATTATTATCGCGAATCGTTTACACGGCTCGTTAATTCTATTCCAGTTTTGTAATGACTTGTAATTACGTGCCGCGTGCTGCTAAACTAGTCTCAGCATGGCTCCCCGTTGTTCGCCAAACAATAACTCACTATTCAGACTACCAATTGGAAATTGAAACTGCTTCTAGATATACGCATGTACATTTATATAATCGATAGGATTTTAAAGTCTGATTAAGGACGTAGCTTAAGTCCATTTAATCCGACAGTCACGGATAATAACAAATAAACCAATTCACGGAGTGAAATTGGCGCAGGCTGTCGCGCGAATTCAATGGCGTTAAATAAATTAGAACTATCAGGGAATAGCACGATCGTAGCTCGGCGCTAATGCACCAGGTCATTATTTCCGGCTACCGTCCGCTGCCGGCGCGCGTCATTATACCGATTGGCGCTCTTTCTTCGCAGAACACATCCGCGCCGCAAGTGCAAGGCGGACCTTTTCCGCTGGCGTTCCCGGCGTCGGCTTTTATTCAGCACTGAGCACACGGCGAACTCGAGCGACTTACTGATGCAGGGGGCAATGTGCGATCTGCTCTGCTGGTAGCCTCTTGCGCATCGGTTGCAGGTGATCCCGGTAACTCCGTCCTTGCATCGACACTGTCCGGTACTTTGGTTGCAGATCTTCCCCACGGCACCGATCGGATGGCAGTCGCACGCTGAAACGGAAATCACATTGCTTTAGTTTGCCTGGTGTGCAGCTAAGGATGGCACAGAGCGACGCGCCGAAAAATAACGACAAATAACAGCGGCCCGCCTGCATTGTGCGCGAGCGCCTTTATACTGTTAGCCGCGGCGGCTCTACGTACGTGCCGTCGCCTCGTTGTGTTTGCACCGACGGGTCTACAATCGCCTGATATCTCGAGCGAAAGGTGAAAGTCATATATTTTTCTTTTTTTTTTTTTTTTTTCAAATGCAAATCACGGGTCGCCCTCCCGCGAACGCGACCAATGTTTTCCTTACCTCCTTCTTTTTCCACTTCATCTCCTTCGGCGTCGAGCTTTCTTTGGCTCGACCAAATCGGGATGGGATCTTTTACGCGTGTCTAAACACTGATTGTTTTATAGCCCCGCGAGAGTAAGAGAGAGAGAGAGAGAGAGAGAGAGAGAAAGAGAGAATAAACTTTCGTGCGCGATCGCCAGATTTATGGGTCGGACACCGGTGAAATCATTTTGACCGCGTGTACGTACGAAACGAAACTTTAATTGACAGCTATCGACGCTACTCCCTTGTTTTTGACAACACGTGGGAACGTTTTAGCACACCACCGGTAATGGCTGCTTTTTTCAATTGGGATGATTTTTTGCTCTTTCGATTGTCGACGATGGCTTTATCACTATTCATCGCGTTCACGGCGATAAAGGCAGGTTGCAAAAAGGGCGCAGCTCGATTTCCGGTGGGAATAAAAAAATTCTCCGCAATTGTCAAGCGGTCCAACGATTAATCAAGCCAGCAGTCATTACGCGCCGCACGCTTCGTCTGGATTCCAGAGAGACTCCGTCGACGCCGAAGAAAATATCCCGAACGACATGCAATTGGGTAACGCGCGCGCATTCGACTTGTCCGAGGGAAAACCGCGCCATTTGTCACGAGATCATCAAAGGCCCACGAATAAATACGAGGATTTTGGTGCGCGCTGACCAAATAAAGCCCGACGCAATTGTTAGGCCCGCCTCTTATATAAATCCTCTCTTGCCTCACGCGCGCGCGCCTTTTGTTGGCTGATCCGTCATTGTTGCGCGCCGATATAACGGCGTCTCACACCGAAGCAAGAGAAAATAAAAAAAACAAGATGAAACAACAAACGCGGCGAAGGGATCGCGACAACGGTATGCGTAAGGACACTCGGAAGCTTCGTCTGCTGCGTCTCGAGTGTGATGGAATACGAGATTCCGCCTCGCTTTCAAGTATAGCGAGATATGTGTACGCAAACGGTACATGTACACGCGTGGAGGATTGGAAAGCCATTCTTTGGCTACTGCGTAACCTCGACGGAGATGAACGGCTTGATCCGACAGCGAACCTGGTACTGTAAGTTTTGAATGCAGAGTCGGTCCCGTAACGGCAGAAAACTATTCGGTGCAGTTCGAGAGGTCGAAAATGAAGTAATTTTCATGGAACGTCGATGTCTCGGATTATTTTAAGGTAGACATAATGCATGGTATTCCCGAATACGCGAACAGAGCATATGTATCGCTGAACGAAGCAAAAACGAAGCAAAAGTTTCCTCTTGCCGAGCGAGAGAACAAAAAAAAAATCTTCGTATAGCTTGAAGCTATCGCGCGTATTTCAAGCCAGTCGATAAAACCTTCTTTCCCAATCCAGAAACGTATCGCATTCAATTTATAACTATCGAGGGGAGCTGGCAACTAAAAGAAAACAAGCGCGCGCGAGACGACGACGACGACACCTCGTGCAGCTTCTTTTTCTTTCTCTCTCTAGCTCCCACTCAAAAGAGAAAGAGAGAGAGAGAGCCGTGTAACTCGCGAGTGCACGCAGTTCCAGTCAGGGAAAATCCCGCACGGATTATCTCTATCTCTTCGCGCAACCTACGCATCCCGAAAGCTTCTGGCAAGCTTGCCTCTTCTTTTATTATCGCTCTTATAAACTTCAACACCTTTCAAATGGTTTTTCAATATTGGTTCTTGAAAAAATTCGCAGAGGCTACGTATCGGGTTTTTCGGCACATCCGTCACGTTATGAAAGTGAAAATTCGCAAGATGCTGCTTACAATAACCGAAACAGTTCGCGACTCTGCGAGGCAATTAAAGGAAACGCCTATAAAGACGAAATAGCACTGGTCCCCGACGCGATCGATGACGATAGCCTAGCCGAAACGACTGCGTCATAAAAATTTGACATGCTCGAACGCACGACAATTCGCTTGCTATCTGAAAAAAGAGTTAATTCCTTCGCGGCTGGAATAAATGTTATTGGTATTATGGGCAGCCCGTGCTTTTATCGGCAATAGCCCGAGGCACGTTTATAATTCACTTGGTTGGTATATACCGCGAAAGGTCGCCGCGTTCAAAACAAGGCGCCGCTCGAGATTGCCATTATCGCTCGAAAGTCGTTGGCTCGCCAGCGAACGATCCCGAAGTAGCAGCGAGCGAAGCCCTAGAACAATCTTCGGAGTCGAGCGAAAGTTTAAAGCAGATTTACCGGCGAGAAGCTCGTCTATCATCGAGTCGCCAAGCTTGTTGACGGCGCACTCGTAGCTTTTTCATCGCCACACATTCTTTTTTTTACTGCCTAGCTAACATCCATCATTGACTGAGATGCATCTTATTATAACGTATAATTTCAATTTTTAACTATCTGTAGACATCTCGACATAATTCAAATAACGGTAAGGCTGTTTCTTTGACACTACTCAAGCGTCTATCCACAATTACGATTTTATCGTTGTATAACCATAGTGCAATCAGGCAATCAGTGCATCAGGATAAGGTGCTCTAGCATGAAAAAAATGCGCTTTCCAATACTTTGATCGAAAAAGGCACAACTTATGCCCCACACCTTATCGGAGTATTATCTTTACGCGGGCTTTTATATCGGAATCAAAGCATCTAGCTTTCTCTGCGCTTTTCATTTTCTATAATAACCACTCGATCACAATGAAAACTTTCAAACGAACAATTCACCTATCGCAGTAGACATTATTGGCGGATGCACCAATTCAATCTTCTGCTCGACTCGCAACGGCGTTCTGAACGACTCTCCAAATAAATGACAACACACTACGACATCCGTCGCGAGGCATTTACACGCACGCGCAGACGGGGCAGGCGAAGGCTCATCCCTTTTAGCGTGCAGCAGCCTGCACTGACAAAGTGCATGCGTGAGTGTAGGTACGGGATCGCGTATAATTAGCGTAGCGTGGCCCTTTTCAGCGTCACGTCTTGCGTGAAAGGCGAGCGCGCGACTAAAAAGTCGAGCGAGTATGGAAAAAAAAGCGAGGCGCTTCTTCGCTCTTTTGAACCCCAAGCGTAGAAAGAAAGGAAGGCAAAAAGAAAAAAAAAAAAAGAAAAGAAACAAAAAAAAAAAAAAAAGGAGAGAGAGAAAAACCGCGCTGTTTTCATTCGATGATGCCGCGCTACTAAGCCACTACTACGTACGCGTCGACCCCCTTTACATATGCCCCTTTCAGGGCAGCCGCTGTAGCGCTTCTCGCTCGCTCCTCTCTGTGCTCGTCTTTTTGCCTGACTTTACGCGGATTTTTCCACTCGCGCGATTGTCGCGGAAAAATGGGCGAGTCGAGCTCGCGCGCTCGCTCGGCCGCCGCGCGCCGTGAGAAAAATGCGTTTCCCGCCGTTGCCCCGCGAAAACAGTGCTATACGTTATCGGCCTCGCGAGCGCAACGCCGCTTCGGACATTAATCCATTTGTTTTTGCTTTATTAACAAGCTAGAAGCGTCTATTACAAACCATAACAAGCTTCGCGTGTACGACATAATTGGATTCTCTGGCTGGCTTTATTGAATACACAGAGCCCCCGTTGCCTATTGTAGTGCCGCTCTCTATTCAATAAATTCCACGCTTAGCCTACATATCGATTCTTACTCGAAAATTATAGTTGAAATAACGTTATCGGGTCCTGCGCATCGCCGCGCATACGCCAGTTTGTTGCGTACCACGTGCTATTGTATCGACTGTTTATAACCGATAATAATCCAAGAGCACAAAATCCAAATTGATATTCCATTATTCCTATCCGATTTCTTTATTCAAGGCCTCTCGCAGCTGCAGATGTTCGCTCGTCCACGCGGCGGACTTCTGTTAAATGCTTACATTGAATTTAACTGTGCATTCAATGAGAATAAATAAAAGTTGAAATTGATTACGGACGGGCGAAGATAGTCGGTGTCGATATAACGAGAGCGTGCACATATTCCATATCGCGGCAGAATCGCTTTGCATATAGGCATCCAGCGCGTAACTGCACAATCGAGCAATGAGTAACGGCATCCAAAGACGTGCTCTTCCAAGTATTACGAAGAAGCAATTATAGATGGAGGTAATCGTTCAAACGTAAAATCTGCAGAGCTGCGCTACATGCCCGCGCGAAGAGAAGCTGTAAAGTGCTCGTTTGACCCGCGGCGGAAGCAGCTACTTTTCACGTGGGTGTAAATGCCCTCGCGGAACATTCAATTTTATCGTGTGATTTTGCTTCGCAACTCGTCAGTGCGGCCGCTCAACAACCATATTTTCTCCGGGCGAATAGCTTGTTTACGGCGACAGTGCCAAAAAATGATAATGCGCTGTTCGTAAAAAGGAGCTTGGCACATCTCATTTTCTGGCGAAACGGCGCTCGTAAAAAAAAGATTCCTTTTTGCGGCGCTCTAATTGGCCCGTGCTCTCAAAGCGGATCCGGTGTGCTGCCGCTTGCTCGTCGTTGGCAAATCGCCGCCGCTCTCCGATTACGAAACAGCAAAATAATTGACACGCCGATAAATTATTTTCGGCGTCGTTACATCCATTGCGCGCAAGACGAGGCGCCGCCAGCGAGTGACTTCTGCGCGGCGCACGCAAAGACACTAATCTGAAATTATGCCTAGCATCGAAGAGTCGAGCCACTGCCGCGTCGTGAGCTGGGCCCCGTGGCTCGACGCCGTGAATCGAGCTTGAACGGCTTTGGAACAGCAGCGCGAGAGAGGAAACAACGACGGCTCTCGACTCGTAAATTCGTCGTGGCGCGCAAATTTTATGTGCACTCTCAGGTGCGCCGCCGCCGCCGCCGCCGCCGCCAACCTATAAGAGACACTAAAACGCCTCGAGTCGAGAGAGCAAAATAAAATATCTCTCCGCCGCGAATATACAGGATGTCGGGCTGCTTGCTTGCCCTTCTCTCTCGCTCACTGCTGTATTGCTGGATTTTGATGAAAGTGATTTACGAGGCAAGCCAAGAGCTTCGATTTATCTTTGCACGTTGCATTTGTTGCCGCGGCTTTCCGGAAAGGGCTGCTACGTCTGAATTCATTTGCCTGCAATTGCATACAATTGACTTGGATCCGTAACGTCAGTCGCAATGTACTGCGTGCTTTACGACGAGCCCGAATATTTCACATTTTATAGACGAAAATATTCCGGCAAGCCTTATCGGCGCGAATTGCGTACTAACGAACCGGGCGTTGCATCGGTTTCGTCCGTTGGATATACCATATTCGCGTCGTGACGTCGCGCGCACGCATTGTAACTCGCGCGAAGCTGGCCTGCTCGTCACTTTCGCGAGGAGCGCACGAAACTGACTTTGCCGGGAAAATCGGTCGAGTACGAGTGCAGGCAAGAGCAAAGTAATAATGGCATCGGATCGAGCGCGCAACAATAACTTATCGCGACGCGGATCAAGTCCCGGCGGAAAAGGCGCATTCCGAGTCGTAAATAAACGCGGCGAGAAAGAAACGGCGGGATTGACTTTGACACTCGGCGCGCAATAACCAAATTAAGTTTACGCGCGCGCGCGGCAGAGAGAGATAATCTCGCGACCCGAGAGCCATTCATAAGTGTGATTCGCGAAAGGGCGTCCCACGGGCAAACGCGTTGGCAAACTGTGCGCGCAAGGCCAAATTGTGAAGTAGCCCTAAAGCCGATTACACGGAGGAGGCAGGGTCAAACTAGCCTTTAAGAGGCTTCTTCGCTTGGGCCTCGCTCCTCCTTCGATCTGCCTGTGCTTTGCCTGCCTTCCTCCCGGCAATTTCCTTGAACAAGTTAAGCGGCAGACGTCGCCTTGAATTCCCGAGGAAATTGATATTGGCCTTTTATTTTATTTGCCGCTGCCGCCGTCGCCGCCGCCGCCGCCGTCACCACTGCCACGTTTTCCTCCGCGCCGCAGACGTGGATTTTTATTCGATCCCTGCTGCAACGAGACGCGTGTCTTTCGAGATAACCGCGTTTATGCCGTCCATAATTTTGCAAATCGATTAAAAGCGAGTTAATCCCCTGATTTTCTGCTTTGCTCGCCATTTCGACTTTTCTGATTGTTATCTTTTAATGAGACCTCGGCGATGTTGCCGAGGAACGTGCATTCTTTCATTTCTCCGTTAATTGCTTTTCACTCGCGCATCGGTAATAAAACTGTCATTGGCGTGGCACTTTGAGAAGCGAACGATTATGCCAATTGTGATTGGGCGAGCGTAAAAAGCTGGTGTGCGAATAAGGCCGCATGCTTTCGTCGCGCGAGCAAGCAGCAAAGTGCCCGAGACAAGATAACAAGAGGCGCGTGGGTGGCTTTCAGCGCGCTCATTTCGCGCCGAAAATTTATTGCAAGCGTGTCGAAAGTTGACCGCATTTATGGCGGATGGCTCGTATGCCTCGAATTACCAAAAGGTCGAATACACTTTGTCCTCTTCACGGCTATTCAGTGCCAATTTTTGGCTGTGAGCTAGGCGTCTCTACTGTCATCTATGTTTAACATACTAGCAATCGTCAAACGCGCAATGATTCGCGCAAACACCGGCTTTTCTCGCTCGTCCTTGTAAAATCTCTTTCCAAAGTACACCGTAAATTAGAAACATCAATTCTTGACAGCTTCTTTATTGGTGCTTTATTGTAATATTCAAACGGTCGAAAAATGTCTGATGGCAATGGACTGAAAATGGCGCTGTTGCGGAATAAAATTAATTATCAAGAGAAAACGAGAAACTTTTCACCGACTCGACAGCGTGAAAGCCACCGAAATCTGGCGCCGATAATGCGACTGATCCGTCGCTGCAGCCAGCCCGACAAACTTGCAAATCCACCGAAAAATAGAGAGAGAGAGAGAGAGAGAGAGGTCAATTGGCGAGTCTCGCGCGCTCGATTGACTCGCCGAATGGAAGCGTTGGCGCGCAGCGTGCGGAACGCGCGAGCGCGACACCGCGAGACAGAAATAGCCAATGAAATCGGCAACAACGGCCGATCCAATTGATTAATCGGATTATCAGGCTGATTTCCCTCGGGGGGGGGGGGGGGGGGGGGGGGATCGAACTTGCAGCCGATAACGTCGAAGCCCCCGGACGGTCGTCCCTCTTTTCCCGACCCCTCTCCGGCTTGGCTTCTGCGTGGGGCTCATTGTGCATTCTCCTGCGCGCGATCTTGCGCGACGTGTGAACTGCGCCTGCCTACGCCGCGCCGCCGACGGCGACGACTTTGATGGATTGACTGGCGTGTAGCTACACTACGCAATTTGTCGATTCGAGCCCGACGCTGTCTTCATAGCCCGTACGCTCTGTACTGTGCCAGCGCCGTCGCACTTGTGCCCATCGATTCATCATCGGAAGCAAAACCCCGCCAACACCGGTTAGATTTTCGAAGCCTTCGCCGGGGTGCGCGCTTTCGAAGCGAATCGGCGCTCTTCGTAAACGTAACGTTCTGAGAAATTTCACGGGGCTAATACATCATCCGCGCGATTGCCGCCAAGCCGCGATGTATTTTATTGCCGCGGGCTTGTCGTACGACGAAATAAAATCTGCGCGCGCAACGCGAGTTTTCAATTTCTTCGAATCAACGGCGTCGCGCGCCCCTCCTCGTCTTTTTATTTGGCCCCATGAACGCGGCAAATACATTGCGCGGTTCGCGACGTTTCGCGTTATACGTCTGCGACGTAAGCGACGCGCTGGAGACCAAATTCGATGCTCTCACGGTGGCTCTAAGGCAAACGAGTGATTTCTCTATTTTTCACCCGCTTCGTTTCACATTCCTGGGAGAGATAGGTTTTATTAGAAAACCATTATTAGACCAGACTGCCATGGGGGAAAGACGAATAATTACGCTGCAAGAGTAGATCGGTTGGTCGATTTTGTACGAGAGTTTACGATTGATATCGCATAAGGCAACATGCATGTAAATTAATTTAAAGTTGAACTTTGAAATTGTGACGAGTATCGGAAAATTACAACAAATTCAACATTTAATTCTTTAATAACAAAACTTGAAAGAATGAAGCTTGACCTCGAAAGCATTTTGATGACTGCGAACAGTAGCAAACGTCACGAGGCAAATGCAAACGAGGGATAACGTTAGTAATAAGAAAAATGACCGACAACAAATAATTTCTATAAAAATACTTGGGTTGCATAATAAATGTATCAGGCTGTCTTCCGATGAGAAAAAAGAAATTGATAATTCAAGGAAGAGGTAATAAGAAAAAAAAAGGGGAGAAAAAAAATCACCATCAAAGGAAGTGTCGAGTGCTCGCTGGGAGAAAAAAAATTGAAACAAGGAGAGAAAAAAAGATCGCGAGGATTCTCGACACGTGCGGAAGGAGGAAAATAAGGGAGCGTCGGCCGAAAATTGATGAAATATGATAAAGTCGTCGCGGCGGCGAGAGAGGGACAAGGAAAGGTGCGAGCAAAGTAAGAGTAGCAGCAGTCCTCGGACGGAAGCAATATCCGTCAATTGGTAGCCTTCCTCGCTCTCGTCCCCGCCCCGCACGGGCGCAAAGCCTGCGTCTCCCTGAAAATCCCGCAACGCGCCGCGCGCACGGCTTTCCACCGCGTGTGTACGTCTCGCCCGTAATGGCTATCGATTATTGCTTATCGAATAAACCAATCGGCGCATCGTGTCACGATGACAGTTGCCTTTTCGAGCTGATATATGTACGTGCTTTCAGCGACTCGTTACCTCTCTCTCTCTCTCTCTCTCTCTCTCAGCCGCTCGATTCGCTTTTTTCTGCGTCTCGGCCGCGCTCGCCCGGAGGTTTTTTACGTTTGATGCCGGGACAGGAATTTTCAGATATCGTTCCGACAGCCTTGTGAATATTTCAAAGCTTATTTATTTTTTTTTAAACCAAGTCCTCAAGCTGTTCAGCTCTGAAAATTCAATAAGGTCGCGTCTCGACACGCGCGATCCCCTTTTGCAGAGTATACTGCAAAGATTTTTACTACGTAACATTTCTTAGTCAGATGCGCTGCAACGTTACTACGTTGAATGATAAAAAAACTTGTGTAATCTTTCCCTTTGACGCTGTCTCGCGCTTCCGCTCTCGTGTCTGCGTACTTTTGAAAGTCAAATTTAAAAGTTGCCGAGGATCGGATTCCCCGAGCATGGACCTTCCTCAATGGCATAGCGAGTAGAATTTGGTTTTTTATAGTTGGGTGGCACCAAAATGGAGTCACTTAAATGTGTAGATACATTCGTAAAGTCGCGAACCTGTCGACGATAGAAGAGAAGTCGCGCACTAAACAAGCCAACAACGAAGTATTTTGTGAAAATTGAATATGAAATATTCACAACTTTGGCACTTTCAGCCACGTACGTGTTGAGGTCGTTTCTTTTCCGCGAGCAAACGCTGCACAATACGATCTTTTAACGATGAAAGAGAGGCCGAAGCAAATTTATGCGCAAATGTAAAAGGGTGCATATACGTATTTGAAAGCAGCGTCTTTCAAGCAACGAAGAAAAAAAAAACACTGAACAATCTATTTGCACGAAACTTTTGCAGCTCTTTAACCGCAGCATTTAACCGTGGCACAGACGTTTCTTTATCTTTGCGTCTCGTCGGTGCAGTGTATTCTCTCTCTCTCTCTCTCTCTCGAGTTATCGACGTATCGTATGTAGTCGCGTCTGACGCTTTTGACAAATGGGTAAAAAAAAAGGAGAAAAAGCGTTCGAAGGTGAAATTGTAAATTTGTCTGTGCCGCCAAGCTGCAACAGCACAACGGACAGAAGTGAGAGAGCTTTTGCGAAATGAAGATTGATTGGGATTTTAGTTGCTGAATCACTGATTGCGAAAGTTCCTTGCGCGCGGAGTCTACGCTTCTTCTACGAATTTCTATGCTTATTGAGCTGTAGCTAATAGCTTTATTTCAAATATAATGATGCGCAAAGGGTATGAATGGATAGCTATGAGTTAGGAAATAAAATGATTAATTTTCGCCTCCTGAGAAATAAGATACGACGCGTTACGCAGCGCATCGAGCATCGACGATCGTAAGACTATTATCTCGATGCTCACTTACGTAAGAGTTATTCGATGAGAATGATTTTCTTGCTTTACTCCAGCTTGGTAGCCAACAAGGCAAAATAAAAATCGAGCACACAATGCCTGCAATGCCGATAAACGTCGAGGAAGTCGAAAGATGAAGAAGCGCGTTGGGGAAAAATAAAAGGCCTCGGGCTAAAATCAACGCGTTGGCATGACTACGTGAAAAAAATTGGGCGGCCAAGGGAGGACAACTTCGATTCGAAACACGCGCGCTGCGACTTCGCGAATTCGCATCACGCCGCTGATGTCGACTCTCTCTACAGAGCAGCTCATCTTGCAGCCTCGCGACGTCTTGCTTTTCTCTTCTCTTAG
The DNA here is from genome assembly GCF_024137745.1 of Phymastichus coffea. Classification (NCBI taxonomy): domain Eukaryota; kingdom Metazoa; phylum Arthropoda; class Insecta; order Hymenoptera; family Eulophidae; genus Phymastichus; species Phymastichus coffea. Next base: position 1,567,002 of record NW_026706871.1, read on the forward strand.
CCCCTCTGAGGCATCGTCTCCCTACCCGCGACTCTGCGTTTATCTCTTCATATCTTGGCTAGGGTGAGGTATTTTTTTGTTGACTCCCTCGCGGCTGATTGCAACGCTGGATAAAAGAATATCGATGTGTTCCCTTTTGCGGGCTAGCAATTTGATTATGTCGATATCGAATCGATGGCATCAATAATAAAAGTTTTAATTGTTATAATCAGCTAATAATAAGCTGAATGAAGATCCATCGACTACCGGTATCTAAAAATTAACTATAAAATTACATAGAGTTTCGAATTTTGGTTGCTTATTATTCTTTGAAATTCAACAAATAATTAATAGCTAATTTATTATTCTATCGAAAGATACCTCCAGCTTTTCTTTCAACGTTTTATTTGTAAATTGAGAAGCAGTAAAAGTATTTTTAACGTAGGATAGATGATGCTCAGTTGATAATAGTGTCGAGATGATTTATTAAAGTATCAGTGCCAATAAAAGATACGAATCTTAAATTATGTGGTAAGTTAGGGTAGTTTCATTGCTGTATATATATATATCCTTTGCTCGTTCGTTTCTTATCTCCTTCCTTTCCCTACTCCTTATGCCCCCATAAGAATATCTTTGAGTACCCATCTTTTAGCTACTAGATGAAGATAAATGCCGAAGCTTCTTATTTACTTATTAATCTAAATGGATGGCAATAAATAAAAGACGAATGCACTTTGCAGAGTTTCGAATTGAAAGGCTTTTTCTCCGAATCAACTATTTACTCTGTAAAAAGCTTTGTGCGAATCGATGTTTCGTGGCAAAATATATTATTCAAGTATACGCTTCGTCGATGTCTCTAAATACTACGAGTATTTCATTAGCCTTACGCGGCGAATCCGATCGTAAGCAGTATGCGCAAGCTGATGGGCGGCCAACGAATCGCAGAGCGAAAGGAATCCAAGAGTCCGATCACGCTCGCGCGAAAATCCATTAATCAGTAGGAGAAGAAAGTGGACGCGTGCCCGGCAGTTTTTGCGCGCCACTGATTCGCATTCATAACTCGAACACGTTGCGGGCTTATCCCGCGCGCCCACCTCCTGGCTGCCCGCAGTAGGTATACACAGCGTAGCGCTGAACTTGGCCGTCGCGTGCCGCTCCGTCAGCAAATTGTTTCCCTTCGTGTACATAGGCTTGATTGCCTGGCGCAGGAGAGTAGTCCGTTGTCGTGTCGTCCCTTGTAGGTATAAACCCAACTCTACCTCCTTCTCTCTCTCTCTCTTTATCTTCCTAACTCTGCCTCTCTGTTTTTCTGCTTTCGCCATAGCGTCTCCTCGAGCTCGCTTCCTAATTAATTCTTTACTTTACACCAGATTTTCCTCTCGTCATTCGCCTCTCTTCGCCACGCCAAGCTATGCTCGTACCGGCTGATCATCTCGTCGGTTGCCCGATCACTCCTCGTGTATTGCAGCTTCAATTTAACGTCAATTTGTCATGCCTCTCATTAGGACTGTCATACTTTTTAGATGTAAAACGCTATCGCATTAGATCTCATTACTCGGCATTCCGTTTGACGCTAATCTGAAAGTTAGCGTCTGTACTTGGACGAGTGCTTAGTGCTACGTTTGAAAATTAGCTCCCGCCATTACGCATCTGAACTATCGTTTTCTCAAATGTCATTTTAACTTTTCTATTGCTGCACAAACGTAAATACAAGGAACCATCTCTCTCTCTCTCTCTCTCTCTCGACGACGGGCCGAGAAGAAAAGAGGCGACGCGTGCGATGTTCACGGGTGATCCGTTTCTCGCAGCGAGAAAGGCACGGCGATCAGCAGTAGCTGCGCGTGCGAGGCAGTAGCGTGCAATACACGTCGGTAATAGGCGCATCGGGGAATTAATTCGCGTGGCGGCGGCTGCCACCGCTGCACCCGGATGACCCTGCGCGATAAGGGGCTCACCTGCAAACAGGTTTCCCACCTGTGGCCGCGGGCTTTGCGCGCGCACCTCGCCGGAAATCCGCGCTCGTCGTCTCGCCGAGCGCGTGCACGCCTCGCGATAATTGAGTCGCTCCGTCGCCGCGGTCCAACGACGAGCTTGATATCGCTACGTACTTCCAGCTTGAACCTGCGTGTCGTTGCTTTTTCGACGCGCCAATGGCGAATGCGTGTACCGAGAGCGCGCTCCCTTGAAAAACCCACGGCTTGGCGTGTAGTTTTTAGCGGATTGATCCACTGTTTTTCTTGTCAAACGGGATGCTCGCTTTGTTTCCCGTGGATGTGCGGCGGATCTTTGGCTCGTCCGGCGAAAGGGCTTATTCGACGACGAAACACAGTGAAACAGGATCCGAAATCGCCATTAGAGACGCCCGAGATACGCGCGCCTATCCGTCGCAACTGCCGTTCTCGTGGTTGGAACGAACTTCAGGCCTGGCCGTGGAATTCGATTTGCAAGGTGCACGTAGAAAAACATCCCTCCCAGGCCAGAATTTAATTAACCCCAAGTTTTCGTCAGTCGGCTCGCTCTCGCTCCCCTTTGTGCCGCGTAACAGGCTCCCGCAGGCCTGCGCCACGCCGCTGTTATCTTATCCGCGCGCCTCTCTTTCTCGCTCGAGCCTCTCTCTCTCTCTCTCTCTCTCTCGGCGACGTTATCGTCGTCGCGCAACAAAGGCGCGAGCTCCGACAATTACGACGGGACGCGACCGGCGCTTCTAATCTGCAAGTTTCTTCGTTTTTGTATTGTTTTCATTGAATCGAAGCGCTGCCTCGCAGACTTGCAACGGGAGCCTCGGGCGGCGCGCGGCTCTCCCGTTCGGCAGGAGTAGCTGCGCGCTCTCCTCTCGCGCTCGCAGGCGAATCACGTAGGAGGATGAGAGCGACGTAGAAGCGCCTCGGCGCGGGAACCCCCCGGCGCGCGCGAGATCCTCACTGGCGAACGCGCGAGCGCGGTAATTGGTCCCGGCGCTCCTCGGGCAAAAAATACGCCCGTCGGATCGCAGCCGGATAACCGGCAAAAGCTATCGGTGACACCGTACGCGCCGCCGCCTCCGTCTTTTCCGAAATCCGTCTTAGCCTTTCCGCTCTCCGCTCCCACGGCGACTCGCGGGCGCCTTGCTAATTTTCAATTGATAAGCTCTTTCTGGTATCGATCGTGCTCTTTCGCGGTGCCTGGTTCGCCAAATTTTAACCAAGACTTTCGTCGACAAGTAAGCGCCGATCGGCCGTGCAGAGCTGGAACAGCGTACGGTAAAAAACGATAAAAAAAAGACGCAGCGCGAAACGAGCGTCGGCGAGCCGAGAAAGCTTTAACGGCCGAGTCGCTCGTTCTATGATGCTGCGAGTGGGCAAATAAAAAAGGGATACCGCGCGCGTCGGGACCGCACGCGCGTCTGCTCCCCCCGCACGCGCGCTCGTAGATTAATCTCAGGACGGTCTGTCCGCCGCCAACAAATGCATTCGCTATCTTCGTAAGTATCTCTTGAATTTGATTGTGTCCACTTAATAGAGCGCGACTATGAGCATTCCGATCGCGCATTTATCATTAGGCGTTGCTTCGTTCGGATATTTCGAGCGTGCAAAAACTGCGCATGAAAGGGCTGCGCGAGGTATTATTTCACAATGCTGCGAATTTATCACCGGGCGGTTTCTGCGAGACCACCGTGGACGAGCAAGGTATCGTACTTGTTTTCGAGAAACATTCATTTCGACGAGGAATCAAACCAAAGCAGTCCTTTCATCGTTACAATTATATAATTAAGTTTTACCGACTTACGTAATCGAGGGACGAAACACAGCTTAAAGTCGAAAAGGATAAATGAGTGGGCAGAAAAACAGTTTATAAAAAGTCATTCGTAGACTTGATTTCAGCAAGTAATTGGTGAGATAGGCATAAATCCCGGCAGCTCGGCTCGTCTATATTTCACGAGATACGTACGCAGGCAACAACGACCGCTTGCACTAATAAACCAATTATAGTAGCTGTCCGAGTTGGCTTGTTCTTTGTTAAAAAAAAGCCCGAGAGCGCGCGCGCTCGAACTATTGACCGTTAGCGCGCTCCTGCATAGGTGCGCGTATCATCGCATGAGGAATGGCCCAGGAAGCGGATGCTTAACGACGCTATAGCGCTCGCGGCCGGCGAAAAACGAGGCAATTAGCCGTCGAGAGATAGGCTAAAGAGGCGCGCTCGTTAAACGACCGAGAGGAAAAATTCCCGATCTTCGATTGGCGCTTTTAATTATGCTGTGAACCTCGCAGCCGGGTATCTCGAGTGTTGCGGCTTCTGGTGTCAACTAACTTGCGTAAAAGTAAAGAAAACCTCAATCTTAATTAGTAAAAAGATACCTGTTTCGAAATTCGAAAGCCCAGACTTTTGAAAATCTCAAAGAAGCGTGTAAATAAATTGAAGTGTACCTGTTATTAATTGAAGAGTAATTAAGAAATATATCCATGGCATTAAAATCAATGCGTGAAAAGGAACTCGCGATCCTTCGTTAGTAATTACCGCACAATATGACTCCGGCTAAACAGACCCCCTCGGAATATACTCACAAAGCGAGAAAGCGCACGTGGCACTGAATGAACGCGCGGGGACTTCCGTCCGTGGTCGTCGTATCTCGAAATCTCGAATCCGTGTCGCAGAGAGGTGGCGAAGGAAAAAACAGAGAGGCGTACGTATATAAATCGCGAGGGGGAGCATTATACCGATGTCGAATGGGTGTAGCGTGTATATAGAGCTGGCTCGGAGGGATTGTCGACCCTATAGCAATAGATACGCGAAAGGTGCGTAATAGGCTGAAACCCGATAGCCGACGCGACAATGCAAGTTCGTCTCGTGCCGTAACGCATCATCCGCGCTCCGTACGTCTGCCTCCCCCGTGGAACTTGTTTTGATCCACTTGACACTGCGTCGACGCTTTCGCGGGGGCTCGTTATATTTGAATTTCTATGGATTTACTCGCGCGGCTCTCGAATGCTTCGGTCATTTTGGCGAACGACGATGCCCAAGCGATTGCACTCGCGCGAGATCTTTCAGTCGTATGGCGCAGGCGTAACGAACGGTATACACGCGTGCACCGATGCTGCGTACGAAAACTTTTAATTAGCGAGGCCCAAGTGCGCCTCGTAAGAGCTGTTGTGCGACAACGCAACGGACGGACAGAGAAAGAAACTTGCAAACCTTTACCGGCAGCTGGCTTCGAATCGCTCAATTTTAGCCATAAGTACACTCGAGTCCGTCTTAACAACTCGACTCGGCATAAAGTTTACCGTAGGGAGATAGAGAATAAGATCAAGAGAATCACAGAGGCGGAGGGTTTAAGAGAACGAGCAGAGAGAGAGAAAAAGAAAAGGAGAAACAAAGCTTTAAACATAGGGTGGAGCGCAGCAAGGTACGCGCACGTACACACGTATCGCTTTCCTTAAAGTGCCGGTTCGCTCTTTCACCTCGCGGCGGGACTGCCGCCACCGCGTCCGCCTGAATTATGCGCGCGCGCGATTGTAGGCTCGCGTCGTTCGTTTGTTTGCTCGCCGCGAATGGAAAGGCCGCGCTCCGATTTCCGCGAACGGCGATCGCCTCTCGATGACGGCCGATGCATAAATATTTATAGGCGAAAATCAAAGAGAGCTTCCTCTCTGGCTTTTTCCCCCTTTATTTGGCTCGCGCACTTTACGAGAGGCGTAGGCTTTCCGCCGGCGTAATCTGCCTTGGATTTATGTGTCCGATTAGCTTGCGGAGTCTCGAGCGTCTGCCTTTCCAATTGCTCAATCGCTGTACAACCGAATCGCACGGCTTTTAACTGCGTACCGATTTCTCCGAAGTAGCTCGGTAGCACGCCGCGCAATCGTTTATCTCCTAGGTCTTGTACTTTCTCATCGACTGCAGATAGAGGCCAATAATATGTATCGGACGTTCGACCGATTAATTATATAATGATGACGTTTCCACGAGTGTCGTCGTCTTCGCACTCGACCAACTGCGCGCTGCGCTTTCGTAAAGCTGCTGCAATCTATCCGAACAGATCGATCGATCATTGATACTTCTCCATTGGCTTTGTCGCCGTTTTCCACCGCGCGAATAGAAAATAAATGTTCCACTGTTTGCATTTGACAAATGACCGCGACGATAGTTTGAATACCGAGCGTGCAATTCATTCGTGGCGATTGCGCCTGACAAATAACGCAGCGAGCGCCGTGACCCATAACTATTCTCACAGTTTTCCTTTCGAGCGGACCAAAGGTGAATAAGGCGCAGCGCTGCGCGCGGCTAGAGACGGACGAACACTTGTGCCAGATGCTCCGAATCCTTGGGATTGGAAAGCCGTGTAGCAAGGTGCCGTGGCGGCCAATTCCGAGGGCCGCTGACGCTCGTCGCTAATTCGTAGGCCGAGGCCTCGATGCGCGTCGGCACGCCGCTCGGAACGGAGAGACCGAGAGATTGCGCTGGTTGCATTACTCGCGCTTTTCGCGCGCCCCGTCCACAAAGGGATACCTCGGCCGCCGTCTTTCTTTCTATTTCTCTGGGCGCATTGCTTGTCGTCGGCCTCTCCTCGCTTCCTTCTCTCTCTCGCTCTCTCTCTTTCTCTCTTGACCGAATGCCAATGGCGTTGACAAACTTCGCCGCGAGACACTGTTCGCGAGAGTCGGCTGTTTGTGTGTATTTTCAAGCTGGCCGAAAAATCGCGCGCACTGCATTTCCGTATTCATCGGCGTATCCGAAAGGCAGGGAGACGTCGGAAGCTCGAAAAGGGAAAGGAAAACAACGAAAAAAGAAATCTAATTAGACGATAGACCCAAAGCCAAAGTAGCAAGTCAAACACGGGGTGGCGTGCGGCGTGCGTCTGCTGCTTTCCCCCCGTCGTCTGTCGCGCTTTTCCGCGGTCGCGATTCTAAGCTCCTTAGCAGCTTCTAATTGGCTCCGAAGCTCTCGCCAGCAAACGCAGAGAGAAAGGGAACGAGAACGGTAGAGGCGAGAGCGGAGAGCGGCTTGTATGTCTGTTGTGTTGCGCTGCGACGACGACCTCCTCCGCGTAATTGGCGTAATACGATTAATGGGATCGGCCAATGCAAACTCGGGCCTGCCAACGCCGCCTGTCTATCTTTCGCTTGTCTTTCGATCGCGCGGACGTGATCTCTTTCTCGTTCGATTTGCATATACGTCGCAGCGTTCGGCCGGTGGCGCAACGATTCGCTCCAGCGACTCTCGGTACATGCATTTTGCCGGATAATTTCATTGCAGTCCCTCCACTGGCTTGATCCGATGAGCAGATTAATCCGATATCCGCGTGACGAGATAATTAGTGAATTTGCATCCCTCGTAGGTGTGTATACAACAATATGACGCTTGATTTGAGCTGTTATTTGACGAAAGGCACCCTTTGCGAAAAGAAAAGGCATCGTAGAACGAGAAAGTTGAAAGCCTCGGTGGCGCCTGCACAAGCGAAGATGAAGTCTAGAAGATAGGAGCGAAAGGGTTGATCTGTACGTCTCTCGCCGTGTAACTAGATACCGCTGCCGCGCTGCCTGCGGATCATTTAATTTTTTTTATAATTCCAGCATGCTTTTGACTTTAGAGCTTTATTTTCCTCGTCTACTCGATGAGTATCTGTAATATGAAGAGGCCAGGAAAAAGGAAGGAGAGCCGAGCGAGTCGAGCGAACTAGTTGCGCGATATTACACCAGTTTAATCAGATGTGCGTCTTTCGCGATACAATCAAATTAGAAGAGTCGTTCTCAGCGGTCTTCCTTTTCTTTCTAAAGCGCTGAGAAATAATACGAGCTCTCCTCGCGATTATTGCTACTTACATCAGCTGCGCTATCTGCAGCGAGTGAAAATTAATTTTAATATTTGCAGCGATTTCAAAGTCACAGATGCCAGCGACAATTCGTTTGACATATAGCCGAATTAAATACAAGCTAGAGGCTGAGTTAATTACATCGTCGAGCAAATTCAGTCTCTGCTATCCTCTGGGATGGCTTATCCTTGTGATCTTCCAGTCGTACGCTGCTATCTCTCGTGTACTCATCGCACTCGTAATTTCGTTTAGTCCTTTTGCGCGAGGCGCTCCTGCTAAAATGCGTGTAAGTCGTCGGTGACGTGGCCGAATCATTCGATTTTACGATTTTACACTTGAACCGGTTCGACTGATTTTACGAGTGATCCCACTGGAAACTGGTCGAACGTTACGGTAAGCGAATGGGAAAATCATTAGCCGAGCAAGAAATTCATCGCGCGTCGTTGAACAACCGGAGCGCGAAAGTTCAGACGGACCTGTTTTTCGACGGTTTAGCCTCTTAAGACTTGGCAACTACTCTGTGCGGTGGCACCGAATGCTTGCCCGAGTGCAAGAGCGTTCGTCGTAACTGAATCATCTCCGCGCGCCACCACCCATCTTCATTAACCTCCCGCGAGAAAGAGCCGACTGAAACGAAGCGGGGAAATGCGGGGGGAGCTTGCGGAAAGAGAAGACGAGGGAAAATCACTTGACACTGAGAAAGACGGAGGGTGCAATGCACGCACGTATATACATACGCACGGAAGGAGTTGGGCGCTGGAAGCCTCGGCTAAGTGGAACGCGTAATGAATATGCTAAAGCGAGTCGCGTGCGAAAGCTTTGTGCGCGCGCGGCGGGCAATATTCTCGGGCTAGGAATTATACATGCCGGCGCGCAGTGCGCCGCGCGCCACGATATACCTGTGGCCCCGAGGCTATCGGCAACTCGTGAATGGCCAACGAGCCTCCGCTGCGCCCTGACTTCCACTCCCTTCTCTTTCGCCAACCCCTCCCGCGTCCTCGGAGGCACGTCGAGCGCAAACCGCGAGCCTCGTGCTCGGCCCGCAAAAACGGTTATTAATGGACCGTCGCTTCGATTGCACTTCGCCATTTCTGACCACACTCTCGACCAAGCTCAACTAATCTCGGGACATTCGGATGAGTAATGGAGGATCCCCGATGGAGCTAATGACCGCGAGCAGCCGAATCGCTTCCGCGGTTGCGCGCCTACGTCGCGTCCAAATCCCAAAAAGCCCGAAAGCGCTGTGCACGCGTACGCGCTTGCGATCCGGGCGCGCGATTAACGTCTCGCGAACGGGGGGACCCAAAGCACGCAATAATTAATTCGCTGAATCCGGCCAGCTCAGCCTTGAACAGACCCACGCGAGCGTGAGCGCGGAACTTTTAATAAGCCCACCGAGCCACTGCAGACGTTATGTGTCGCCCCTTATTTGCGCGCAATGGACGCCGCTCAACTAGGCGCACGACATCATTATTTACCGTATCAATTAAGAGAAAGGCGAAAAAGCTTCGTTGCCTTCAAACGACGAATAAAGGAAAAGAGGAATTTGCCCCGACAGCGTTTACCTCGATTTATTTTTCGATACACAATGAATGACTACAATGCTGATATCGAGCTAAACTAGTTCATTTACATTCGTTACCATTGTGTCAAATTACATATCATATAATTTAGCCTTTAAAGTTTATTATTTTCGTATTCATTTCATAGAATTTGTCGATCTGCAAATGCGATTCACATGCTCAATAATAAAGTATGGCAGAATATCGAAATTGAAAGGTCGCACTTTATCTTTCAACATCTGGTTTTTTACGATCACTAAATGCAATAAGAATGTTATCCGATATAAATAAGAGGTTAATTTTCTTAGAAAGTATAGACAACACCGTTTATTTTTATATGTGAATGATACTACTAATTCATCATGAGATATGTTATAGATTCTAACTCACCTATTGGCTACCTTTTCAAACGATTTGTCTTTTATTCAATTCCACGTGTTAATTAGATCTTACAGAGTCGTTAATTTCAGTAGATATCACCTCTGATGTATTTTTTAATATGATAGAATATTCTTTTGAAACAACCTCTTTCGTATAATCAATGGTAAGCATAATTTTTTTAAAATAGTACTCCTTTCCTACCTATAAATATACAAATATTTTAAGCACATATCAAACTGATCTTGAATGATTTGATTTATTGATTTGAATCTATAAAGGGTCATGGCCCCAAACCGCGTATTCGAGCAATATACACAAAGATGGCACTTTATTATTTACCTCTACTTTTTGATAATATTTATCACAAAGATCGCCAATTAGAATACACTTCAAATTTTTCTCAAACGTATCTTTCAAGTCGAGTTCAGCATACTTTCCCTTTTCGTCCATCTTTATTATGTTATTTTTACGAACAACTACTGCTCTAAGTATGAATCTAAAAATTCATATGAATTGATGTAATTATAAATCACGATCCAATATTGTGGCTATAATAATGGGCCTTATAAACTTTTACATTTCATTTTTCATTCTTGCTTGATTGAAAACACTCACAATCTGTTGATCAATTTTGATGAATCATAATTTAAGTAAAACCAAAAGTTTTGAAATTCCTATACTTATAATATTTGCAATAACCTACAAACCGAATCATGAAAAATGAATCTATTTGAAACGTTAGAAAGGCCTTTTTCGCTACGACTAATTTAATGCATGAGCAAACGATGCGAGACTGGAAAGCCACACCTGACGAGAATCCCTTTCTAGAATTTGTATGTGTGGCGAAAACGCGAATTTAAGTGCACTGCTCCTAACATATTTGAGAATGAAATTCTCGTGTTGTGTGCCTTTCCAGCCTACTTTCCCGCATTCAACATATTGACGTTAATTATAATTTTGCATAAAGTACGGGCATTAATTTTATGGAAAATTATGTAAATACTTGTTGATTATCTCTTGAATTTGAGCAAATGAAGTTATTTCATTAAATGTAAAAGTTTCTTGTGAACTTGTTGCTTTCTTCTTGCAATAATTACGATTGGTATGTTCAGTAGTATTACGATGTCTTTTCACGGCTTGTCTTTTTCTACGGGTATCTAAAATATATAGAAATTTTTAAATAACCTATTTTCGATGTCAAGCGAAAGGCATTTAAAATCAGTGGTACCTGTTGCTTGTTCTATAATAGCATTGTTCTTATTAAATTCTGTAATATTTGCGAATGAACTATTTGGTGCTGGACTAGAATGTTTAACTTTGGTATTAATTTTTACATCCTTCGACATCTGCAAGTCATTCACTTCAACATATACAGCGTTATTTAGTTAATTTCTTTAATAACTTATATCATGTAGTAAGTCTATTGAACTTACTCAAAAATATCTTATGTTGACTAAATAAGTGATTTCGTAAATTATACTTTGATTTTAAATGTTTTTTGCAGTGTTTACACTGATATACTTCATTAGAGTAAAGAAAATGATTGATAATCAAGTTATCAAATATTTTCACCATATTGGAATATTTTTTGTTCATTTCATTTTTATGACTACGATTCTTTGTCACTTTGTTTTCCGATAGCCGAGTCGTTGTATTGAACGAGCATTTCGCTGTTAATTGTCTGGTTGATTTGGTATTTGAATCAATTACTGAAAAATTATTGTAAATATATAAAAATAAACGTTGAATACCCTGATAAGAATGGTTTCGAATCATCTTACGTTTAAAGTTCATTTTATGATGAACTATCTTATGCTCCGCCGTTTTATAGTACGTATTGAATGATTTAAAACAACTATCACAAAAAGTAGATTTGTTCCAATTCATGTCTTGAAATAATATATCTATAAATTCATTATCTGATTTGTTATTATAAATCGCTCGTAATTGTTTCAGAATTTCTTTTCTGTCTAGATCACTTTTTGAACCATTCAATTTTTTCTTAAGTTGCTTTGCTGCTTTCGATCTGCCTTGAAAATGTTTATCGATGATCGCTGGCATTAATAGATACGACATTTTAAATGCGGAGTTACTTAACTGTACAAAATAAAAGACACTTGAATCAATTATTATACAATCATATTTTTAAAATATTCGAAGAAGGATCGACTAACCACTTTCGCGCTCGTGCTGAGTGGACTATAGCCTCTTAATTTATATTAAATTACTGCACTATATCCTTGTGCTCACTTGTATTTACTCATTATCAATAAATTGTTAAAATTGTGAAGGTATGGTGTCTTTTCAGCAATTATAATTTATAATAATCACTTCGTTTGATCAAATCATCTAATACAATATTTAAACGGATTTCACAATACTATATTCATCTCTGATGTAACCACGCGTACATTAGCTCAAATTGGCGATATGCCCAAGTCAAAGACTAATGATGTCTTACTCACTGGATATCTTTACTTCGTCCAGTCCTCAACAATTGAATTATCTTATCGTTTCTTTTCATTATCATTTATTAAATTATACTGTGCGAATTATTTGGCTTGTTACACTTGAAACTAAATTTATTGATTGAAAAATTAAAGAGAGCTTGCTTATACTTTTGTATAATAACTCGCTATACGATATGATGAATCTTATATGAATATTAAGTTCTAATGCCGGATGTGCCAAGAAAGACATTTTTTCACTATTTGAGAAATAATTAAGATTGTGTCTAGACTTTTCGTGATAAGTCTGATAGCCTTGACCATTTCAGACAATTTTACTTTAACAATCTTTAATAATCTAGAGCGATTACCGATATTGCCATTCGTTATAATGATTTCATTATTTTGGTCATAAGAGAAATTCTCAGTTTTGGCGTTTCGGAAAAATAAACTAGTCTTAAAAGATATTTAATAATTTGCATGAAGTATTTATACAACATACAATTTTGTAGTAACGATATTAATGGATTGCAGAAAATGGAATAAATTCATTCAAAATTGAATAAATTTTTTCACAAAATACATGCTTATGTATGTTTAAAAACATTCAGTATAAACAATAGATTTTAATGTGCTCGATGATAAATTGATAATAGTTTTTGATAGTGTTTTACTGGTATGTTTTTTTATCATAATTCACATAGATACTAAAATGAAATAAGTTAAAGACGTAAACACTACAATTTTTTTAAATTTAGTTTATTTCATAAGCTAATGTCTTTTTTATCTTTGAAATATGTTTATTAATCTAATAAATCCACGTACGGTACGAATATAAAAAAGGGTTGAGTTGCAAGCCTGTGCATTAAGAAGGTCAGTCATAAATTTAAGTTTTCTTTATTACAGTGCCAAGATCATTCTAATAGTCACCATCATAAAACTTTATTCTTCTAGAAAATTCTTGGAGTGAACTTGAATTTTCATCTTTACAAATTTCAATTTCACATCCCACAAAGTTATGTTGCTATATCTAATTTCTTGAGAAAAATTGATGGTATGTGCTATTCTGAACATCTGAGTAAATAAAAAGATTTATTTAAAGGCTCCATTGATTTCTTATGATTTCTATGAAAAACATCCACACGAGGCTCAAATCATTTTCACTAGCATTATTACCGAAATGTACTATTTCTACAGTTTTTTATAACTTTTTTTACATGCGCCAAAAATTTTCGAGTTTAGTATAAAAGTGCTCTTCTAATTTTCACTTTTTTTCAAATAAATAATTGCATCAATCACAATCGTATCTTTTGTCTTTGGCATTTCAACAATTTTGTATCTATTTTGCATTTAATACTTTCAATAATTTTTAATTCTTCTTTTTTACATTATTTCTCAAATCAATATTTTCTTATATATCTTTTATAAGATACAATTGATACAAAATTCCTTCAAGTCTGTACGGGACTCGTTCATTGAAATATGATTTTATGTGTTTCTATAGTGTTAAAAAAATCCTGCGATTTATCTGGTGATGAACAAAGCAACGATAAAAATTTTCATATAAATTTTCAAACGGTATACGACAGGTATTAAAATATGACTGATCGAAGTGATTTTCGTCAAGCAGTATCACTGGAAATTTTTCTTCTGATTTATTTCTAAAATAGTAAAACTGAATTTCTTAAAAATGTTTTCTCGGTCCGCTTGATTGTTTGTCTGATTAGATTATTTTTTAATTGTATCAAGTACAAAAATCCGGGTTTGCCGTTTTCTATTAAAAAACTAATTTCTACTGTAAATCTCATAATATCTTAAAATATTTGAGAAATGGTTGACATTTTCAAGTTATGAGTCACAATTAGGTTGGCTTACTTCAAGTCCTCTAAATATCACACATCGGGCACTCGTGCACATCTTCACGAGCGCTATAATATACAAGCGTAATTCAACGTGCATAAGTATCTGATGCTGTACTATTTAATTATTGCTATACTAAACAAACTACGAATGCTTATCTTATCGTAGTAACTGAAATGTATAATGTGCATTGTTTGAGGATGAAAGGAATGTTGACTATGTGCACTAATTGATCATCTTATTAACAATTAAACAGGTAATTTTACAAATTGACTCTGATATATATACTGCAAGATTGAGGTTGATAAAATGCTATGAAAGATGGTAATAAAATAACGCCCAATTAGAGCACAAGAAATAGTTTATCATACCAATGCTTCGAACTGGTCAATCAGTCCTTCTTCAAAGCAACGCATCAATTGTGGAGAACACAAAGTGATGATTTCCAATTTTGAACTCTGTGTTTTCCAAAGATCTTGGCTATTCACTCTGTGTTCTCCATAGTGAATGCATTAATCTGAAAAGAAACTGATCGACCAGTCCGAAGCGCTAGAATAATAAAACATTTATTGTGTTCCAATTGGGCGTTACTCCGTTTTACCATTTTTGTAATACGTATTGGAGCGTCCAGGGAGAGAACCGTATAAAACCGTAAAATCCTATAAATGTGTACCACTTCAACCCTAAAGTGGCATCGTTAACAGGAGTCTGCGATTGTCGAACTGAAAGCTTCGTGTCGCGTACGTAAAGATTTGCTCGTTTCGACCATTTTTTAAGAAGCATCGAGCATCCAGAGCTGCCAGCGAGATGGAATAAAAAACTGGCCTGAGCCTAGTTTACGCATTGGCTTTTGTACGTTGGCGAGGCGGGTGAAGATATCATCGAAACTGCGTCGTGCGTTATTCAATGCATTCTCGATGAGTTTGCGAGTTATCGAGCTCACGTCCCGACGGTCAGTGTTACGAGGCTCGTCTTTGTCATCGCACATAACATAAAAAGTTACGAGCGCCTCGTGCCGTATCGTACGAGTGTTTGCGTGCAAAGTACAGACATGGCGAAACGTCGTAAAATAGGATGGAGTTGCCGGTATCGAGCTGCGCGATGATAGAAAAACGTGAATTTTCAGATGACTAATTTGCGATGGTCTTTTTCTTTGATCCTTTCGTCTAATTGACACGCAAGCCCGAGCGGATTGAAAAAAGGCACCGAAGATACGAAGCCCGGATCGCGGAAGCTGCGGAACGCAAATCAAGCTGGAACAGCGTCGACGCGTTCAAAGAATGAAATGGTCGGCGCACATCGCACAACGGAGACTGGAAGGAAGGTGCGCGCGCTAAGGCGAGACTACAAGCTGTACTCACGTATGCAGGCCTTGCGGTGAGTGATGGGTCGGGCGGGATCCCTGTAGTAGCCCTCCATGCAGTAGTGGCAGTGCCTGCCGGCCGTGAAGTGCCTGCACTGCAGGCAGACGCCCCCGCTCACGCGTCCCGACAGCTTGTACAGCTCCATGTTGAACATGCACTTGCGCGTGTGCTGGTTGCAGTTGCACGCTGAAACACGATAGCAAACAGGTCATTTTAGTCGGTGACGCGCAGCTTGCCCGCGCCCTTTGACGCAGCCGTGCCCAGTCGGGCCGGGCGCCGAAAAGACGCGCTCGCGACTGCCGATCGCAAAGTCCCTTTGCCAGTCGCGCTTTCCTTAATAATTCCGCTCCTCCGCTCGCGAATCGCGCTGTAAATAGGTAACGGGGCTCAATCGAGTTGACGACGACGACGACGACGAGTCGTTGCCTCTAGGCTTTTAATGAAAGCGCCAAATAAACAAGCCTGCGCCGGCGCAGCCTGGTCCAATTAAAATGACAAGAAGCGCCAGAAGGATTCCTTTTGCAGGCATAACGCGCCGAGGTATACAGCCAATTCTTGAGCTCATTATGGGCCCTGCGCGACAAGTTTATACGTCGCGCTTATAACCCGGCGGCGCGCCGGCGTGTCGTGTACCCTCCAAATGAAACCAGCGAGACAAGGAGCTCGCGCGCGTCATTTTGCCTTTTGTCGAAGGCTAGCTACGTCCCGTCTCTGCAAACGGAATAAGAAGACGAGAGCGAGTCTCGCGGGCGAGTGACAGCTCAACCCCCGGAGTCGACGGGGAGGAAAGACGAGGCCACTCGAGGGCCAAGGGGAGATCGTGCTGTAACTCGCGGGCGAATAATTGAAAGAAAATGCAGGAAAAAAGGGCATTCAGCGATTCCCTTTGTCTCGACGCAACTTGACGCTCGCCCGCACCGAGTGGTTGCTCTCTTCTCCGCGCGCTCTCTCGCGCTCTCTCGCGCGCTCTCTCTCTCTCTCTCCCTCTCTTACATTCGCATTGCGCAAGCCCGACCGATCAAAAAGACACGTCGCGCAACCAAGCAAAACTGCTCTACCCAGGCTCTACTCTTGACTTCATTTCTCTCTCTCTCTGCCTTTGTCCCGCACAGCAACGCGACGACCGATTGTCCCATTCGCTGAATAAAAGACAGCTCGACTGTTAAACCTGGCCGTCAACAGAACTAATGTAGAGTGCGCATATTTTTTTGAAGATTTTCAAAAACATTATTACACGGATGCAAGTACATGCAGTTTTCCGTAGAAAAGCGCTGTTGCCGCGAAATCATATACTATACTCGAGCGTAAAGTTCTCCAACCGGGACATCTTACGAGCTCGTAAAAAAACCTTTGTCTTGACTCTCAGGATTCACGTATTGCACGCATAACTCCGACAATAGCAGAGTGTAAGGTGAGACCGATCAAAGGCCGCCTTTTAAAAGTGTTAAACACTTAGAGAAGATCGGCACTTATCTGGGCGGAACCGGGACTCTCGTCACCTCTCGCAGCAGCC
The DNA here is from genome assembly GCF_024137745.1 of Phymastichus coffea. Classification (NCBI taxonomy): domain Eukaryota; kingdom Metazoa; phylum Arthropoda; class Insecta; order Hymenoptera; family Eulophidae; genus Phymastichus; species Phymastichus coffea. The sequence goes on from NW_026706871.1 coordinate 1,583,891, forward strand.
CGCAAAGAAAACAGACGAGGAGATAAGCCGCCGATCTCGCGCTTCGAGGGATGCTCCATAAACCACTGAAGTCTCGTCTTGTTTTCCTTTTTTTACGCGCCTCCTTCGAGTCGATTACCGTAATCGCTCGCTCTCGGTTACAACACTCGGCCAGTCGTCTTGGGCAGTTTTACTGCCCCGTGCTCGACGAACCTGTGCACAGGCTGCTCTCGTTTAAACGACACTCTAAACTTACTTTTCCCGTCACACTTTGCAAGGAAAGTGAAAAGACTCGTATTTTCTCAAGAGTCTCGGGGCTGCGCTTTCAATTTGTCACGGCTTCACCGAAACTCGCGTCCACGGTCATTCGAGTCTGCGATTACGGTGGATGGAAATTCACGATCGCTCGATAACAGCGTTCGATCGCGATAGCCAAGCGGTACGGTCCCTTCGAACATACATAAATTAACCCAACATTTCCATTTTTTCACACAAATTCGATTTACCCTTCAGCACAGCAATCGTTGGCGCGGATACAGGGGGGCTGTGCGTGAATGCACTGGCGAAGCTCAGCATCAATTTAACAATTAAAAACCCGATAAATCGTAAGCGCGCGCCAGCCTCTCAACGCCAAATCAAATAAACAGGCGACGCCGAACCGGTAGTTTCGCATACACCAGCGATCCTCGCGAGACCCCACGATCAATCTCTAATTACGGTGACGCTCGAAAATCGCTGCCGGCACACGAGTAATTTTTGACTTCGCGCGCAGCGACCGATAATTAATGGAGCGGGCGCAGCATCGCCGGAGCAGATTTTTCGTTATTAATCAACTAGCTCCCTCGCGAATTTCTGCGAGCTCGTCTTCAAAACGTCGAAACTGCACCTTGAGAGAGAGCATCTTGGCTGATGATTTGATTAATCGCCGTCTGCAGGAGTCTTCGCGAGATGTTAAGCCACGTCAACGCGTGAGGAGTCTTTTAATTTTTTTTTCTTCTTCGTTGGCAAGAAAGTTCACGACTAATTAATAACGACACGTAACGCTCGTTCACGAACGCCCGGCGAACATTCGCGTAGTTCTGATTTTAGTAGGATTAGCCAAGGCAAACGTCGATCACATTGAAACGTCAAGAGCACAATCGCAATTAGATCAAAGTATACATAGTTAGATAGGTAGAATTTGACAAATCATCATCCCCTTTGGAATGGCCACGGACGGCAGTCAAAGCGGCAGCGCTTCGAAATGCGTTTCGTGCCATTGAATTGCGCCGCGGTCGTCGCATAAAGCAAAACCATATAAGACTTGACAGTCGATCGGCCATCGGATTCCATTTGAAAGCGACGGAATTATTCAGCGTATATAGGTACAGAAAGCTGTAGCCCATAAGAGAAGAGTTGTAGACAGTTGCTGCTATTATCCCGTTCCATTACGGAGAGTACAGGCCTTGGTCCTCGTCAGATTTATCTATCAGTCGGTCCATCTATTTTCCGAGGTAATTGGCCCATTGGCGTCAAAGGGACGCAAACGCTCTCTGCGAGAGAGGTTAGGAGGTCAGAGAGGGTGGAGCTCGTCGAAAAGAGCCAGTGGATCGAACGGCGAGAGACAGAGGACTTTGACTATGCATCCGCGCAACTAAACGAATTGCACGCATCTTGCATATAGTGGCACCGTTGTAGTCGCGTCGACAAGAGAGAGAGAGAGAGAGAGAGAGAGAGAGAAAATAGGCAAACGCTATGGACGAGCTTTTAGGCAGTACGTCGAGTAACTCGATCAAGCGTCTGCAGCCTCTTGTCCCCACGGCAGAACTTAGCTCTGTACAAGACTTTAATTGATTGAATTATGCGTGTGCACAGATTGAATAAGCTATAGTAGGGTATTATATGAAAAGTAAAGTAACGTCGATAAAAAGAAAAATTTCATAATTTTTTTTCGCTTCATCTCCTAATTTCGTTACTAATTTCATCAATATTCAAGTGATCGCGATAGAAACGTTGTACTATAAAATATTTGAGCTAAAAGTACCTAATAACTATAGTTACCTATAGTTTAACTGTAAAGTCCAAAATCACACGTAAGGGTCCTAGTAAGTCCCGTTAGTCGTAATACTTACTTTTTGAAAACATTTGATTTACCACGCTTTTCTGAAGTGAACAAAAATCATTTTTGAAAATCTCATTTTCTTTCTTCAGATCAATACTTCAGATTAAATAAGGAATTTTTCATAGTAGTCAATTTTATCATTTTTGTAGGAATTTATACGAATTTCTTTCTAAATTCTTTTCGGATAAATCTTAAAAAGTTCCTATAAAAAATAGTAACGTTGGTTATTTCGAAAAATCCTTCGGTAAATCTAGAATACTAATCTAAGGGAAGAAAATGAGCTTTGAACAATGATTTTCGTTTGCTCTAACATTTATAAAAGCGCGGTAAACCACTTTTTTTTTTCTAAAAATAAGGTATTATGGTTAAGGTGACTTTCTAGTGCATCTAATTGAGTTTTTAGGACTTGTAAAAAAATGAAAACTTTTACCAAGAACTTCAAGTTGATAAATGTTCATGATTCAATAAAGTAAACTTAAATTTCTACTGTTTAACGCCAGCTGGCCTCTTAAAATAGTGTACAAAAATGAATTTGGTTGCTTAACTTTGAAATAAAAGCACATCTATTTAGAGTTCTCAGCCACTAAGCCTTTGTTGTCGTCGCATACAATGAGATTGTCTTGTCGTGATACTTTTTTTCTGTCGTCATTGAGACTAGAAAATTCTTATTTCAATAAACTAAGGTCTTACATGTATTTTCGATCTGATGCGCAATTTTGAAAGCTATTTGGAAGTTGATATGTACTTTCTGAAATATACCTCATTTCGGTAGTTGATTGTTTCAATAAATCATGACGAGATTTCGAATGTCTTTCATCGTAAAAAGATTATTGGAAAATAAAACTATCGATAGAAACAGCAAATTTAATTTTTGCCAACTGAATTTTGCCCTTCTCTTTTGACATTCAAGAAATAGAAGGCGATGATACCGGGACTTATGACACCTACGATAGAATTCGCGCGCTCATTTTTTTTTCATTCATTTTAATGCATGAATAAAATCGAAATATCGAAATTCAATGAATAGATCGAAACTGTTATTAGCGAATATGCATCAAATAATTCTACGATTTGAAATGAGATATAGCCGACAATATTATTTATTAGTAAATAAATATGCAATTATGTTGACAGTTGATACACGTGATTTTAAAATGCTCTGAATGAAGTTTTAAGTTTTTGTCATTCAATGTTTTGTTTTGAAAAATTATTAAACATTTTCAGAACACAGTAAAAAATGTAATACAAGTTCTAAAAACATTATAGTTTTACATAATCATATTACGTATCCTTCACGATGTTAATAAGAAACTTTGGTAAGCTTCACGATTGTAATCAGAGTGCGTTGAAAAAAAAGTATTTTATTTTATGCAACTGAATAAGCCGAAATAACTGTACAATATTTTATCGAGATAATCTATCGAATTATATTTTTTATTGACTATTTGACTTATTTGAAGCTAAATTCTTGCTTATAGCAAAGTTCAATTAATAGGTCTATCTAGTTATCACAGTTGGCTTTTACTTCAAGGTTAACCAATCAAAGGCATGTGTACATTTTTCTTTCTGTTATTTTACATAAAATTAACATGAAATAATATTTTCAATTGTTAATGATTAAATCAATCATATTACATTCATGGCAACTATACCGAAACACTTTTTGAATTTTTAATCGTCTACACGCATATCTTTTACGAGTGTAGACAACGCATACACACTATTCCATAGCGGCTGATCATGGAACTATCTTTCAGCCCATTATAGCACTAATAAGAACGCTTCACTTTTATCCGGTTCTTCTTTAGAAGGGGAAAATAAAATAATTTTTTCGTTTTATGTAATCAATTTTTTTTAATGGTCGTGTGGTTAAAGGTTTTTCCGACTTAATTAGAATTTATATCATTTTTGTATCATATTTACAAATTTTAAAGCGATGATATAAGCGCTGGTCAAGTCCTTATCAGTGTTTGCAATAAATAGTGCCGGTCCTATTATGTAAACTGAGGTTTTTCGCGATCTGAACATTGTAACTAAAATCGTTTTAATCATGGAGGGAATTTTGAAAGTAGTCATACGCTATACTGACAGAAATGAGGAATTCTAGATTAAAATTCACAGTAATTTGTCTAAACGATTTCAACGAAATAAATGTAAATTACGAGGCTGGGTCAATAAATCCTTGGAAAATCCAAGAGATGGCGCGCAAAGTATCACAACTTATATGCTGCTACAGAAAGCGTCATTTTAAACTTGAGTGATGTCAAAGTTTCAGCCAAATTCATCAAGTGGTTTCGTTTTTATCATCGATCAAAGTGAACTTATCGTTTCCTTATCATTCAACAATGGAAAAAAGTGAGTTCCGAGCTGTGACGAAATACTTCTACTTAAAAGGCCTTATAGCGAAAGAAATCAAAGTTAAGTTAGATAAAGTTCATGGCGTATCCGTCCCTCTATTTGCAACTGTTTACAATTGGGTTTAAAGTGAGGCTTTTCGTGATCTGGACGTTGTAACCAAAAATGGCTTTAAACGTTGTCATATATCAACAAAAGATGAACATCGTTCAAGACGTCCTGTAGAAGTGAGTATCCCCAAATGATCGACAAAATCCACTACATGGCGTTGAGTGATCGGAGAATGAAATTACGTGAAATAATTGAAATAACGGGGTTGGGTTGGATATCAAAAGGTACTGTCATTTCGATTTTGCATAATAAATTAGACACGAGGATAATTTCGGCAAGGCGCTTCTTAAAGAACTTGTGGCACACATCCACTGTAATTCGGACGACTTTCTGCGACAAGTCATAACTGTAGATGAAACATAGATACATCACTACACTCTCGAGACGAAGGAACAGCCAAAACAGTGGGTTGTTAAGGTGAAAAGGTTCCAACGAAAGTAAAGACGATTAACTCAGCCAATAAGGTTATGGTCATTGTTTTTTGGGATACACGTGAAATTATTTTCATTAACTGTTTAAGACAAATAATCACCGGAGAGTATTATGCGCTGTTATTGGACCGGTTAATTGAGAAGGCAAAGGAAAATCGTCTTCATTTGAACAAGAAAAAAATTTGGTTCATCAATACAATGCATGAGTGCACATTTACGCAGTTTCAATGGCTAAAATTCAGGAATTAAAGTTCAAATTATTAGTGGACTATCCACTGTATTCACCAGATTTGACACTCGGGGTTTTTGTATCTCCGAACGTAAAAAAGTGGCTCGCTAGACATCGATTCATATCAAATGAGAAATCATGACACAAATAAATGTCTATTTTAAGGAACTCCTAAAATCATATTTTTATAATGGCTTAGAAAAACTCAAAGGACGTCTGCAAAAGTGTATTAAGTTAAAGGAAATTATGTTGAAAATAAAAACAAATCTACCTATAAAAATAGTTATTCAATCTTTTAGGGACTTATTGATCCACCCTCGTATCGTAACTTCTGGTATTAACATATCTTAAGCAACAAAGACTGAAACAATGAAATCGTATGTAAAACCATCAATAAAATTTTTTTGAAACTTTTGAGCTTTCACAAGGTAAAACAAAGCAGCCTCGCGATCAACATCGGGTAAATGTGACGATGAAATGTTAACTCCTTAGATGGTGAACGGCGCACTCGCCGACCGATCGAATTAAAAAACGATCGGAGAAAAAAGTCGAGATTACGTCGAGCATCGAGGGACTGTTAAGCAGCTAGTGGTCGAATCTAATCAGAACTACGTCGCCGGTGCGCGACACAGGGCCGTAATCTCGGCAGACACGCGCTCAATTATCTTTGGTATCTCGGCAAGGAAATTGCGTCAGCTCCACCTACGTACGCGAAACAATGCGTTCGCGAACGCGAGTTTACGCGCTCACCGGATGAAGCAGCGCTTATCGCGACAGGATTTATTGAGCGTTTTGTTGCCGCCGCCGCCGCCGCCGCCGCCGCCACCACGCGATGCATCCGCACTTTCGCGCATCCCCGATATACTTGTTTTTTCGGTAGGTGATCGAGCGCCGGGGCTACGAGTGTTCAAGAGGGGCGCATACTTTTGGACGTTGAATATCCGCTGCTAATGGATGAGTGATCAGATTGTTTTCTATTCCGTGTATCGCGTGGTTGAAATGTATATATTCGAGAATAAGGATACTTGTCCGAAGCGGCGGAGCACGAAAATAAAGAAACGACACGTAGCTTAGAGCTCGACAAATAAAGTTGGGTACAAGAGGCAAGCCATCGGTGCAGATGTCCGCACTGATTTCTCGTCGGATGGAGGCGACGACGATGTGTCTTCGGACTCGGATCGGCTGTTATTTTCTCTGCCGCTGCCTCTCATTGTCTCGTCACTCTCTTTTCCCGAGGCTGGCGAAAATTGCGCACTCGTTTGCGCCGTTTCCGGCGCTGCCGCGTCGAGGCTCTTACCCCCGTGCTAAAGCGCAATTTGCCCGGTACACGGTAAATGAGACGTGCAGCCTCTGCTCCGTTGATTTTTATTATACTTATCGCCCGACCCGCCGTTCTATCTACTCCTTTCACTTTTCTTTCCTTTTACTTGTTTCCTGTCCTTCATTTCGCAATGGTTATGCCTTTCTTTCAGATCGCTTTGACTAATCTGAATTTTCTATTTATTCAGATTTTTGCTCACCGTGTAGTTGCTGGTATTACTATACGACTGAATTACATTAGATATTGACTCGAAGCTTTTCATCTGTTTATTGGATGCTTCTCAACAGATCACCTTAAACTTCTAAATACATTTGAGCCTCGAAACCTTGAACCTCGAACCAAGAAACAAATGCAAAAAGTAACGCAAACAGGTCCAGGAATGCATGCGATTTTTGAAAAATCCAGAAAACCTGGCGTTAAGCAAAACTGCTCGACAGATTCCATTTGGGGCAACGTAAACTATACGGACCCATCGGGTTGGAGGATCAGCTCGTCGAAATGTCCAACACGAAATAGTTGAGTAAATCCCTGTGTCGGACGCGATAGGCAAAGTGAAAAAGAGGCCACAAAAGCTGCGCGCCCAAGTAGAAAATAGACCAGAGCGAGACGCAGGTCGATCCGATCGAAAATGCTTATCGAGTAAACGACGTTAGCTCGGTGTTTGGGCGCGAGCGCGAGTCGAGGGAGGGAGTCGGATTTCAAAGGAACTGCGCCGCCGCCCCGGACAGGTACTTAATTGACGGCCCCGGCGGCGAGCGCGGCTACTCCGCGTGTAACGCCAGTGACACGCCACACTGTTTCCTCGATAGCATCAGCGCCTCTGCCTTCCTCTTCTTTCTCACCTCCCGTTCTCTCCTCTCTGCCGCCCGGCTGATTTAAACGCCGTCTATTTAGCCCGAATCCGAGATGAAGCTGATCCCGTCGGCTGGCCTCTTCTTTTTCGCAGGCTCATTGTTTCTTGCCGACGCGAGCGCGCGAATATTTCGGCCTCGCGCATTCCCACGTCTGCTCATCGGTTCTGAATAACCAAATGAACGAAAAGTCGAGCAGCTTGGGATACTCCCACTCGCAAGCATACATAATCCTGACATACGTACGTAAAGCGCGACGTCGGCCGATTAAGCGTCACGCCGATCGCGCTAAACGTTCCGGTGCGATCAACGAAATCAGTGTCCAATTAGCGTTCTCGCGTGGCCGTCAATTTATCAGTTAACGCCACGCGTATCTCTCTGGAGGTAGAACGCGCGCGGATTAAAGGCGCTCGAGGCGCTAATTCGTTTGCTCTCGAGCAGCGCACTCGAGTGCGCGAGCTGTCTCTTATTTGCGTGCCTGGTAAACGCGCGAATTAATTAAACTGCCATTTCGAACGAAGAGTCCATCAGAAAAGAAGGCGAATCCAGGAAAAATCGAGCTACGTCTACCCAACCGATTTTCATTCTGAATGTTTCATTTCAAGGCGGGAGCATGCTTTCCAAGCCTCTCACCAGTCCACGAAAATTCTTTGCTAATTACTCTAAATCTCGACCAAATTAAGCTCGCTGATGGACGCCTTTCGCCCTGCGCGCTTTGCTCAAAAGGTATCAAAGGGCTCTGGCCTTGAAATAAATTAGCGTCGCCTGATATACTTTTGGTCCTTTATCATCTTCCTTGCTTCTTTTTCGTACTGCCAAGAGCTACTTTATGAAGTGATATTTCATTTTGACAGCTACCTTTCGTTCATAAAGAATTAATGGAGATTTCAACTTTTGCGTGTATCCAAATTTTCACTTTATACCATTATAATTATAATGTTACATTGAAAATATTAAAGCAGTTTTAAAACTTTTAATTATATTACGGTTATTATATTAATAGAGTATGCAGTTATACAGTTCCATATTTGTACCGACAGCTGGCTTTCAATAATGTTTAATGCTCTTAACGGCTTTTACTTATTATTCATGATATATAAAGTTAAATGTTATATAGTAAAGTTACAGAGTACAAAGTAAAAAAATAATTCTTTAGGTATAGAGAACAATTTCAGAAAATCTGTTAAAAATCAAAACGTTAATAAAATCCTTTCCAAAGTACTTGAACATGTACCTATCTACTTGAATGAAACGACGCATATAAATTTGAAAAAAACATTACTGACGGATCGGTATTATATATTTCAAAAAAACAGAATATTTTCAAAAGATTATAAAACTAAAAATAAGAATACGTGAAATTAATGTTAGATACTCAATTACTTAAATATACAATAATTACAAAAATAATTAATAAAAATGATGATTGTCACAAAATGTAAGACAGAATATGTAGGCGATAAACATTTTGTATCTGGTAATAAAAAATCATTGGATCTTAAAGCTGTCATCGATCAATAGTGTACTGTAATGAATTATGCGTTTGGAAGATCCATTAAAATAATTCTGAATGTGCCGTATTAATGGCTGAACACAAAAAAACGTGAAAAATACCGATTGCCCGGGGGTACAATGCCGAGCATAATTCAATTGATCAAGCGTGCCGCGATACCCTTATTAACCGGCGCATTAGCAACGCCGATCTCAGCGTCGCACAAACTGCCATTTAACCGAGAAAGCATAAACAGCTCTGGCGATTAAAGTCCTTAGAAAAGGCCGCGACGATGCACGACAAGTACAATAGGTTCTATATGTGGGTGCAATGCGTCAACTGCAAGATTGACGCGGAAGCGTCGCGGCAATTTAATCAGTTAGCCGCGGCTCGTCCAATCTATCAAATTTCGCGCCCGCGACCAGGCCTCACAGACTCTGTACGCGGACAAAAATATACTTGCCGGCATGCCGCACACGGGCGGCGAGTCGACGTCGCCGCGCCGAAAGCGTGAAATCTCGTTAGCGGCTTAAGGGATCGTCGGAATTAAAATCCCGACGAACGCGCGAGCGACGTCTACTGCAAAATAAAAAGGAAAACAAAGGAAAAATAAATAAATAAAGACGAAGGTAGGCCGTTGGCGAGCTGAGCAGTGGGTGCTTTTCGTCGTCTCTTCCTTTGTTTGCCGGCCGGTTCGCGTTCCCGCGATCAATGCGACGACAACTTTACGCGACGGCTTCGGGAGCTTTTCGTCTCGTGTCTTTTTTTTCTTCGTAACGAGACCTTGGTAAATTCACGATTCACGAATACTTTTGCAAAGTGAAAAGAAAATCGATGCGGGGAACCCCGAGAAAACTAAATAAAGAAATAGAGCCGTGGCCGCGTGGAATTATTATACGACAAGCACGCAGCAACGAAAATGCCAAATGGAACCAATGAATATTGAGTTCAAGATTTTTCAAGGAAAATCTAACGAAAAAAGACGATAAAAAATAACAAGCTCATTTGTATCACTCGCGCGATAAATTCCAAGTGCTAGTGCTCTTTTGAAGAAGTCAGGAGCCTCAATTCCAGAAATAAGGTATTCTTATACGGTAGCCCAAATGGTACTTGAGTTAAATGGCTCGGAATGTGAAATTGGCTTTACCTTTTTTCCGAAGAAAAGCCAGCAGCCCGAACTCGGTGACCCACGCTTAATTTCCTTCAAGAAAAGAGACAAATGTTCGGAGATATAGAAGCTGCAAGGGAGATAATTAGGGAGATTGGAAATTGGTACAGCGTATAACGAGGACCGACAGGATGAGAATTATAAAGCATCACCTTTGGACCTAAACCGACGGTGTTTGTCTATTTTATTCAGATTTCACTATTGGAAGATGACATTGACTTAGATAAGACTTTCCCGGTATTCGTGGAACGTTCGGTCAACATACTAATATGTATAACGAGTATTCTTTGCCTGATTGACACTTGCGAGTCAAAGTTTGCAGCAGCTTGCAGATTAATTCCTCCAACCTGAAGAGTCCGATGAAACAATACGTTCGTACGTTAGTTTTATTTTCCAATCGCGATGACTTCGTAAGCAAGCGAGCCGCGTATCGAGCGGTCAATTCCGCATTCGTTACTCGCATCGCTGGTCTCCGACTTATTTACAGTTGAAGCCGAAGCTCCATTCGTTCGCGGTAGCCCGAAATAGTGGATAATAACGCGAGCAATGCAACATAAATCAGAGAGGCACGAAAAGGGAACGATGAGATATAGAAGCCAGATTTTCCAGATAGGACCATCGCGTCCGCGCGAGCGTCGATCTCGCGTTCAATGATTTATGAAGCCAACTGGCCCTGACCCTCACCGTCTGTCCTTTAATCTCTTCCTCTTTAACATTTCTGTCCTCTTTTTCTTCGGTGTAAAGAGGCTTCGCCGAGAGATTAATTCGGCGCGCGTTGTCCATCGCGAACGGATGGAACGTTCCAGGAAAATCGGACCTATTCAGCGCGGATTCCACAGCCATTAGCATTACTCACACACTACGCTGTTTGCTGTGCTATTGCTGCTCAATGAGCTTTCAATGAAGTTCAACAAGCTCGAGCTATGTGAGTACTTTCACCACGCACTTCATTTTTCAATTTTATAGTTCTACGTGCATGCTTCTGACACTCATTTTTCCCCCACAGAAGTGGAAACGAAAACAACGCTAAACTTTCTTTTATTTTAGTCAAAAACAGAAGATGATATCGATAAACGTGGAATACCATAATTTTATTTATTTTTGCTCAAAATATTAATCATTGTAGAAATTCAAAAACATAAATTTTGCTTAAAAGTGTTAATGTTGCATTTTCGAATACTCATTACCTATGAGTATTTTACGTATTGCTACAGTTTTCAAAGCTTTGCACGGATCGAAATATGTACGGACAAAAAACCAAAATATGGATTCCGATGCATTTTGACTCTTAGCATTCGAGTTGATAGTCAGATTATCGCGATAATTTTTTTAATAAAAATTAAGAAAATCGTCGTATATGATATTTATTTTTAATCAATTTTAGCTCCTTTATGAACGAAACAAGGACATTACGAGCAAACTTGGTGATGATCTGAATGTTCTTCAGATACCCTATGTAATGATTAAGTGAAAGAAGTAGGAGCTTGCACCCAATTTGAAATTTTTTCAATTCATCGAGCATTGGTTTTAAAATTAAGTATGAACCAGTTTTACCCATGGCAGTCTGAGATTGGCGCGTAATTGCAACAATTTGATTTGTTCAATGCGAATTCCGCGCTTAGCCAAGGTACGCATGTTAAACCAGTTTCTCAAATTGATTTAAATCATCAGTAGATTTTATGAGGGGGCAGTCTCTCTTACGAGAAATTATGTACGTATAGCTAATATATCTCTGGAGTTATTACTTACAGAAAACAAATTGACAAAGGTATCGGCATCAATTTACAGCCCTATAAAGTCGAGACTTGTACAGTAGATAAAGAATGCGAGCGCGTTAGACTGAAAGGACAACTCTTAATAAGAAAAAATGCACTGTTCAAACCATTTAAATTGATCGTTAATGGTATGAAATACATTGTCATAATATTCTTGGGAGGTTCGATTGAACGTTGTCCAGGTGTGGCGCAAGGAATTCGTGGTTTTCATTGTCAGTTAGCGGACTGATTAAACATACCGAGGCTTCGGCAGCTGTAAACGAAATCTTGGAGCCAGAGACGTGTAATAATGAGGCGAGCGCTAAGGTCTGGTCTAAGCCCAAAGCACACCTACGCAAGCTGGAGCACAAAAGAAGGGAGCGCAGAATGGAGTGCAGCCATAAAAAGGCGACAGGCAAGTGAGCGCTTAGCGATGATTCGTTAACATTGAAATACATCTGGAAGATAAGCCCCGAGAGAGGAAAAAGGAGCAAGCCCTCGCAAGTCCCGGGTGGTATACGCGAAGAAAGAGCGCAGCGCGGCGCGGATGGGGGGGGGGGGGCGTGCGGCATTTTAATGAGGGCCAAAGTCAGCGAGTAAACGTCCTGTAAATCATTTCGCACTCGCGAACGGTAATGCGGCTGGGATTTATGATATTTGCCCGGCGCGCGCACGGAGAAAAGAGCGATCAATTAAGCGATCGCTGCGAGCCTTTTGTTTGCCCGCGCCCGCGCGGATTTTCCCGCCGAGAAAGAAGGGACGCAGCCGTCGCGATCGCGATAGCGCCGTCCGCTTCGGAAATAGACCTCGTTGTACGAGGTGATTAATTCACGGGCCAGCCCGCGCGAACGCGTTGCTGGCGCGCGAGCTTCGCTCGGCCTTTGCCGGCTGACGAATCGCTGCTGATATTGGACAGCTCCTCCGGAGCATCGCGCCTAACGACCAGTCTAAACAATAACAGCTGCAGCTCCCGACCAAGTGAGAACGCCGCCGGAGGAGTCCGCTTGAATTCCAATTTCGCTCGGCAAACGTCGGGCTTGAAACGCGCGTTTCGGCGTACCTGCAACGGAAAAGAGAAAACGAGGGCGAGGCTTGGCAGGAGGCGACGCGCGGTTCGTCTATTTGCAAAAAAGTCGGCAACGCGCGAATGCCTAATTCGAGGCGGAGCGCAGAGTCAAATAGCGCGAAGGCTCCCTGGCAAGCCGCTTAACCGCGCGAGCTTCGCCTGCAAGAGTGTCAGCCGTACGGGACACAAGGTGGCCTTTCGTCGGAGGCTTGGCCTCGAAATACGCGTCGCTTAATTGACAAGACTCGCGAGTGATCGATGCGTTACAGTCGCCCACGCGAATCCCCCGTCTGTATGACGGATCAAACGGACTGACCTTTTCGCCGCTGGAGCGTATTAATCAAACGCTTTTGTGACTTTGTCCCTCGATCGCCGACAAATGTGCGCTCGCGAGCTGCGATCCTTCGTTTCGCCTGCGTTTTCGCGTTTTTACATCGGCTACGCGGCTACACGGCATTAAGCTAATGATCAGCAAGTTTCGCTATAGAAATTCGTGCGCGTCAACCGCTATCATTTTACTTAATCTATTAATTTATTCTTCGGGCTTTTCCATTGCAATCAATCGTATTTGGTATCGATATTCTCATGTAACTGATTCATTTTTGGTTAATTTCAAAATTCTCAGATATAAGGGATCAAAATATTAACGTAAGATTCAATTAGTTTTCCACGAACAGCTGAACATCTCGTAACTATTGGAATAAAGTAAATACAAGGTAATAATCAAAATCAATGGCTTCTCTATCGCTCAAATAAAGATACAAAAGAATGTTCGCTAAATTTCGTGCTCATCGAATTTCTGTACCGTATAGTCGTAATGACGCGTTATTTAAATCTCTAGCTATTTCGACGCTTCGACGAGGAGCATTTGTTAAATCTTGTATATTGATTGATTAATATTTATAATATACATATTGAAAAATAGTAAGGAATATACTGCGCCTATACCTGTAAGAAGTCATCGAGGAGTGAAGAATGGAAAAAATATATATAACTTGGAATTTAATGAATGTTTCGAAAAAATAGTCGTTTAATCAATCTTAGAATATCGCGTAATAATTTCAACGAGCATCCCCCTATCGACCAAAGACAATGTCAAATCCGACAAAAACGAACGATCAGCCATTTAACGTAAACAAACAAATTAATCCGAGAAAACATACGATTAAGTAGTCAATTTCAAGCATCCTACACACATGACCATTTTTAATGCTAAAATATAAGATGCCATGCGCATCCGCAGCTCGCGGCGGATCTGGTTTGGGTGCTCGCGTACACTACGTACACGTACAGCGAGTGGGCGAACAGGCAGGCAGGCAGGCAGGCATGCAAGCACAGGTGTAACTTTAAGTGCACACATCGTCTCGTTCACTGCAAAGATTTATGTACTAGCTTGAAGTCTTTGAGTTTTGCTTGCCACTATATCGATACCCTTTTTTGTATCTGTCGGAATTATTTTTAACGCATCGATGGCCAATAAAACTCGAGTATAAAATGGTTTTGTAACGCTATATTGATGATTATTCTACAGGTTTGATGCGGATATGCAAGTGCAATAAATGTTCGAAGACTATTTACAGCTATTTATGCTCATGACCGGATTTAATTAAATTGCTACAGACTTGATTTCATTTTACAACACAAAACCGTTGAAAATTCGATTAGAAATTGGGTGATGCGAAAACGTTATGAAATTAATTATATCGTCTATATATTACACGGCAATCAACTCGCAATTATAACCTCCGTAATTTTATACCTCTTTGTTATATACGATTACGATAATGACATGTTGTCGCAAATCGCGTTTGTGCGTTACGCCTGAAAAAATTAAAAAAATGTTTGAAAAATAACAATTGAAAATGTGCAAAGGTAAACTCCATGAAAGGCATGAAAACTAAGTGGTAATCTATGCCCTTTGATCGCGTATAACAAGCGAAATTATTCTAGCAAGTTAGAACGAGCTTTGAGCAATAAAAGCACTCTACCGCCAAGGCGGCAATTTAACCGAAGGCAAAAAAGCAGATCGCACCCTCTCTCGCCAACTTGGAAACCTCGAGTCTTCTTTGGCTGCGCAGGCACTTTTCCTTTGCGATTACAGGGAGAAAGCACACCACGTGCGGTACGCGTGCTGCTAGTAGTAGTGGAGAAAATTAGCGAAGGGGGTATAGGCTACGCTGTGTAACGAGAGTAGAAGAGAGAGGGCGAAAACGTCAAGACGAGAGTGCGGATTTGTCCCGAGGGTGTACTTAAGCGCGTCGGCGAAATCCAGGAAATTTCGCCTTCCCATCTATAACACTCGTCTCTTTTGCTTTCGCGAGGAGCGGGCTCTCCCATGCCTACCCTTCATCTTGCGACGAGCTTCTCTTTTCATGGTGGATCGGCAAAGAGTTGATGCCGTTGCCTCCTTTCGCGCATCGCGATAAAAACTTGGTTGGTACGAAGTCGCGCGATACAATCCCGAACTTTTTGCTTCGCCACTTGCGTACATTGGAAACACAGTCACATCCATTTCTGAATAAAAAATCCCCAAGACAATTAATGTAGCGCAATCATTTATATCGACGGCTATTTATATGGATTTTCATTTTTGTCAGCTCATTAATGAATATAAAATAAAGAGCTGGGGCATCCTTGCGGGAATATTTATTTGCTTCAATCGCGGAAGAATAGTTAGGAGAGTGGAGCAGAAAATAACAAGTAGAAATCGTGGATAGCAAAATATGTGAAAGAGAGAAGAATTGAGGCAGAACGCGAGAGTGAAAGTCATAAAAATCGTGACTGATGAAAAGAGATAGAAATAGGAGCGAGAGAAGGGAACGAAAAATAGACAAGATGAAGCCGAGATTCCAATTGACTGGCGATTGCGAGAAAGGGTACGTGACTGGCCTCCTCCGAGTACCGGCCTCCCGGTGGCGTGCTACGTGCGGTGCGAGCGCGCTACATCGCTTCTCGTCGGCCGGCGTGAATTCGGCAAATTGCACTCGACGGCGCAGTTACGCGGCTGCACACGTCCCGGAACGTACATCGCATTTTTCTCGGCGCGGAGCTAGTCCCCCGAAAAGCGGCGCAACAAGGCCAATGCCAAATCACGAAAACGCAATCGCAGAGCGAATTTCATCTCGCGCCTCCGTTGCATTAAAGCTACCGCCGACGAAAAGAAAGTTCGTATAATGGCGCTCGTTAATCAGTCTTCCTTTCGGATTCCCGTCCTGCGCTGCTACTTTTTAACGACCGCGGAGCGCTGCGAGTGCTCGCTTCATTACCGGTATTATTCCGCGTGCGGCAGTCTTTCTTATAAAGCGCCTGAATCCGTTCATTATCGCCGTGCGAGATAATCGATCAAGTTGGCGCTAGGCCGACAGCCTAATTTCGGGCCAGTCGAGAGAGAGAGAGAGAGAGAGAGAGAGAGACGCTTCGCGTTCGTTACATTCAAATAAATCACGAGGCCGTTCTCGCTACTCGCGAGCGTCGTTACGGATTATTATCCAAAGCCGAGCGAGATGTGCGTTCGCCGAGCGCTTATTACCAATAGCCACGGGACATCCCCGGCCCACTCGTACTTTACGGTACTCGATTCAGTCACTGAACAACGCACAAGGTTTTGTTTCGGCGAGCGTCAGCGTACGTTATTAAATGCTAATTATTTTTCAATAGCTATGGATACTTCGTACGCTTATGTGTAATTACATGTTAATTTATTGATTGGATATCTATTTAATTATGAAGCATCATTATATTTCAATAACTCTACATATTCTAAAAATTAACGTGCAGTCAGATGTGAATCAATGCAATAACTGGGGAGTTTTTCAAAGCCGTCAATATTAATTTATTAAAAACACGCACTCTCGCAATTCGTACAACTCAATCGCTGAATAATTCGCTTGCGTGCAGACTGTGTGATGCGTTTTGTGGAGCGTAACATACAAAGCTGTAATAACATGTTACTCTGGAGCTAAATTGTCTAGAAAACCATGAAATAATAACAGAAACGCCATTACGGGATACGAACATAGCCTGAATAATAACATTGCAGTGCAACATCTGACTGTTTCGAATGGTCATTTTCAAATTATGTGAATTTATTTTCGCAACCATGTCAGTAACACACGTGCGCACCCATTTGGCTTTGACGTGGACATCTGCTCATTACTATTATTATGTGCCAATAACCAATTAACGTACGCAAACTTTCCCTTTGCTTTTGCGATAATTACAAGTATCAATGAAGGCGTTTGAAAATGAACGAAATCAATTTTTGAAAAGTCGCTACATTTGAACAGACATAATACCAACACGGCACGAATATACCATATTCAAAATTTCGCTTGGTGCGTGCGCGCGTGTGTGTAACTCGTAAACTTCATTTAGAACATAGTGGCATTTATCCGTGATGCTTTGCTACTCCCAACGACGTGTTAATTATCTCGACTTTATTGCCCGACATATGCTCTCTCTCTCTCTCTTCTATTCGTGGGAAGAGAAGAAGCCACAAGAAGATTATCAAACTCATCTACATATCACATCTACATTTTCATTGAGTTCAATAATCGCCATAATCGCAAGGTCTCCAATTGATCGTATGTAAAAAAGAAAATCATTTTGATTGTTAATAAGTTAATAATCATTTATTTAAATGTTCAGTAAGCATTTTTCGCTTAGCAAATAAATAAAAAAAATGGAAATTTATCGGTAAGTCGCATCGATAACTCAATAAACTTCCAGTACGCGAAGTAAACTTTTAGTAACATGAATGATTCGACAAGCTCTTTCATGTAGCCCTTTTTAGCCTCTCGACTAGCTCAATGTATCTCACTCTCGTCGAATGATCGATTAAAAACTCAACGAAAAAACGCGTTCATCCAATAGACTCGTTGCAGCCGTTCTCTCCCTTCTGGTTGTATGAAAAAAGGTCCATCCATTGTCCTCTATCGGTCCATTCAGCTTTATAGCCGCGCGCGCGCGCGCGTGTGCGAACGACCACTCGACTCTTCCGAAACAATAGGGGCAAAACCAGCCGGAAGAGTTGGCTTATCAGGAAGACAGCTTTCTGCGCAGCAGCGGCTTAGACCTGCGTCGTCGCGTCTTTGTTGCTAAAGGAAAAACGCCTGCAGATTTCAGGGGCTAGCTGGGCAATTAGTGCTTTATCACCGGACCTGTATATATTTCGGATAATAGCCGAGCTTTAATAATGCACTTCCTCCCCGGTGAAAGATGGATATCGCGACTGTTTAAGGGGATGTGCAACTCCACAACAAGATTCCACGATTATCATGCTTCTACATGCACGCTCGATTCCTCAACTTTCCTCTATTTATCTTCATTTCATTTAATACGAGGAATATCTCAAGCCAGTTTGGGTCGACCTTAAATCAACATTTCGGTAAATTATACTGGCTGCCAAACATCGTGTTCAGATATTATGCCAAATGTCTTGACGTTAAATTGCTTAATATTTACTTAATAATTCTGCAGCTGAGCTTCAGCTTTTTTCAAAATTTTATATTCTTGAGCGAAAACTCTATTTGATAGATAAGCGTTCAAGTTTATAAGTCATGTGAGCCTCGTACCTAGTCACGTTGATTTTTCATAAAACAAAAATGGTTTCCTTCGTATAGTTAATTTGTTAAAAAATAAAATTGTCACGCTTGACTATCCAGCCGACAATGCACAACTGATCCGAGAACGAGAGAGGGGTTGTTAATGCGGTCCCAGAATGGTAAATACATTTTTTTTAATACTACGACTTCTAACTAATTGAGCGTGAATAACAAATTCGGAAAAATAAACCGAAAAAGTGAAAATTTCGTTAGTTAGTAATTTTTGATAACTTTTTACCAGATTAATTTCTTTAACGAAACTTATTTCTGCTTAAAGATCTCCATATCTACTATTTTATCTACTTATGAAAGAAAATGAAAATTTTGTTGTTTTAAACAAATTTCAAATTTTTCGGTATATGTATCGAAGTTTATCATTATTTATGGGCTTTTTTGTATTATTTATGATTTAAATAACCAGAAAAATAATTTGTTGAAAAGCTGCAGTTTTGAAATTCGCGATACTGGAATCTCAAAAAGTGAATTTTTTTTAATGACTTGTTCATACATGCATAATTCGTTGTTGTTGCAAGCTTGCGGTAATTTATGATTGCTAAATTATGAAAACATTTATTTCTATTTGCAAATCTATTATTGTTATTTGATATCCGCATGGCCAGAACGTCTTGTAACGAAATAATTAGATTATTGAAATATAATGCAGATGGCGACTCAAAATTGAAGGAAAGAACTTATAAATTTGACCACAAAAAGACATTCTAGCCTAGCATCTTCAAGTGAAATAATGCGAAAATAAACATTATGCTTTAACGGATGGAATAAAATGGAAATAATAGTTCGAGAATTAACAACAGAGCGATCATTTGTAATAGAAATAATGAAATCGCAGGATGACCGGGAGCAATATTAGTGAAAAGTTGAACAAAGTTCAAAAGTTGAACAATTTCTTAAAATCACGCGCAACAGTTGTCAGAACATTTGAACATTTCTGTATACAGCCAGCGGTTGCAAAAAAATGAATCGACTGATTGTTACGATAAATGCAGATCAAGAGCGCCGATGACTTGGCAGAAAGTGAAAATCAAATTCAACGGAATGTCATAAAGAAAAATGAGTTGACGGAAAAGCGTGAAATTAAAATTATAACTATTCGCTGTTGCGGGCGAACAGCCACACCTCCGAACAAAGCGAGAACCACATACACGTCTCTCTCGCTCTCGTCGCGGTCCCCCCAAATCGGCAAACGATGGATACAAATATGCACGCGGCGAGGGCATGTCAAATCGACAGCACGCCTTAAAGCGAACAATTAGCGGTTTATTGGGTCATAATTTATAGCTGGCCCCAGTCGCGTTTATAACGAGAGAGAGAGAGAGAGAGAGAGAGAAAGCTTGTCGACACGTGCGCCGGACATCTGAAAATCCCTTTTGCCGTGGACTTCCGACGACGGCTGCTGAGAAAATTGATGGTAGTGCGCCGGGCCCGACGGGGACAGTCGTCTGCGCGCATTTCCGTAAAAGCAGACGAGCCGGCATGGGAAACAGCCAAGACACAACCGTTTTCCGTTTGTGTTTATTGCAGGCTGCTGCCTCTGCGGCCGCATATGTTGCCTTTACTCTGACACCTATTCGCTTTTCTCTTCCCATACATCCCCCCCCCCCCCGCCCCTCGACCCTCTCTCTCTCTCTCTCTCTCTCGTCGGCTTTTCGGCCGCTACCAGCTTCCCGCGCATTTGCATTGTTACGCGCGCGACTCTGGCCTTTCATGCGTCGCGCATTTTCACCGTCCTCTAGCCCAGTTCCGCGTTAATCTTACTTTAGCCCCCAACTCTCAAGCAAGCCTTTCGTCAAACTATTCCGAAAGTGAATCGTTTAACCGATTGTGACGCGCACTCGGCGCTAAAAGTGTTTACAATTGCACGTACAATAGAGAAAATCTCTCTTCTATGAAGACGAAATATTGCAGCAAAGTGCTACTGAATTATGCATGCTTTTAGAGCACAACAACGCCAAAGTAGTATAACAAGTCAAGGTCCTTCAGAACTAGCATTTTTATTGGTCTTTCTTGCGCAAAACTTTTGCCGAGAAATCTCGCTCTCTCTCTCTCTCAATTTGATTTGAGAATGTAATATTCTCACCGCGATAACTTTTTCATGTGCTTGCGAGAGTGAAATTTTCGTGTATATGAAAGTCGATCAATCATGTTGTTATGATCTCATCAATCTTTATTTCGCTCTTTACACTTTTATGCTATTCACGGTTGGATCATGGCTGGAAAAAATTGTTGGCAAGTTCGCAGGGAATGTTGAATTGAAGCGAATAACAAAAAAAATAAATAAAAATAAGAATCCTTAAGATGAAGCTTACAGAGGCGATGCAATCGTTATGAAAGAAGCGTGAAAGCTCTTTCCGAGACAACTTTCACGGATACGACAGTCATAAGACACTTTTCACGTCGTCAAGCTCTCGTCGCTGCGTTAAATCAATACTAGCGGCACGCATACACGAGAATCACGAGAATATCGAGCATCGTCGGAGAAAATCGTCGCAGACCATAATTTCTCGACGTTATCCTAGCATCGCGCGCTTCATTGCCATTCCTCTACCTTCTCTCCCTCGTTCCAACGCGCAGCATATACTTATACGCGCTCTCCCTCCATTTCAGTGATTTTCTATTGCGTGCCTCGGATCACGAGCTTTGATATTGTGTTCGTCTCCTCTTTACCGATTGCCTTTTTCTTTGAGATCTCTCGTCGGATTCCTGAATGCCTAATGAAGCGCGCCTATTCCGGTACACCGCCATTGCACCGCTGGAAAGACCAAATTAGGTAGATAATCGGCTTTTGTTTTAATTTTCTTTTCGTCGGGTATATCGAAACGACTTGCGCCTTTTTCGATCGTTTGCGTTGCAGCTTTAATTAAAACTGTCGATCAAACTGTTAACGTAAAGTTGGCGGATTTTTGCGTTGCTATGCATCCCTCATCGTTGGCTTTTCATTTCGCAAAAAGAGAGATGATTGATGTTGGCCGTCAAAAACAGGCACCCGATATCGAATGAAAATGACAAAGGTCCACTCGTCCTTTTTATTTGGTCGCGGTGCCAGTGAAAGAGACTCGGACCGGGGCTGGGGCAATAAAGAGCGTTAATCAGGCGCCGGATAACGGACGACTGCACCTCCAGTCGATCGGCAAGTTTCGGCGAGCGCCGGGGACGCCTGCTACTTCCTTGGATCGCAGCTGTATCCCGGAGCGAACTGCCTGTCCGACTCGTCGATAAATCTCGCGGCAGCGCGCATAAATCCCGATCAAGTTCGGCTGCGCGCGAGTTCGCTCGAATAATCTCCGCCGCGTACGCGAATAGCCGAGCGAAGGAGCGCCGCGCCACGTTCGTTTAACGCTCGAGCAGTCCTCGAAGAAGCAGCGCCGTGGAGATTGCGCTTTGGTCGCTTTCGTTGGACGAGCCGAAGGCAAGCCCCGTAATCTTCGTCAACGTTGTCGTCGTTGTCATCTTCAGGGCTCGGCGTTGGACTACGGTCAGGACAAACGCAGACTGCGTTACGCGTCAGCGGCACAATGCCGTACTCGTAACCCTGTTACGAACAGTATCGCGACTCCCGGCAGCCCCTCTCTTTCGGAAAAAAGGAAATTGCTCGTGCGGAGAGGCTTTTGGAAATAACCAGGGGCGCTCGGTGTGAAGCCAACAAAACTATAGCTTCCATAACGGTAGGACACTTATTAACGATTCCACTGTGGATCGATCAGACCGAGAACTAACCTATGAATAATTGATAGTTTAGCGGACAGAAAAACAGTTGAAAGAGGAATATAGCGAGCGAGAACGAGAGGATGAGTAAGCTCGTGAAAGATTGATTGCGAATAAAGAGCGCGAACGCGAACGCGAACGCGAAAGCGAAGAGACGGACGGCCGTTCGAGTGTGAATTTGCAAAGTAAACATATCAATGAGTCGGCCGTTTCAACTCTAGCCCATCCTTCTTTGTCCCGCGCTCATCTTCATCGACATTCCGCACTTCTCGAGCGACTGAAATTTCGACGCTTTTTCGACGTCCTTACAAATTGCCGCGGATATTTATAGCTCACTTACGAAAACAAACGGCGCCGTCGAAACAGAAGCCGCGCGACGCACATGCTCGCGTTTGGCCCTAGTTATTAGCCGACGATAAAAGTGATAAGTAGGAGCATGGGGCAACGTTTACGAGACAATAACATTTAATTTTACACTCGAGGGCCATTACGAGTGCACCACCGGCTTGCTTATCTCGTTCTCAGTGAAAGCAAACGTCGGCGCGCGTAAAAAAGATTACTTTGAATAATTCTTTTGAGGCACTTTGCGCCGGGCGTAAGAGGCAAAAATTGAAGAGACACGACAGCGACAAAGGCAAGAACAGAGAGACAAGAGTCGCGCGCGTCGTAAATCTTGCGCGGCGCGTCGGGCATAATAAGATTCTCTCGCTAAGCCGTAGAGTTTTTATTCCGCTTCATTTATTCAAGCGGACACATTCGCGCGTGCGGCGCGCCCTGGAAAGCCACTCGGACGCGAGGCGCGCTGAGTGCGCCAAATGAAAAAAAAAACGAGAGAAACAAAGGGGGAGCGCATTAGCTTTTAGCGCGGAGCCCCCGAAAAATCATTCGAAAATTACGGCGCGCCCCGCCCATTAACCGACTTGCTCGCTGAATCTTTTATGAGCTTATGTCAGCGTGTCTGTCTGTCTGTCTGTCTGTCTGTCTGCCTGTCTGTCTCTCTTGGCCCGCGGTGACTTCTTTTTTCCCAACGCAGAGATGAGAACCAACTCATTATCCTTCAGCGGCTCTCGCAGTAGCTTTGCGAGCGCACTGTAATAACTCTCCGCGAGAGATTTGCTAATTGAAATTTGTTTTGCCTTATCTTCTTCTCCTCGTAATTATTGTTTACATTTGCTCTCTCGTCGGGAAGCAACTGCTCGAGGAGCTAACGCAATGCACACGCACTCGCCGGAGTCGAAGCTTCGCGATCGCGAAATTACTCGTCTGCCGATATTTATTTGCAAACGGCTGCGCAGAACTCGACTCGTATATGGAAGAGATGCGTGACTAACCTGGGCCAAAATCATTTTACGATCACTTCGGCTCGAGTTTTTGCACGCCAAGTGTCGGCTCTGGCTAGAGAACGTTAAACGAGAAATCGAATGGATATAAACTGGATTATATTAAATCGTAAAATACACTCGAAGCAATATAAATGTAAGCTTCTATCAGGCGCGCCACCACAGAGCTCAATCGTACTTAAATCGAATTTGGAAAGGGAACTTTCTCTCGGGCGCATAGATCGGCAAAGCCCTCAAAAGTGCCTTTCAAACTGGACCAGTCATTCGATAAATTGTAAAAAAACACGAAGAAAGGCCGAGAAAGATCCCGGCAATAACTCCTCCCTACGCGAACCGGAAGCGATTAGCGCGCGTTCATTGAACGCGAGAACAAGTCCTGTATGATTTGGAGCACATTTGCGAGTGAATGAGGCAGCGGCGGCGCGCGCGTGTCTCGCGCCTCGCGACGGGACTTACGGGCGCGTTGAATTCGACGCCCAGGCCGAATTAAAATCTCGCGCTCATCCGACTGCGGCACGTATGCGCAATTTGCGGGCCAGGAGAAAAGAGGGGCGGCCGCGATAGCCTCGCAGCGGCATTTCTCTGCGGCGCACGTGCGCCGTGAAAATTCACTCGGCAAGTGTGTCGCCGAAGCGCGCGGAGGTAAATTATCCTCGTCCCGCAGTTCTATTGATTTCACTGTTGCGGCAAATGCCAGGTTGAAAATGAAGATGTAACGCGCGTGCGGATTGGATAAGAGGCCAATTGTTGGTCGACGCGAAGTCTGCGCCGTGTCGCAAATCTTCTTCGGTATTTTTATTTTCATTCTCGCTTCGTCGTCGCGTCGCGCACGCGCCACCGCCACTCGCATTCTTCGCGTAATTTAAATACCTTTCGCAACTGTTAATTAAGTACGTAACCAAGTAGTCTTCTAAATAACGTTATCGCGCTCTATTTCAAGTTGCGCAAATGCACACAAGTTATGTTCGCAGCTCTGGAGGAAGATTTAAGAGAAACTGTAAATAAAGTGTAGTAACTTGAGAAGTTGTAGATACTTGGCGCGGCGATGTGAAAGCGCTGTGAAGTATAGGTTCATTTGACGTGTAAGGATGTACTTTAACATGTTTCATTGGAAATAATGATTCGACAGTCGACTAAAAAACTAATATTCTCGCGCCAAGCGAAACCTAACGTCGAGAGCGAAAATAATATTCAACTTACGCTTTCACAATTCGCACGGTTTGTTTACTTATAGCTGCAATCGTAAATAATAGAGTGTGCAGTGTATATCTACCTCCATCGAAGTACGCGAGCGCGATAAAAAACAGGCTTCGACTATTGCGTTGGCGTCGCGTGCAGAACGCGAGTTGGTGAAAGAGGAGGAGACAATTACCGGACTTGGTATTCTCATCGTATAGCCGCAGAATTGAAGAGTATCTTGGACATTTCTTTCTCCTGTCTCACGCTATGTCAAGCACAAAAGCTTTGTTCATCGGCCTCGTCTACTCTGCTATCGGAAATTTATAACGCTTTTATTAATTATTTAGAAATTATGCAAAGTAACAAATTGAATAATAATAAACTTGAAATTCTGTCGAATATAAGTGGCGACTCAATCGAGCCATTTATATACAAAGAAGAGTCGTAAATCAATAGACTTGTCCCCCTTCGTATAACAAGAAGCGCTGCCTCAAAAGATAAAAACATTGACAAATCAGCTACAGGCTGACAACACAAAGAGAGCCGAACTAATCGACAGGCACGTGCCGTTCAATCGAGAGAGAGAGAGAGAGAGAGAGAGAGAGAGAGAGAGAGAGAGAGAGAGACACGGACTAAATCACTCAACATCGAACGGACTTGTTTTCACAAAAAGTGCAGTAACAAGCTTTCCCCAATCGCTTTTGATCCATCGACAACTAAATAAGGAAGAAAAAAAATCGAGAGTGTAGAGACGGAAAAATGTAAGAGCACGGCATCTAGTAGGTCGTCTTGCTTGCGACGGCGACGTAATCTCTCAATAAACGTTATACGTCATGGATGCCAGTGCCTGCGTGCATGTACATAGGCGGGAGAGAGAGAGAGAGAGAGAGAGAGAGAGAGAGAGAGAGAGAGAGAGAGAGAGAGAGAGATCTTTGGCGCTCTACCCCCGGCACCCATTGTGCGTGTGTCGTCCTGCAGGAATAACAGGCTTAATCTCCCCGACGATTTTGGCCCCCGGTTCGCAAACGCGTACGCTAGTGCGCGCACGCATATAGGCGGCAGCGCTCGCCCGGAAAATTGCGGCTTATTGCGCGTTCGCCCTACGCAAGCTTTCGCCTCGCCACCGATCGTCCGAAACGCAGCGCGCGCGCGCGCCCGCCTCCGTTGTGCCGCTGCGCGCTTCGATTTTTCAAGGGGAGATATCCCTGCCTGCGACCGTACTTGCGTTGCGGTATTTCCACGAGACGTTGGACCTGGCTCTCGATTGATTTTTCTTTGCCCGCTCTCTCTCTCTCTCTCTCTCTCTCGATCGTGCGCCTGAACGGAATCGCGCGATTCAACGGACTTTAATAGCGATTCCGTGGCTCAACAAAGGCTCCGATTTTTTACGCGTATCCCTCTACTAATGCCAACGTAATGGCTATTGTCGTGGGGCATCTCTTCGCGAAGAGTTCGAGTGCCGATTACACGTAGTCATTGCCGATCAATCCGAATGAGAGCACTTCGGAATCGGTGTCGAGCAAAGTCCAGCAAAGTTACGGCGAAGAAATTGATTCGGAATTGAACGGGGATCTAGGAAGGACTCGTTAGAGTCCCAAACGCAGCGCGCAGGCGGCAGCGGCTTTCGTAAAATATAAAAGAAATCTCGAGCGGGACAAAGAGAGCATAGCGAGAGCCAGAGAGCTGAGTCGGGGAAACGTAGAACGTTTAATCAAGTTAGCCGGTAAACCGAAACGCCCTTCTTAGCTGTAGGAAAAATCTGTTTTCCTCGAATCCCTCGGCAAATTAAAGAGCAAAATGACGATGAGATCGAGAGAGGCGATCGCGGCCGAATAAATCTTGGCGAGCGCTAAGCGGCACTGGGCATTCAGCGAGGCGTTCGACTTTCTCATTCAAATTTGGCTGTCGCGCGCAGTAGCAGCCGGCGAGGGGTGCGGCGGCTTTTGTCAAAGTGCCGCCTCGCGCTCGCCGCGGCGACATCGTGGCTCATCGCTGGCGTAGGCTGCGCTCCGCTGTTCGTCGGTAATGGCGCTGGCGCATCGAGACGTCCGTTCGGCACTCTCGTGGGCGAATCTGTTGCGCGTCGTGGAAATGAACAACGGAACGAGATTGCGCGCGTACGCGGTGGGATGACGAAAGTTGGCGCTGTACCACTGAAAATTTACATCGCGTAAGGCAATCCGCTGAGTCGTTGCGTAAGCTCAAGTAGCGAAGCCGTTTTTTGCTCTCTCTCTCTCTCTCTCTCTCGAGTATATGCGTATAAAGTATCGATGGCTACTTTACGACTTCGCCACATTTATTACCATCTCGCACACTTTAGCCGAGATCAGCACGAAAAGGCGTTGATCATTCGTAACATGTGAATAAATATCGCACTTAATTGCAAGCGACAGCGATGAAACGTATAAGATGCAGGATTTACAGTCGGTGCAGAAAATTGAAAATTTCGAAAGGCCGCGCCGCGAAACAGTGCAAATGAAAAATTCTCTCGGACGATAAATTTCCAATTACTGATAGTCCATAATTCACATGCGCGTTTCAGAACAACACTTAATAAGCTGAATTATCGGCTCGGAGTGCATTGGAGGATTGTCAATAGCACCTGTTTCGACGAACGAGACGCATGCATCAATTTTACGTCCGCGGAATTTTCGGATTGCCGTGTAACGGTGAACGTTCAGCGAGCACAGTGCGGCGGATGTAAGGCCGTCTCACCGTGCTCCTTCGGGACGACCGATTGGTCAGGCGCCGTCTCTGCGAGCAGCGCCTCCATTGTTCGAAAATCGATTTGGAGTGCGGAGATGGACCATTAACGCTCCACCGTACGCTAATTTTTGGCCTGGCAGCGAGAAATCGGAACTGCCGGCGGAAGTAGCCGAGAGATATTGACCTCGGCCGGGCGCGCCTCGTTGCTTCGAGGTCCATCGGATCTTGGCGCGTCTAAAGACCGGAAGGCAAAGCAACGACGACGACGGCCGATTCGGCGCGCAGGCCCTTGCCTTCGGCTTGTATCCGGGCAGCTCATTGTCCATTCCGCGCGGCCGATGTGCTTGTCGCGCGCGAGCGCCGCCATTAGCGCTAATGTCTGGATTAGAGCTGATACAGTTATTGTGCGATCGCGCCAAGGGGACGAGGAAGAGCTATGCAAGGCCGAACGAAGGAAAGAGCGCCAGGCTGCGCTGGACTTAGCAGCGCCTGGCCATTACAGTCTACCACCTAACCCATTCATATCGGGGATTGCTTTGTTGCTAGTCGCGCGTGCGCCAGATCCCGAGGCCCGCTCTAACGGCTAATCTCCTCTCTCGTTCTATGCCTCTCCACTTTATCCCGTTCTTGCACGGCTTCAAATTGAAATTCAATCGCTGCTTTATTGCAATCTCTTTTTTCCTTACCGATGGAAGGTTCAATACTATTATCGCGATTGTTATTTAAACGTGAACGAATCACACAGGCAGTACAGTCATTCTAAACATTTCTAGCACATTTCATCGCCGTATTAACTGCCATGGCTTCGTCTAGTGCCAATATTTTTAATTATCTCCTGAATACTAAACAACCAACGAATCGAGGCGCTTCGGTGTCTATATTCGTTGCTCAAGTGAAAATTCGTCAAAAATACACCCTACGACTACACCCACGAAACAATTTATTATAATTATACAGCGTATACGAGTATAATACTCACTACACGTCAAACAGTTATGAAAGACTAAAAATTCACACTGAACGCAACTGTTATTCCGTCTAGGAAATGGGGATTTTCCGAAACATATTGAAACGTAAAATAAGTTTCATCGAACAAATGCAGGAAGGCCTGTAAAGGATTAGGTAGCACAGCACGTGCAAAGAGGCGAGGAGCACACATGTCAGAGCAGCGACTCAACAATAAGAATCATCGCTGTGCCGCCGTTGGCGCTAATCTAGCGGATCGCCCGAGGTGGTGTGCGCTTGACACACGAACTACAGAAACGAGAGCCGAAATAAGGGAGAGCAAAAGCATCGGGTTAGGGAGCCGAGAGAGAAGCAGCGAGAGATTCAGATGCGGAGGGAGTCAGCTAGTGAAACTAATAAAGCCAAGTGAGACAAAAAGAAAACAATTTACACGGATCTAAGTATACAGGGGCGTGCGAGGCAGATCGTTGCGAGAGATTTTGCGAAAGTGCGCGAGGCAAGCAATCCAATAATTATATTAAATGAGGCGTAGTCATGAGTTAAACCGATAAGCAGTTCTTCGATGATCCACTTTATAGGCCCGCTTATATAATTGGCCGTGATTTTTTCAGAATGAAAAATTGTTAAAAAACGACAATGACGACAGCTGTGATTATATACCGAGCAAATGCATTCCATTTACCAGATAAGATTTAAGCCGCATAGCGATCATCTGCTCAACTAATATTCCCCAAATCTTTGACACGACGTTGTGTAACGTGTAGCGAAAAGCAGACTGGGTATTGTTGCATCGGTTTAATATTGCTGCAAACAAACTAATATGTAAATGCACGCGCAGTCCCACGCGTATTTCATCGGAGGCCTTTCCCAACGGGAATTCTCGCAGATTTACTGATACTCCGAAGGAGAGAAGGCAGAGAGAGAGAGAGAGAGACAATAATAAAGGAGAAATCCGATAGGCAAAAGCCGTACGTACGCAGATCCCAAAGAGTCGGGAGGGATTTGGGGCGCGAGGGTCGTCGGGATCTAGCCTCCAGTAGGTGTACGTGCGCGTCTCTATCTCCTCGCATGGCAGCGGCGACGAGGAGGACGAGCGTGCGATGCCCCCGGCATCGGTGCTGCTGGAACGTCCCTTCGGTTCGCCGCGGCTGCTGCCGCCGTACGTCTCGCCCAAGGCGCCCCTGCGACTTCGTCGGAAGCGCTCGCCGTTCGCGGCCACCGAAAAGCATCGGCCGTGCGCCGCCTTCGTTCGGGTTAGCTCGCTTCCGTTACATTTCCTCCTCGTTTATTTGCGGCTCTCGGCCATTCTTCTGCCCTCCTTCTTTCATTCCGCTCGTTCGGGTGCACCGGCGTCGAGCGTTTTTCATTTTTTCACTCCGCCGACAAGCTAATTAATTTACTCTAACATTCCACCAACCACCTATACACGATCCTCAATATAGTGGCGTTCATTTCGTTTATTGGCATTCCGATTATTCGATGAAACGTTCGATCAAACTCTATACCCTAATTTCGTTTCTTTCGTGCTAGTATTGCTTCATTTAATCAATCAGTGACGATACCTAAAGTTCCTGCACGTAAATGTCCAACTTCAATTTATTATTTATCAAAGTTCAACGATTTATGAATTATTGACTGACCTAGCCAAATAATGTAGCATGCACGTACCTGTAATCAAACAGATTTTCTCAATTTCAATTAAACCAATATTGACATTCATGAAAACAGTATCAGTTGTTCGATGATTTTTGGGTAATTATGTTTATTTGCTGATATCTGTGGATATGCGACAATTCAATCAATATCGAATTTCAGTCGGAAAGTATCGTAAACAAAATTTTCCAGTGATGTGACTTGCAAAATAATGCTTCGTGGACCTATGCCAAAAAATACGTAACCGCGAAATGATTTTGTTCGATTAAAAGCCCGACTTTACGATGATCTAAAAGGCGCAACTTTAGCAGGTGAATAACTTATACATAACAGATTTTAAAAGCGCATAAACGTGTTTATTGAGGAAGAGACATCGTATAGTCTAAAAATAAATGAAGCCAAGTAACGCACTTACTTTTACACTCTCAAGTATATAGTTATTAGAATTACGAATCAGCCAAATAAAGGCAAAGGTTAGGTTTGCGTAATGCAAGTTTTTATAAATAAAATTCCTTGTTTCGTAAACGATACTAATGTTTTTTTTTTCAAAATATTATTTGCGGCCAAGATTTGATGTCGCAATAAGCGCCAATTTAAATCTTTGAAAAACAAAAAAAAAACAATATCTTAATGGCTACCACTCGAATCTGCTAAAAATGAAAAATGAAAAAAATAATGCAATTCTCACTATCTTGAACAAGAGGCGTTGTAAAGTAATTATTCACATCTCGTCGCTCGAATGAAATATCAATAGGAACGCCTCAATTTTTCACCGAAATAGCTGAAATATTAATCGCGTTTGATGGTGTCTGGAGTCGCATTGACGCAGTTTCCACATGTGACAAGCCGCTAAGCAACGACGATACTCGAATGTTTTGAGATTCCAAGTCAAGTTAGAAAATTCACGTACCAGCCGCGAGTATTAAAATCTCAACACCGTTTGACAAGCTAAAAATAAGAAGCAGAAGTGGCGCGCAGACGGTCGTGAAAAAAGTGGAGACGCGTGAGAAAAAACGAGAAGCGCAGCCGTCGCCACGTCGCGCGCGTGCGCGAGGCGCATTAAACGAGTGTACGCGCGCGGCGTTAATTTAATCGCGGGACACGAGGCGCTTTCGCGCCTCGAATTCGCGGCCTCGATAGCGCGCGAACCCACGGCGTCGCGATGGCACATGCGTCCGCTGCAATTCAACTTGATTTGCTTAATACGCGCTGCGCGGCGAGCAAGAGAGAAAGAACTCGGGACGCTCGGCGCAAATAAAAGTCGCGCGATTCTGCCGTTTCGTCGCGCTGCACTCGCTGGCTTATTAAAGCGTCTCGCGACGCGGGCTGCGTTGGGAATCGATGTTTGCGTCGCAGCTCGCGGGCAAACTCACGCCAAGTTTCTTTTGTGCAAGCGCGAACTTGTTTTCGTCGCGCGTCTTCCATCGCCGAGTCACACCTGCTCAAAGTCCGATATTTCAATCGACACGAGTAGCCGACGCTGCTCGCGCGCGCTAAGCTTGCTTTAGAGAAGCTATAAAACCGTCCTGCGCAGCGAGACATCGAAATAGAAGTGTATCCGCGTATAAAATAGTCATGGAGACTCGGGAATAACTCAGTCGCGCGAAATTCAAATAAGTCGTGAAACATTCGGTTTTCCGGAGTAAGAGCTAGCTCGCCCTTAGAAGCCTTATGCGCAATTCAAGATCGCGTCAAAAACTTTCTTGGCCGACGTCCACATCGCGTTATACGTATATTTCCAGCGCTCTCCCGACTTTGCCTTGCGACCCGTTTTATTTTCGCATCTTGCGCGCGAGAAGCAAAGTTTGCACGCCGGCACTTTGATTTCGCTCTGGCTGAACGAGGAGAACGCGGAATCGCGATTCGGTGTCGGCTTATCGTCTCCTCGCTGCAAGTACACAATGATGTAGCGCAAGCGTGAAGCTTTCTCAGAGAGAGAGAGAGAGAGAGAGAGAGAGAGAGAGAGAGAGAGAGAGAGAGAGAGAGAGAGAGAACAGTGCGCACTTTCGAAATTCTCCGCGCCTCCGAAAGACGGAACGAGGCCTTGTGAAAGCTTCCTCTCAAAATCGTTTCGGCATAAATTACGACCAGCTATTAGTCAACATCAGCAAAACACACTGACATTTATTTTCGAACGTGCAGCCTAGAAAGTAGCGCGCTTCTTTACAATGTATTTGATGCGCTTCTATATTTTTGCATTAGCGACGTCAAGAGAGACGACGGATTTATTTTGTTCACTCACAGTTTCTACAGTTCTTAGCTATTTAACGTTTCGAATCAAACTAATCGTGGACGAATGTACGTTCGCGTATGCCTCACGTGCGCGTCTATTGGCCTCATTAGTATTCATATCAAAGGCTTATTGTCGAAATGGAAATAGAAAATGAAAACTTCCGAAACTATTCGGCATGGAGACTGTATTTTAAGAACGGCATTTCGTAGTATGCAGCTCGACGAATCTCATGGGAACAATCTTAACTGCCATTCTGATTCTATACGTCCGTTCACGAAATTATTTTGAACAAACGACGGAAAATACGAAAAATAATAACCAAATGTCTCGCCCGTTATTCATCAATTTCCGAGCTAAAGAAAAAAAAATACGAATTTCGGACACACCCACATCACATCGTAAATCGTGTGAGAGAGGGGGGGGGGTGGGATTGTCGTCAATTACAAAGCGCCGACGCGTAAAAATCAGTGCTCGAGGGATGCGCGAGGAGCAAGAAAAAGGAGGCCAATTACCCTCATTATTAACTGTAAATATTTCATGCCTGACGCTCGGCTGGCAAAGAAAACGGTGGATATAGGCACGTTGCAATTTGGACGTTACGACGTGGAGGCTCCGGGTTGCAGGTGCCGCCCCCGAGCTATCTCGCAGATCATCGCCGCTTGATACGGAGCCGCACTTGCGCAATTGCCGCGGCGCTTTACGCGCCTCCGGTCTGCACCAAGCGCCTATCGCTCTCGTGGAATCGAAAACCCTTCTTCGTTTCAGGGGCGCCGCGCCGATTTTTCTTTCGCCGCGCGAGGATTCGCCCTCGCTGCTCGTGCCGTTCGCGAGCGCTTACGTCGCCCGGAGTCCAACGCAATAGACCGTGCTCCTATACATTTGAAGGAAAGACCTCTTGCGTAACTGTCAAGGACTCCTTTCAATTACACCAAGCCAAAGGCAACGATTTTTTTGCTACACTTGATTTTTCAAAGTAAATTTTTGCGTCATTTCAACGACTCGAATCAATGGGATTTTTAATTTCGCAGAAAAAGCGTTCACTCTTTGACAATTCGTACACTGTTTTTTTTTTTTTTTCATCAAACCGATGTTTGAATGGCACCAATTCGAAAACATTCACAGATTAACGGGCATACGTTCATTTGATCAATTCGTTCGGGAGTGAAATGACAAAAAAAGAAGCTTTTCTACAAAAGAAAAAAAAAAACATCTGGTAATAAAACGCGTTCGCGTGCAGTTTTTTTTTTAATTTTCTGCCACACAGAGCAGGCATATATATATATATATATATATATATATATATATATATATATATATATATATATATATATATATATATATATATATATGTATTCCTAGCACTCAGTCACTCGCGTTGGCTCTATTTGCTTTGTTTCGCAGCGCTGCAGGAAGAGCGGCCGAGAGAGAGAGAGAGAGAGAGAGCTGATCCAAATATTATTGCGCTTCGATCAGACACAGACGGTGGCCGGCTGGCTGCAATGAATCAAAAAGCCGAGCTCTCAATTTGCCTTCGGCTGGCTGCTCTCTCGCCCGGCCGCTCGTTCGCCCTTGTAAATTGCCCCCGAAATATATGCGACGCGTATACCTGTATTGCCAGCTGTCTGGATAAAAGCTTTGTGCCGCGGCGTTAATCGCGCGCGCGATTCTCCGAAAGGAAAACTTTTCGGTTAGCGTATTGCGCGAGAGCCGCATAGTGCTAAAGTTCCTCTTTGCGCCACGTCGGCCCACGTCAAATAAGTCAGCGCGCGCGCGCGGCCTTTGGGGAAAACACGCGCGCTAGAGCTGCTACGTAGCCCCGGCAAAATAAACAAGCCTCGCGAGCGTCTGGACTTTCGCTCGTCGTTTTCTCTTTCTTCGTCCGCGTATAATCATATTCGGCTGGGAGGGGCGGGGCGGGGTGCAAGATTTCGTTCGACGCAACCTTTTTCGGCTTCAAATTTAACTTTGTCCCGTTCTCCGATGAAACGGCACGCGTCGCGCTACGCTCGGCTGCGACCAAAAGTTCTTTCGTCGCCGAACGATTAACTGCAACCAAAACTGCGAGCTGTACTTTTATTCCGCAAACTTTGAAGCGGCAATTCATCGCTGATCTAGTTAGGAGCTGCTCTATCTATTAGGTGTAAAGGCACCATCATCGTCTCTCTCGTGAAAGCCGCTGAAACGGTCCTTGAACGAGCTACGGGCAGCTCACTCGCATTCGAGCAGACAATGTTCATTCACGGGGAGGACGCGAGCAAGTATTCCCTCCGTGTCGGTCAACGCGCTCGTGCTCGCTTCTCTCTCCTCCTTCTCCACCTCCTTCTCGCTCGTCCTGTGTAAACCTTGGGGCAATATGCGCGCGTGCATCATCGCTGCCGCAACGCGGCTCCTGCACACGCTTCGCACACATGGCAAGCATACCAGTGCATTTCCGAGCGGAGGAAGGTGCGGCTGCTCCCGCTGTTCGCGTGTACCTTTTGCCACCGTGAAATGACGAGCGCGGGGCACGGCGAAAATTTTCAGGATGCGACTAGTTTGTTCAAGGATAACCGTTGTGTGCCGCGGCCCCTTTTCGTGACGTTTGCCCATTGCACCGCGTTAACGCCATCATTTTTACACGAAATTTACGAATCTCTCTCTGAAGCGAATTCTCGTTCCGCTTCGAAATTCCTCTTGTTCCCGTTCTCGACAAGAAAATTCATAAAAAAAAAAGAAGAAAAAAATACCGAGAAAGTCAAAAGAAAACGGTTTAAAGCCCAGAAGCTCGTAACGCTGTGAACCGGCGTCAAATTAAAAGGGAGGAAATCATTGTGAAGCGTCGTCGCGCGTCAGTGCGCGGAATTCTCTGAACGACGTCCCGTAGATTTTCGGGCCCACACAGATCACACGCTATTAAGATTGGACTGACGCACCAGCAAGTATCTAGCAGCGAGAGCAAAGGCTGTACGTGTGAGTTTATGGAGTGGCAAGAGAGAGGGAGAGAAAGGCGTCTTTGGAAGGCGACAATGCGAGAGGACTCCTGCTGGTCGAACGTTCCTCGTCCGGCTACTTACCGGCTACCAGTCAAACATCCACCGTGGACGCTGGCTCTCGCTCTCTCGCCGCGGGGCACGGCACAAAGACCAACCTCGTCCCACGCGATTTTCCCGCGCTTCCTCGGCTTTTTTCCCCCGGCGCGCGTCCTGCCTGCGACGCCTCAGCTGCGAACAATCTGCAGCCCCTGTTTTGCTTAGGCCATTTTTCTTGGCTTGATTAAGTGTTGCCAGAGTAAATATTTTTACGCGCAGGCCTCGCGAGAGATTCTTTTCGGTTCTCCTCTTTTCTTTGTCTTTTTTTGTTTTATTTTTTATTTTTCGTAGGCAAACCCGCACCACGAGTGTATTGACATTGTTTGATGTGTTTGTTGTTACAACGTTGGGGCCACTATTTTAACGGATCATCGTAAAACATATATAAATTTGCTTTGGAAAATAAAAATTATTTTCAACGTGTTTTCTAAACCGCGTAGAGGCGAATTCAATGAAATGTTCTCTTCGAAATTGTCAATTTGTAAACGTAAAAAGTATCGATGTTGTATTTATAATTATAATCTAAACGAGAAATAATGTCTGTTCGAAGCAGCATTATTTCTCGTCTTGCCCTCTCGATGCTATAATTCATCCTCGATGTATATTTCCCCTCGAACGTATTCGAATGCGCGCATCGCAGTCTCGCAGCTAGCAAAATAGGAAAATGTTTGCCCGCATCCAAGTGACATCTGGGCCGCAAGAGGAAAACTCCCGAGGAAAAGAGAAAAGAGCGCGAGCGCCTCTCGCTCTCCTCCCGTTTCATTCTCCTTAACGTCGAATCGAGTGATCCCCGTGACCAAATGCGCGCAACGGTCCATTCATCCATCTTTGGATCTGCGTTGGCCAGCGGCTGTCCATTATCGATATTGAGCAGGGGCCCTCGAATTGCCGCTGGCCAAACATTCTCGTCGATATTCCAGAGTATTATATTCGCGTAAGCACGCGAATCCCGACAGATTGATCGCCGGACGGACGCGTCCTTGCAGATACACCTTTCCGAAGCTTTCCGAAGATTAATAGTAACTTCATTTTGGCTTTGAAACATCCCACGGAAGTCGGTTTTCGGGACTGGCAACGAATAGCCACCCGTTTTTGCAAGTTTGCGGATTCCGATAAAGCACCGACTACTGATTTAAAAGTAGCGAACTAGACTCAATCGCAAAGTCTTTCAAATGAACTTTCAACTGCTCGAGCACGAACTCTCGTGCCGGAATATTTATGTGTATAAAATTAGCGATAAAACTTGGTCCACTGGAGCCGCGAGCCGCGTCCAAGTTGTTTTCGAGTAACTTATCTTCCGGTTAACTAAATTACAGTGCGAGCAAATATTTTTGAGAGACTAAATAGAACGAAGAGACACGCTTCGCCGTCGAGAAGCTTCCACGGCCAAATCGAATGAAAAGCAGCCGCGAAACAATAGCGACTTTATCGGGCGTTTAGCGGCGAGACCGAGGTGACTGCTTATCGTTACCTCCCGACGCCGAGCAGCGCGGTGCGAATAACGAGCAAAGGGCAAATGCAGCGGCGCGCCTCATTACGCATTTGCAAGCTCGCGCTCGCAAATACGCGTCGCGCATTGGGCGACAAAGTCCGGAAGTGGGCGCGACGCGAGGTGCCAGCGGAAAAACAAGCGCGACGCCCCTATCCCTCGGCCGCGAGTTTACGGCACAATTTAAAAGGGCCGAGCGCGTAACTTTAACAATGACTCGCGCGCGGAACGTGCGCCGTCGCGCCGCGCTCTAGCCTCTTTTCTCTCTCGCTCGCTTTTCGGCGCGCCACGGCTGCAGCTAACGAACTTCGGGAAACTAATGCTTTTTAATATCGCGCTATTGCCTTCTTCGGAAAGTGCTCGATCCCAGAGTGCAAACAATCCGACTGCTTGTCTGCTGGCTTCCCATTTATTTTCCGTTATTTGTCTGTTTAGTTTTTTTTTTTTTTTTTTTTTTTTTTCAGCCCAGCGATTCACTACGAAAACCAGCTAGTGCAATTTACCTGTGGAACCAGAGTGGACTTTGTGCATTAGCAATATATAACGAAGTGAAACTTTTAGCCATAAACTGTTGAATGTTTGTATGTACATGAGCACGTAATCACCAAAGTTAGCGTGTGGAATTGGTAATCGTATCGCACGGCAAAACGTTTGTGTCTGGTTTGCGTTCGAAGCACACACAGACACACACACACACACACACACACACACACACACACACACACACACACACACACACACACACGCGGCACCAAGTTTTGAGCGACTCGATTACATCGAAACAGCGTATAAAACGGCATGGTTTAATTACCGTTTCACTCCACGCGTTTACCCTCCATCGACTGTTCCTCTGCGCCGGCATAGTCCAAACTCGAATGAGAGAGTACGGTGGTCGCAATAAAATGGCCCTTTAACGCGGCACCAAGCGCTAAAAGTTTCGAAAGCCCGCAGACGATTTGTAAAATGCTCTCCCTCTCGCGCATCAAAAGCCTTCGAACCCGCATTTTCGCGCTTTCTCTCGCTTTCGTTTTTATTGGCTCCGCGCGCCGTGCCTATGCACGTACGAGTGCACTTTAAACGATGCGCTTTTAAATAATACAATAGGACGGAGCGACGAGGCGCTTTTTCAACTGCGTTTTCTTCGCTTGTTTACCCTTTCGATTTCTCGTCGACGCGATAATGCCGATACCGTTTCATTCCATTTGCAAATTGCTCGTCGACGTCGACTGTTGGTTTTAATAACGTTAACTGCGACAATATAAACCGAGAGTGCACTCGGTCAATAACGCATATCGAGTAATATCGCGTGTCGCATCGGCATCGCGGTGTTGTGTAACCCACTGGCTACATACCACGATGCATGGATTTCTCTCCCTCTCTCTCTTTTCAGCACGCGTACGCTCGCTCGCTCGCGCGCATTTCAATATCGCCGTATTATAATGCGCTGGACGTTAAACGAAGGAGACGTCCAATAACGCGGTGAAATGAGTCTGCCGATGCCCCGAAGCACGAAATTGCGCTGCGGAGAAGGAGGCGCCTTGGACGAACGGCGATTCCGACCGTCTTGACCCTGCGACTGCGCGCCGGCAGGGCGTTAAGAGCGCTCCCATCGGCCACGGCTATCTTTCGCGAGGGGAGCAGCGGCGCGCTAATAGAAAGCACTCGCGGGCAACTGGATGATCCGAGCAGGGAACGTGTGACGCGCCGAGACGCGTTCCTCGCCTCCGTCGGGCTCCAGCGCAAGGATCGGCGCGAGACAATGGGCCGAGGCAAAGGAAGATAGACCTCGATAAGCCGCGCGGGTGGTCCCGCACGCACCTTGTCTTCGAACCGCCCACTCGACGACCTGACCCCGCGAGTCGCGTCAGTTTCACCGAGTCCCACCGAGCCAGATATCTCCTCGTCGACTGCCTCTCGAGCGCGGATGCTCGCGACAACGATGGACGCCACGACGGCACGCATTTATATTCGAAAAGCGAGCAAAGCTGCGGCTTCTATAAGACAAGTCGAACGAGAAAAGGGCAGTGTGCCTCGGGCCGGAGCACGGGGAAAATGATCGTTAGAAAGTCAGTAATGCCAGTGTACCGGTATCGCTCAATGGCACTACGGAATGCAATGGTCCAATATACAAGTGCGCGTGCACACGGCACTCGCTCCAAACAGCTTCAATGTTATCTCTGCGTACAATTATGTAAGAGCAAAGAGAGAGAGAGAGAAGAAGAATACGTTCGCGTGTGGTCCCGTGCGTGCCCGTATAGATTGTTGCTGGACCGAGCAAAGAGAGAAAATAAGTGGTTCCTCCTCGACGGAAAGTCAAGTTTCGGCGGTAGCCGAGCTGTTTGTCTTGCCTCCGTCGCCCCCGTATGCACGAGCGCGCGCCTCAGGTGCGGAATCACGTTCTCATTAATTCTCTTGCCCCTGTCGAGCACACGCATACGCGACCACCAAAACAACCAAATCACCGAGGTAAAGTGTCTCCCGAGATCCGTTGATTCTAGCTCGAGATGAACAAATAAGTGTGGCGTATGCCCGCGGCCGTTTGTCAACGGTGATGGATCGATTGCCCGCCAGTCCTGCCTTTTCCGGCAGGCACGGACCACAAATATTTCTCAGCTTTATTGTGTCGGATGCTACTATGCGAGGAGTCCGTCGTCGATGACTATCGGTTCCCTCGTTCTCTTCCTTAATTTTATAAGCAAATTGAAAAGACATTCGTCAACTTTTTATCGACGATAAATTAGTCTGCTCTGGCGTGGAGCCCGCCAATCTTTTCCTTCGTAACTTCCTAGTCCGCGCCCTTGGCTTTTACGAAAAGGCGTAAAAACTCGCGTGTTTTCGCTGTGCGTACATGTCAACGAAAATTTGCATAGAAACAAAGTGGAATCGGACCCGAAATTCCGCAAAAGTTTTGGCGCTGAGTTCGCACGGACGCCACAGCGGCAAATAAAATGTGCTAGAGGACGCAACAAAAGTTTTATCTCGCAGCCCACAAGGTGCCCGATGCGATGCGCGGCCAGACGTAAGAAATTTACTCGACTTTTTGGCAACTTTAGATTTTGCTGATTTCAGCGAAATTATAAAACACAGGGAAAACTGGAGGCATGCAAACATCTTCATAAATAGCAGCGAGCCGGGAGGAACGAAAAGAAAAAAGAAAAAGAGAAAAAAAAAAAAAAATGCGTGGGCTTGAGTAGTGAGAGAAACCGAGCGATAATTAACAACCGTAATTTAAGAAAGCGCGCCGTTATCATAGCATTTACTGGCAGTGCTCATATCCTGCTCGAGGACCTCTCGACCTTCCACTCGTCCGTTTTCACATAACCGCGCACGCAGCTGTTGGGCCTATGTAATTTCGGTCGATCGGACCGATCATCTCTTCATCTTCCTAACTCGCATGTTTGCACATGCACTCGCTCGCGCGCGTGGAGCGCGCCTGTAATTATAGACTCAGCCGGGCGAAGAATAATCGTTTGCCTACTAAATTAGGGCTGTATCGCGGGCAAACGGTCCGTGCGCGTCGAGTTCGAAAACGGCCAATATGGGAAATGACAAGCCCGTTATTCTCGATGGATCTTGAGCGCGGCGAAGCAATCGATCGTCCTTCGCTGGCTTTTATTTTCCCGGCCGTGCGTTCCCTGCGTAATATTGCCTTTGACATCGCGCTGATTGAGCGCTCAATCACGGAAAGCCGAGCGACACAATGGGCGCGCAGCGGCTCCTCGCGTACCCACACCTGACGTTCTCGTCGAGCCGTCATTACGCGCGCACCGTTCGTTGCTCCGAACTGCGACGTCGTTCGAGCGAAAGTCATACTCGGTCGCTTACTTCTTGTCGCACGCTTATTGGCGCACGATCAACGACGGCGGCTCGTTCTTCGATCTTTGCCGACGCGCCAATGAACAAATCGAGGTCAATCGAGGAGCTCGCACGACACAAGTGGACATCAAGAGGGAGAGAGAGAGAGAGAAATAGCGCTCGAGCACAGCGCGAAGTAATCGCGACTTTCGCCACCTTGTTCCGCGCTTCGCCATCGAGGGGCCCACGCGGGCCCGTGTAACGTAGAAACAGAGATGAAAGGGAACTCTTTCGAGCGCGGCTAACGACGTAATGGCTGCGCCGATGTGGCTTTTGTTAGCCAAAAACGCAGGCAGCAGGCCAACCCGAGAGAGGGAGAGAGAGAGAGAGAACATGCGCCATTGCGTGTTACGAGCTCGCTCGCTTTTGGGAAGAGAGCGTATCATGCTAATGGCTAGCGATGTAGGATTTGGTGTTAACAAGCCTATACGGAAGATTATACCTGCCCGCGGCAACGAAAAAAGTATCGTTATTTATTTTCAATGAATGGACGAGTTGAGGTAATATGATCCTTTGACTCGATTCTTAGTTTTTTCTTTTCAACTGACGTAACGATTGCCGAGTAACGTCATTTCTATTGTATAATAATTTAGTCTTTTGATGCGCGGCAATAATATTGCAAACGCTGCAATAAATCAAAAAGTTTCAAGTACGAGTTTATTGTTCTGCTGAATTTGGCGCTCTCATGGAACGATCATTCGCGATGACGCAAATTTCTCGTGCTTTTGTATTCGGTGCCGATCTAAGCTCCGTAATTAGAAAAATCGTGAGAAATGATTCGATCGGGACGGAACTGAAAGAAGTAGGCTTGTCCCAAGGTGAACGGTTACGTTGAAATTTCGATGGACTTGCTCGCCACGCCAATCAGTTCCACGCCAAACGTGCAATAAACGAGTGAAAAGAATTTGAAATGAAAGAGAAGCTCGCGGACCGGTGAGTTTGCCAAGAAACTCTCCAACAAAAAGTAATTATCCAATAATAGTAAAGACAAATAAAGAAAACAGAGATCGAAGAGAGAAGAGTTCCAGCG
The DNA here is from genome assembly GCF_024137745.1 of Phymastichus coffea. Classification (NCBI taxonomy): domain Eukaryota; kingdom Metazoa; phylum Arthropoda; class Insecta; order Hymenoptera; family Eulophidae; genus Phymastichus; species Phymastichus coffea. The sequence goes on from NW_026706871.1 coordinate 1,625,594, forward strand.
AAGAGGAACGTGGCGGGCATAGAAACAGCGGCAAGAGACACCCGTAGAGCGGCGGAGTAAGGCACGGCAGACGTAGACGGCGAAGAAGGTAACGGGAGAGAGGAGAGGCCGAGTGGCATTTGCGCGACGCGTTCCTCGACGTCGCCGACATCGCAACGCTGCAGCAGCAGCCAGACAGACGCGCCAAATAATTAGAGGAAAAGGTAAACGCTCTCTTTAGCGCGCGGCGCTTCCGCGGGTCCCCGAGGCGTCGTTCCTCGCGGACCCGCAGGTGGGAAGGCGATCGCGTCGCTCGCCTCTGTCATCCGCCGATGACTGCCGGCCGATTGCAAATCGAGATCGATCCGAGCGTGCAAATTTGCCTCGTTCGCGGACACTGAAATCGGCCGCGCGTGCGTTTCGAAAAGGCGCGGCTGGCGCGAGAGAGCGAGCGCTTAGCTTGGGAGTCTGTAAATTTACCCGAATGAATAGAGGCTGAAATTCGACTCCGAAAGCCACTTCCCTTTCCTTTCACTGTGAATTACGACGGCTCCGTGCGCTCTCGGCAACGGCGACTGTCCGTATTTTGACGCGCCTCGGCCGAGGCGGATCTCTCGCTTGAAGATCGATCTCCGTCCCGTGCCGCGTTTTATTTTCTCCCTCGCTGTTCGTTCGAGGCCTTTTCTTCCCGACCTTTCCCGACGAAAAGTGCTACTGAAAAGCGCGCCTGGCTAATTAATGGACGGCCCAGTATGCTAATAATCGTGCCCCCGAGTCGCGAGTCGCGAGTCCGATGAAATAAGAGCGCGAGGAGTGCGAGCCGGTCGCGTTTGCGTAACGTAGCGACTCGCGAAAGCACCGGTAATTTGCCGAGCGCGACACGCGGCACAGCAGCAGCAGCAGCATTGATACACTTGCATAAGCTGTAATTAAATTCTCACGTTCAACAAGTCGAGCGCGCAGCGCAGTAGAGCCGTCAGTCGTAGTAGACGAGCAAACATCCAAGCAATTAGAGTGCCCACTCTGCGTAAATATTCTAAAATACACGACGCCCCTCTCCCGACCTGTACACGTAACTCTCCATCTCGCGATGCGCGCACTTAACGCGCGCTTACGCATACACCTGTATCTCCACTTTGCAATCTACTCGCAAGCTGCAGTCAGCTCCGCAAATACCGCGGAGCTCCTCTTTCTCTCTCCCTCTCTCGGAAGGATGATTAATTATTTGGAGCAGCCAGAGCTTTCGAATCGAAGCGCTTCTGTTTCTGTTTTCTATCGGAACCACGCGGAGCAATGCAATTTTACGAAAAGCCCGACTTTCATAAAGCGAATTCCTGGCCGAGACAAATAAAAGAAGATAAAGCTCACGCTCTCTCTCTCTCTCTCTCTCTCTCTCTCTCTCTCTCTCTCTCTCTGTGGCGGGCACTTTAAGCATGAAAAAAGTTAGCGCGCTCGCTCGTTTCTTTTTATCGGCTCCTAATGTCTCTCTCTCTCCGTTTCGGCGAGTGTCGCTGCCTCGGCAGACGCGTGCACCGAATATAGAACAGCAGCAGCTCGCAGCAGAGCGCGGACTTGCGCAGCTCTCGTTTACATAGGCCTCTCTGGCGTAACGGGCGTCGTAATGTAGGTGCGCGCCCATTTAAATGCAGCGCCAGCCCATTAATGCCCCGGCGATTTTGCACGCTCTCCGTCTTTCCTCTTCGCGCTCGTTGTTCGCATTCTCACGCTGGCTCCTCTCGATCTCTTCGTTTACTTTTCGGCTCGCGCTTCTCTTTCTCTCGATTAGGACCCCCCCCCCCCCCCCCTCGTTTTCCCTCCCACTTTCCGGAGCGCTTGCAATTTCTTGGACGTCTGGTTCGATTGAATCGTCGTCGCTAACCTACGTCAATTGCACGCTGTCAATTGACGTTCGCGCGCTCGGATGGAAAACGCTATTTGACTCAATCTCAAAACCATATTTTATCGAATGATCGTACGAGGACACTCCCTCGTGTTATTTTAACATGGCGTATTTCAGAAACAATAAACCGGCCGAGTACGCGAATAACTGTAGGCGCGCGAGACGTCGGACGAAGCGCAGGCGCGTACCTAATAAGTCACTCAATCCAAGGAGAGCGCGCTTCGATTTTTCTCCGTTTCGCCTGTTTCTTGTCGGCCTCTTCGTTAGCGTTTTGTCCGTTTTTCTCGTCGCGCGCCTCGAGAGCCCTCCTCCGTTTTCCATTTCCTTTTCTAGCCGCGACGTCTCCTCTCTTCTCTCTTACTTCTTGCGCGCACAACCACCGCACTCTCGCGCTTCGCGTGCATTTGGATGAGCTGAATGAGCGCGCAGCTCGTCGGGCGCCGGCACTAATTTACGGGGACGCGAAAGACGATTCTCCGAATAAATCCGAAATTAACGAGGCGTCTGCGCCCCGCGCGCGCTGCTTCTGCCGTTGATCGTCCAACGGGATATTTTCTGCCTTCACCTACTTTTCGCAAGCTCGCTCAGCCGAACCTCTCCCAAGCAATTAGCCACTCTATCGATCATTTCGCATTTTATGGCAGGCAGTTCTAAGCCAACTCAGCTCAGTGTGCTCTGCGCCTTCGCGACCTACCTCGCTGACAATTATGCGGAAAGGCAACAGTTTATTACCGCTTGTACTTTGTCTCGACTGACGCACGACACGTCTCGGATGCTTAATTCTATGTTGTGCATCCTTGACGTTCCAGACCAGATATGCGCAAAATTAATGAAAAAACCTTGTTTTACCTTCGACTGCCTCTGTAATTGCGCTATCTTTACTTCTCCTTTTAATTGGCTTTCAATGAAAGAACTACGTACCTGTAACAAAAATAAACGAGCAATGATCAATTATTTTTCTCGTCTTCAAAAGTATTTTAATATTATTTTGAATCGCAACGCTTGTTTCACTTGATCATTCGTGCTGTAGATGAACAATTGATTTGTCGTTTTATTATCACATCATCTAAAAGAGAAAAGCATGCTCGATAGATATGGCCGCGCGTAGATTAAAATGAAAGCCATCGGCGTTACGAAGGCAACCTCGTAAAAATCAGTCCTCGTGATCCCCAAGGCTTTAGAAAAGTCTAAACACGCCTTGAGCCGCGCAGTGCGTAAATCCAGCAGCGTGATCCTGTGCCAAGCCTCGATCGGGCTCTAGGCGTTGATCACGCGCAAAATCAAGCAACTCGTAAAAAATAGGCCGAACGCGAACAGCCGCGAGAGCAGAAAAGGAAGCTCGCGCGCGAAGCCCTCGGCTATCTATATTTAACAATACGCGAGCGCGCCGGGCGGAAAGCGTCGCGGCTGAAAACGAGATAGCGTCGTTGGATTCGCAGACGCGCGATCGAAAACAAATCCGCGAGCAGAACGCGCGAGCGGGTCATAATAGAATCTCAGCCGCGGCCGTAAACCGGCCCGAGCCTTTCTCTCTCTCTCTCTCTCTCTCTCGCTCTCCGCGCCGTAATCGTAAAACTTGCGCGCGCACGAGAGAAGGTTCAAGGGACAAGCAGCGCGAGCAAGTGTGCGCCGCACTGCGAGACAAGACGGAGAACGGAGTCGAGCGAGCCGCCAGCAGATGGAAGGGAGAGGGGATTAAAATTAGATTGCTTCGAGACGATAAACGCATGAAGCATGTGCGATTATACGCCCAAACGATTTATCGGACCCAGTGGCTGCGCTGCGCCTCTTCAATTTTACAGCTCTCGCGCGGCTAATATACATCCGACCGCTTGCTTTCATTGTTCGATGTCGCTCTTTGTTTTCTCCCCAACGGGCGCGAATTGAGAAACACTCGGCGAGAAAAAGTAGCCGTCGATTGGCGCTCGCGAGGACAAAAATGACGACAGTGCAGACTCGTCGTTCCCCCGTTTGCCGAACGGCCCGGCGGTTTTCCTATAGCGCTCGAGCGCCTTGCCGATATCACGGAGAAATTGCACCTGCGGGCTGCACCGCGTCGACGCAGTGCTCTCGTTCCGACTGCCGTGCGCGGGGCAAATATGCAGGAAACGTTTAGCCGAGCCGCCGTGGCTACGCATCTTACATAAACAAGCGCGTTATTCGATAGCCGCGTGGATTATCGGCGATCCGACCAGTCGATTTTACGCTAATTAACGGTCCGCTGATTAGATTCCGTTAAATCTGTCCGCGCGCGTACACGCGTCACGCTCGCAGCTCGCAATGAGTCCCCGTCGGACGAGTCGCGCGGCTCTGCCTTATAAATAAATCCAGCCGAACGCCCAGCCACGCGGTCTGCCACCGCGCCAGAGCCCGCAAGAGAGCGAGAGCTTGCGCGCGCCGATTTTAGCATTGTTCTCTTTCGGGGAGGGCGCGAGCTTCTCGACGAGCGTCGCACTTCCGGTTCTTCCACCGACGCTCAACGACGGCCTTTCGCGCTTTTTCGATCTTTGCGGACAATTTTATCGCTCGAAACTTGGAGCTTACGATGCCGAGGCTCTCAAGTTCGACGCAAGCTATATTGTTGGCCACCCGCGCTGTCTATGCGATCTATCGTTGTGGTGCTTTTGTAAAATAGCGAAGCAGTTAAACCGTCCAAACTATTAGGGAAAACAATGAGAGCTACGAAATTAGCACTTGAACCAAAACAAAATTAACGGAATGTCGGACGAGCTTAGGCAGTTCGGGCAGCTGCCAAGGTTGAAGCGACCGTTGCTCCCGCGTACGTCCATCTCGTCTCAGCATCTAATGCTTAATATAAATACGGTAAATATAAGTCAGCGAGGAACATCCTCGGAAAGCCAAAAGAAAAAATAGCGGAACTCCGTAATCTTCCGGAGAAAACTAAATCATGTCGTCACGCGGCATAGGTGAGGACCGCGGCATTCCAGCGACACATTTTCCACGGGAAAAAAAGAAAACGCACTCGGAGAGATAGAAACTGCACGCGAGAGCAGCGTACAGGAAACGACACGAGCGAGTCGTCGTCCGATGGCGCAGGCGCGCCTTTCGCGAACCGCCTTCTGGCGGCTCTAAAACTTCTCTCTCTCTCGCTCTCTCATCGGCGCGTATACCAGTTCTTGCTCCGCCGTGCCAATCTGCACGCGGAGTAGCCGGTCGCCTCGAGCGAGCGCCAGGAGGGACGCAATCCTGAAATATTTCAATTACACCTGCCTCCAACGCTGATTAGGCATTTTCTTGCCAGCCGAGCATTTAACGCCTTTCGCCGTTCTTCCCCCGCGGACCGCAGGCTTTTGTCGCATAGCTCGCGCGTTTTTCATCGCGAAACGTACGTCATTCCATTTTAACAATCACAATTGTCAACGCAGAAGCTAAAGCGAAACCCACGAGTTATCCACAGCCAAATTCTTTTCATCGATATTTCTATAGGAGCGCCGCATTTGTTGTCATCATAATGCAGCAATCAAGACTGTTCTACGACGTTTCAAATTCAACCGCAACAGACTGGTAGTCGAGACGAATATTTATAAAAGGGGATCAGCGAGAGCAGGTGAAAAATGAACAACCAAGTCGATAAGATCCAGGAAGCACAAAAGTGCATGCTAAAGCGAGGAGAGGAGAGGACTCTGAAAAAATAAATTGGCGTCGATGGCTGACACCGATATCTCGCTGGCAGAGCGAAGGCACAGCATCAGGTCGCCACTTTCGCGGCGAGTTCTCTCTCTCCCTTACTTCGTGCTTCTCTCAAAGCCGTGTAAGGCAGCCTGTCGATTCTCAAGCAGCGTACCTGTCTCGTCCTGCTCTTCGGCTTTTCAACTAATTTATCGAGATCTCCCCGAGATTTTTCTGCTCGAGTTGCTTGCCCTGGCCCGAGGGCTGCTTGCGGCCGCCTTACACGTGCGTACCGAACCTCTTTCGCGCGACCACCGAGATAAGCTTAATGAGAACTAAGTGACGCGGAATATCATCTCTCTTTTTATCCTTGCGAATAAATAATCGAGTCGCGCGATCGTTATCCTAATTGACAATTACGTTTTAACGGCTCTCCGAATTGTTCGGCGCGCGAATTGACCAAATAATTATGACGTTAATTGCCGACTCAGTGTTTTACCAAGCAGCCGATTAAACGCACGTCGCTGCCCGTAGCGTCGATAATCAGTTCATTCTGCAGCAGGTGAAAAAGGAAGCCCGCGTCCGCAAAAATTTAATTACAACCGCTTAACTCGAGGTGGCCTTTTCATCGTCCCGCGCGCCCGACGAAACGCCATCGATCCCAGTGGATCCCAGTGCCGTGGATGAAAAAAAATTAAAAAAAAAAACAAAAAAAAAAACGGTCGCACGCTACGGAAAAGAGCAAAGGTGCGCTGGTTTCGCGCGCGTGCAGCCCGACAAAAAAGTCAGAAGGGGCGTAATAAACGCAGAGGGACAAGCTTTTACAAGTGTAACCGAAGCTGCGCGTCGGCGGCGACCGCAGGAGCGGACTCCTTTTCAGCGGACTTCCTCCGGTCTTTTTTTCCTCGCTCTCCTCGTCTTTCGTCGTCTTTCGTCGTCGTCGTCGTCGTCGTCGTCGTCGTCGTCGCCGCCGTCGTCGCCTTCTTTTTTTTTTTTTCCCTCGCTCTCGCTCGCCTCCCGAAGGCCGCGCGCCCGCTCCTCCTTCTATGTCTCGCGATCCTAACCTTCGGCGCGATTGGACGTGCGCCGCTGTCGGCCGAAAGCTGCCTATCCTGGAAATTGGACTGCGCGCCCGCGGCCGTGGGCGGAATGCGAGAAAAACGAGCAGATCGATTATCGCCTTAGGGGGCGACGGAGCGACGCCCGCGGGATTGTTACTGGCGAGCGAACGCGCTAATGTCCTCCTCGGCGCTTCTATCGCGAATGCGACCACTAAATTTGCCGGTGCACGCACACCTACACTCGTCCGAGTAAACGACTTTGCTCTTTAAATTATCGCAGCCGAAGATCTACGAGGATGCTTCTAGATCATTTTCCTCTTAATCTCAGTGTTTTTTTTTCCCAATTTCTAAGCGCTTACGCTTGGAAATTCTCGCTTCCGATCGTCGCTATTTCAACTGACCGTCCTGCGGAGACAATCTTTGTCGACTTGTCGCGACGTCGGTGTTTCGGTGACGGGGGCAGACGATTGTCTTGCGAATGTAACGTGCTTCGTTAGAATTATTCGTGACAACATTCAGTTGCAATTATTATAAAAATACAATGATCGTCTATTAAAATAAGTCTGGAGTAGTCCACAAAATACGGCACATCTCATTATAAGAAGTCATTATAAACGTGAATTCGGAAGTTTTTTCGTGAGCAAGAAAAAAAATTGACGGACCATCGACCGATGACGTAGGCAAAGCCAACGGAATTGAAGTCTCAGCCGCCATATAACAATGACTACTCGAGAAAAACGGCACCTCTATCCCCGCACTAATTACTGTCTCGCGCAGGCAATATGCTCTCGTGCCGTGCAGCTGGAGAGCAGGGAGAAAAATATCCCTCCTAAATCTCGCTATTTAAACGCTTCGACGTGGCGCCCAGTCTAGCGCGAAGGGCTCGACAGTCAGTCTCGAGTTAACTTGTCCCCCCCCCCCCCCCCCCCCCCCGTTAAAGTTAAAGGCCGCGAGAACGGCCTCGTTAGCCGTAAGAAACGCGGCCCGATAAAGCAGAATCGCCAGGACGAGGTGTCGTGTATACTCGCTTTCTCGGAGGAGGCTTCGCTATCTGCGGCCGACACAACTTCGTCGTAGGCCGCCGGAACTTGCCTTCACATCGGAAGAAGAAGAAGTAAAGCGGGAATTTTCGCTGCAAGTGAGAGCACTCGGGAAAGTTGATTGTAACCGAGAGAGAGAGAGAGTACCAACTCCGGTTCCAAGCCTCTTAAGTGATCGGACTCCACTGTTTCGATATGACAGTGCTTCATTGACATCTTTATCAGCCAAGCAGGTGATGCCTTCTGGGTTATTATTATTAGATAACTGATAGATAACTGACGTTTAAAATTTTGACATTTCATAATCTTGCGATTTGTTTATTGATTAAAATGACTAAAACGAGCGTCGTTGTCTTCCGTAGCACAAACGATCATCATTATTTGCAGATAAAAAATGAATTATCCACAGGACAAATACAACCGAATATTTGCCATTCATCTCAATATTTAGCGTAGTACAATGTATACCTTTCGCATCAAATCCACGTAATAATGTATACGAAAAATATGAGCAACTGTCCACACCCATCTCACAATGGACAAAGCCACGTCAAACAAACGCTCGCATACGCAAACATTGTAAAAAAAAAGAGCGCGCGGCAAGAATTTACCGAGCGCGAGGGCCAAGTGAATGAGGAAGCCAGTTGTTAGCAGGGAGAAAAATTGCGAGAGGAAAAAAGCGAATAAACGTGGAGAAGAGCAGTTGTGCTCTGCCGCCGCGCCGCCGCGCCGCCGCGCCGCCGCGCCGCCGCGCCGCCGCGCCGCCGTGCCGCCTGCTTAAAAAAGAAGAGCGACTGGTCGACGAGCAGTCGAGTGCTTCCTTTTCTTTTTCTCCCCAAGGTGGTTTTCCAGCGGCGCACTTTCGCGGAGTGACGTTTGCTTAATTCCTAGTCCGAATCTGCGCGAGCGCGAAAGTCAGCAGGCTTTCGGTGCCAAAGTTCTCATCGATATTCCACGTTTTGCGAGCGGCCAGTTCAAAGCTCTCATCGCGACGTTATACCTCGGCTTGCGCGAAAGTAACGAACGAGAGGAGATTCGTTTTGGCTGTTCGAGAATATTAAATTTCGCGTTTGATCATTCAGCAAGCTAGTCAATTATTCGAGTAGCCAATTAAGTATGAAATGCACATTTTGAGCGTATAGTTTAATCTGGTTTGAGAGTGAGCGAATGCACTTTATTTTAAACCATTATATTGAATATTTTAATAGGTGCACTTCATTCATCGATGAAATTATTCAAATGGGACGACCCTAGAGTGCAAGACGATGAAAAGTGTTTACCGATTGAGCATGAAAGTTTTCAAATGGGACACAAACAGATGACTATAGATTTCAAAAAATTAAGTGACTCTCGAGAGGCTTTATCGGTGAAACTTACCGACAATAAAAGTAGAACTTTCACAAAGTTGACGCGACGACAAGGAAGATCGAAGAGGGAGAGAGTGAGGGTGGGGGGGGGGGGGGGGGGGGGGGAAGAAATTTATCTCATCAGGCGTAGGATCGCGTTTTTCCGGTATCTCAAGCGCGAGGCAAGTACATCCAATTTAAAATGTAAATTCTCCTCGTGGAACACACGGCGTGCTCGCTCTCACTCGCGTCGAGGAGGGAAATGGCCGGGAAATTAAAGCGTAATTTAATTCATACAGGCCGCCCCCGCGTAGCCGCTCGTACTTTTGCGGAACGCAACCGCCAAGGTCAATTATTTTCCGCCGTGTACCTGCAGACGCGGACGCAGGAAAATAGGAGTCGATCGCGCCGCACGCCGTCGAGCGATGGCGCGCGTTTTGTCCTAGCGTTGAATTTTAGATTTCAGCCAGTCGTCGTCGGCGCGACGGCGCAGCGTGCGGCGCGCCTCGCTTTCAATTAAAACAAATTAGCGGCCATGCGCAGCCATTGTACATTGCTTCTGTTGCGCGTGCTGCACGAGCGTCCGCTCGGCCGGAACGTAATGTTTCAAGTAGACTTCGGTTTGCCGGCGGCGCTTGGGCGGCCCGAAATGACATCGAGCCCCCGTGTGGCCTTTTGCCGCGAGCGGACGGGCCACCTCGTCGACGGACGTGCGTTTCATCCCCTTTGGCGTCCGCGTAGGATTCTCGACTCTCGCGCGACGTCCGACTACTTGCGCCACCAGCCCGACGCGAGAAACGGCAATGTCGGCAATTTAGGCAAACATCGATGAAACCGAGACCGCAAATGCGAACAGGCCTCGACTACGAGCGCGCCGCCGACATTGTCGCTCGTCTCCGACTGCGCCCGAGGCAACGAGCCACACCATTGCCGCAAGCTTACCTTTCCTCGGCTGACTTTGGGGAAAAAAAAAATACAGCGCGCGCGCCCCGCGATTCATCGAAGAAAAGAGAAAGCCAAGCTCGCGTGCGGCGTATCACCATAGCGACCGCTTAATTGGAGAAGCAAGCAAGGCGCGCAAAGAGAGAAAGAGAGAGTAGCAGCACTCGAGCGAGAGCACGAGCCAAAAGACTCGCACTCGAGGCCCCGCAAATTCGCAAAAGTGAGAACGTAATCGAGGGATTACGACTCGCGAGTGGCGCGGGGGTGCCGCTCGTACACGTCTGCCGTCGCGCGACGGGCTTAATGAATTTCTCGGCGCTGCGCGCGCGGCTTACGGCTTGCCGCGATTGCCGCGATTGGCCGCTCTCGTCCATCGGGATAATCGTCGCCGCGGAGACGCAACGCGCGCTAATTCAATTGGCAGGCGAACTGCCGGAGCGAGTGCGCAAGGTCGCGGATAAGAGACGAGGACCGGGAGACCGGGTAGAGACGCTCGAAAGTGCGTCGTCTCGCTCTCGCTCTTGACGTACCGCGGATGAGGCACGAGGCTCGCCGCTCGACAATGGTTCCCACGCCGGACGTCGGCCGTGGCGCGTGTAGCCGATAGCGCCTGCCAGCGCCGCGCGAAATCCGATATTCTCGCGTAATTCTGACGGTAACGAGCCTGATTGAACGTTGATCAAGCCGTAAGACGTCGTTTCATTGAATTAAGCGCGCCTCGCTGTGCAATAAGTCGGCGCGTCGAACGGCAAAAGTCGAGCGCGGGTATGCGTCCCGTTGGACGGAGTTGCCACTTGCCGCAGAGCGCTAATTGAGAGATGAAAGTCGCGAGCGGACTACGACGTTTATCGGCGTGGCGTCGCGCGCGTATTATCCTACGCGCAGCATTCGAGTGAAATCGAACCGGAGCGAGTCGAGGCGGTCCTTATCGGCGCGAGCGCGCGCACAATGCCAGCTGACATCCCGCACATCCGCTCTCCGATGGCTTATTTTTCAATGGAAATGAGCGAAGAGCGGCGAGGAAAGAAGCCGAGGCAATCTCCGAAACGCCGCAGAGAGGCGCATCGATTATTCGGGATAGAGGCAAACTTTGCGCCTGCCGCGGAGAAGCAGCGAGAGAGAAACAACGTTGATGCAATCAGCGGAGTGCGCGGGCGTGATAAGACGCCTGTCGCCGTCGCCGCCGCCGCCACCGCCGCCGCCGCCGCCGCGCCTCCGCTAATTTTTAATGGAGAAACTTTGGACAAGCCGTGTACATCGATCGCGCATCTGGAATGCAGCGACACATCGAGAAAAATCAAAGCTCCCGGCCTCGCAGACCGATAGCGCTCAGTGGGGCAGGTGTCGCCAACATCGAATATCAATTAGCCACTGACTACAGTCCTTTCCCCTGCGCACCGCCTCTATTTTGCATAATGCCTGTTCCCGAGTTTATTGCCAACGCGATGTGCTAGTGCGTCAAAACTACCTCGCAGCTGATTGGATTTTCATCTCACCAGTGAGTTGCGCGTTTCTTTTCAACAGTTTTCCTTTAAGCAACCGAGATCTTTTATTCTGCCTCGTTAATATCCTTACTTCAATGAGCTTGGATGAGCGGTAAATCGAGCAACAAGGGCGTCTACGATGAAAACAGCAATACGTTAAGAATGTTGGTATCCGCGGGGAACGGCAAAAAAAAAGTGACAGCCGTTCGCGTATCTGCCGATGAAAAACGAAGAAGCGCACAGCGTGATATCAGATGCAGTACATTCAGCCTGTGTATAAGCCTCGAATTCGCCTCGTTCCGAGGATATAGCTCTTTCATGTAGGCACTTGTCGAGGGATCACGCGCGATTGGCTTCTCGCTCGCCCTTCCTCTCTCTCTCTCTCTCTCTCTCTCTCTGCTGCGTCCGTCTCTTGACGGGCCGATGCAAATGAATCGCGCGCGCCGCCACCGCCGCCACCGAGCAGAGCAGCGCGAGATTGTTGATTATGCAAACGAGCGACGCCTTTCGTCCATCATAATCGCGCGCACATAGCACTGATCGATATGAGATTGATGTCATACTTCGCTGCGACGCTCTGCCCGGATATTGATCGTTTTCCCCGACCAATTTTCCCATTAACGCGCGCTCCAGTGTTATCTAATCTGCATCCTTTCCGTGGTGCAGCTGCAATTCATATAGCTGCGGATAAAGATCGCTGTGCCCGCTGAATCTGCCGTCGCCGACACTCGGCAGGGCGAACGCGCTGTAAATCAATGTCGAAATAGGCTGTCGACGCTCGGTCGACCTGCGTTTCCGCGTATACGCAAACAATTGCGCGCGGAAAAAATGTGAAATTCCTTGGACGTTCGCGCGGGACAATGCCAATAAGCATCGGCGCGCCACTGGAGCGAAGCGGAGAGCCGGAGCTCGGCCGCTCGCGGGCGAAACAAATAACGCGCGCGAACGTTCATCAAGGCGAAAGGCTTCGCGGGGCGCAAATCTCATCGACGACGCGGAAGCCCCACCGCGGACGCAAAGCGAGTCGCGGGCGTTAATCCGCGCGTTCGCGAACCGCTCCCGGCCTCTGTTGCGGGCCTCTTTCGGCTCGTCGCCGCGTGTTTCGCTTCGCGGCGAAATTGGCTTTGTCGACGACGAGGATTGCTCCTCCCGCCGCGCCGCGTCAATTTCCGAGCGACGCGCGCGCTGCCTGGCCTCCTGCTCGCGACGCGTTCGGCCAAAGAGGATGCGAACGAGCGCGGACCGCCGGCCGAAAATCACGACTACCATAAAGCTCGAAAGGAAGCATTCGAACGAACAACGATGATCCTTGTACACGTTTGAAGAACGTAATTCGAGTCGTAAATCGTCGGATATATTGATCTTTATTATCGCGCGAGCTGTAAAAAAATGCTTATAAATCGTTTACTTAGACAAGCACGCTCGACTTATGAAAGGCTAATGTGACGGTTTTATCGCGGACAGCAGCTTTCACAGATTAAAATTAAAGACGGCCGAGGTTCGCCAGTGTAAATCAGTTGCGTGACGCGGCAGGAAGTATAAATATTTAAGGAATTACATTTTTAATGCCTATCAAGTCGAGCATCGGACGTGAATCACCGGCACTGATAGGAGGTGCCCGATCACTCGAACGTCAATGAAATGGGCTTGGTGGACACTTTAACTGGGCGAAAATCAACGAGTCGCTGTCACGCGGCACAGTTTCAGTCTGACTCTCGAATATGTTTCACACTGATAGCTGCGAACCTGCCGATGACAGAGGCTCGAGTGTTTCTGTAAGATTCGTGAATGGAAACTGGACCGACGTTCGAAGTTGGTTAAAAAGAAGAAGCGGCGGCGCTCGAGCGCTCGAGCGCTCGAGCAATAGGAATGCCCGCATCGCAGGCAAGCCCAGCGGCAGCTCGTTCCTTAATTGCATAATCAGCGATAATGAGGATTTATACGTCTCCTATCTGGCGCGCGGCAGATAAGAAACGATCGTGAAAAATTATTCAAACTCCCCCTTCTCTGCCATTCTCTCGTCGTTCCATTGTGTACAGATGCGCCGGCTGCCCTCGAGGAGAGAAACAAGGTAGCCGGAGCGCGGCGCATTTGCATCTTTAAAATCCCGCGGCGAGAACGGTTATAGCTCTCTTGCCCAGCCTCTCTCCGCGCGTCTGCCGATGGATACCGAGCGCTCGATAGCACGCGAGGTGTTGGCAAATTAAAAGACGATTGTTTTCGAGAGAGAAGCGAGTGGACTTTTATTTTCGGCGGCGCGTCGGACGGATCGTTAATTACGAATCTATCAAGACATTTCTTTTATCTCGCTCATATTGGCTTCTATTCATAGATCTCTCTCCGACGTCATTGTGTCTGGCCTCCTCTCTCCCGAATTTTATTTATAGCCTCTGATTGCGGCGCCGCCGATCGCACTACTCAATATTGCAAGTTCTCGTTAATCATCCGTCGCTCTGAATTCTCGAATCCGCCCTCGCGGCGTCGTGGCAAATACTTGTGGCGCGAAAGAAGCCCCGTAGGCTCGTTTGCCCCTGTTGTTTTTCGCTTTGCGCGCGTGCCTTCGATACGGACTAATGTCTCTTTATAGCAATTTTCGTCGTGTACAAATGCGATTTATGCCCTCCAGCCTTTTATACGCAGGCGTACGTACGTGGCTCCGCTCTCGCTCTGCATTTGCAAGCGCATAAAGGAGCGAAACCTCGGAAAAGGACGATGCGAGCGCGAGAGGCAGGCAACGTGAAAAAGAAATGAACAACAGCCAACGAGAGGGAGAGAGAGAAAGGTGTAGAGAAAGGAAACGAGACGGGAATAGACTCAGCACGGAGAGAGAGAGAGAGAGAGAGAGAGACGGAAAAACATCTCTTGCTGTCCTTTTTGGCTGCAAAAGGTGAATTTGGCCGTGCTTCTGCATAAATTTCGCATAATTATATAGCTAGCGCGTCATATCGTTGCGTGTCACGGACTCTCTTTATGCAAAATACTCACGACCGATATGATGATTATCAATTACATAAATCAACTTTGAAAATCGGCCGTCGCTTCGTTTTCTTTTTACCTTGGTGATTCACGAATTGACCTGCGTCTCGAGTTTCGCTGCGAATCGAACGCAGTGCGCGAGAACAATGACACAATCTCCTCGGAATAACTTTGCAACACGCACACCAAAAACTTGTATGCTCGCAAGATGAAATCTGCATAATTGCATATAATTTTGTACGTCGAAATATCGCGCACACGCGAGAACGAATGTTGTCCTGCGAGGGCAAATTAAGTAGTGGGCAACTAATTGGAATTTACACAGTACAAGTCGTCCGTGCGTTATAAGTATAATGATTTATCGTGAAATTGATTAGGACTGACGTTGTACAAAATGTCGAACGATTAAAACGGCACGGTTTACCACTGCTGGTCAAATTGGTAATTAAACTTAATAATACGTTGCTCTAGAGCCTGTAGACACTTGCGCGTAAATTATTGCAAAGCTATATGAAATGCGACTCTGAATTTTATGATTGCAATTTATGCCCGTCGTCGATTCGATACAAGCTTTCGTGTTTATACAGCCTAATAATAAAAACGTGACAAATTCAATTTCATCGAGCTTGTCTCGTCGAGCGCGAACGCACAAATATTTGCGAAGAAACTGTAAACAAAATATAAAAGTAAGTCACTGCACAGGCCGCCGAACGCGCGAAACGGTAAAACGGCATGAAGATATTAAACGATAGCCTGCAAATAAATCACGAGCGAGCCAATAAATAAAAAAAAAAACAAAGCGGGAAGGAAGGAGACGAAGAAGGCGGCAGGAGGGAAGGCGCAAGACGCGAGAAGAAGGCGGCGGGAGAGAATGTGCAAAACTCGAGAGGAAGGCCGTGCGCGCGGCTGCGCCGCAATGTACGAGTGTCGCTCGCGTATAACTCATTGAGCTAAACGAGCGCGCTCGAATCTTTTTTTCACGAGGCGTTTTTCGCGCGGGCCGCGTACATTTTCATCTTTGCCCTCCCGCGACTCAATGAATTTATCGAGCGGGGCGAATAATTTCTCTCCTTTTTCGTTTGTTCTCGTTTGCGCCGGTTGTACGGATTCGCAAGCCGGAGCGGCTCGCGGGCAGAGCTTCCAAAATCGTACGCGAGATTGGCGCGTTGGCGGACCAAATGTGCAGCGTGAATTCACATCGGCATCGAAGATAAGGCGCCGCGATTTGTTTGCCAAAGAAAGCCACGGGCGCAGCGCGGCGAGAAAAAACGTGTAGACGTTACATCAAGCGCGTCAAAAAACCACTTGTTCCTCCGAAACTCCTCGTTAATTCACTCCTCGGCGCAGCGAGCTGAAAAAGCGCGGTGTGCGTCGTCGTCGTCGTTGTCCGCCAGCCCAGCCATTAATTAAAAATCCAGCTCTCTCTCTCTCTCTCTCTCTCTTACTTTCTGCGCTCCAAGCGTGAAATAACGTTTCCTCCCTTCGCGTCCTGCGCTCGCGCACGAGACACGCAAGAGCAAAGCAAGCGTGCGTCGAATAGAGAGAGTGAGAGAGAGAGAGAGAGAGAGAGAGAGAGAGAGAGAGAGAGAGAGAGAGAGAGAAGGCTGTTCGATTCGAAATGATTTTAGAGGGTGGTTTTAACCCCTCGGCCTCTTCCTGATTATTTCGGCGAGGATGTTTCCCCCCTGGATTCCTATCTCCGCGACTGCTGCGCGCGGGGGGAGAACGCGCTTCATCAGTCTTTATGCGCGCGAGGCGCTCTCGCGTTATTCCTCGCGCCCGCGTGGCTTCATTGTCCGCGCGAGAAAATGTCAATTTGCGAAATTGAAAATGCACGGCGGTGTATCGGTCGGCCGCGGATCAGACGTCGTCGATTCGTCGTGTCGTCGCCACTCGTTGCGCGCGTATACGTTTGACTTAACGATCTTTTCCGTGAAATGAGATTTTCTACTCTGCGGAAAAACGCGATTACTCCGGAAAGTTTTACGCTGATCGATTTGTCGAGAAAACATTGGAGAGAGCCAAGTCGAACGAAAACATTGATTCGCTTTATACGAAATGAAAACGATCCATTATGGAGTCCGTCGACTGAGATTTACTGATTATTTGTGCAAATATACGTTTGAAAAATGGCCGGGAACGGATCCGATCGCAAAAGAATTTAATGCCGATGGCATTCCCGAATCGAAAAGTGACTCTGTACGCATGAAATTCCATCCAAGTTTCGATTCGAATTTCAGAGCTCTCGTGCATTCTTCAGAAAAGCGCTGAACCAATGACTCGAGCAGGCGCACGCGAAAAGCGGGCCGGGAAAAGGATAGCCGGCGAACAAACCTTTGCACTCGTTGGCGTCCTTGGCGGTGGCGCGCGCCCAGGGCCGATCGAAGTAGAACGACTTGCACTTCTCGCAGTCGCGGCCGGCGGTGTTGTGCCGGCACTCGCAGCCGAGCTGGCCGTCCTTGTCGGGGCTGCACTTGGCCGCGTGGCCGTTGCACTTGCAGCGGCCGCCCACGGCCAGGTCGGACACGGCGTAGTGGTGCGCCGAGCTGACGGCGACAGAGGTGGCGGCGGCGGCGGCGGCGACGGCGGCGGGGGCCGCGTCGGGCCTGGGCCCGACGGTGGTGGAGGCCGCGGGCGCGAAGCCCATCTCGCGCAGCTCGAGGGCGTCGTTGCTCTGCAGCTGCTGGGGCGCGAGCACCTGGTGCACCGAGGGGCCGCCGGTGGCCAGCGGCTCGCCGAACAGGCTGTTGGCCCGCTGGCCCTTGAGCTTGAGCTCGACGCGCTCGCGGCGGGCCAGCTCGTCGGGGCCGAGCGGCTCCTCGGGCGGGTCGCGCGCGGCTGCTGCCGCAGCCGCCGCAGCCGCCGCCTCGACCTTGGCGCCGAGCTGCGGCATGTGCAGCCGGTTGAAGACCACGCGGATGTCGGTGGCGGTCACCCAGTCCTGCAGCACGGGCGAGTAGTCGAAGTCCACGGCGGAGGGCCGGTCCTCGAGGGTGCTGAAGGCGATGCGGCCGACGGGCCCGAGGCCGTCGCCGCCGGTGTAGCGGTGGCTGTCGGTGCAGCGCGCCTCCTGCTCGTTTTGCTTGGTGATGGTCGCGCGGTTCGGTCGGCCGTAGACCTTGCGGCAGAGCGACGAGTAGAACTGGAAGGGCTGCCAGGTCTTGCCGTAGTCGGTCGACTTGTAGATGGCGATGGAGTCGGGCTTGGCGGCCCCCGGGCAGAACTGCAGGCTGACGTAGGTCAGCTCGTACTTTTTGCCCAGCGACAGGCTGAGCGTGACGTTGTCGGGCGGGGCGCCGGGGCCCTGCGGCGAGACCAGCGGCTCGCTGCGCCAGCAGGTCACGTTGTTCGGGTTGTTCAGGTCGGTCAGGTGCGAGGCGGGGAAGCGGCGCCGCGGCACGCTGTCGTCGCACACGTGGCACTTGGCGTCGCCGGCCGGGCTGCCGTCCTGCTCGCAGTAGCGCGTCGGGCCGCCGAGGCCGCAGGTGGAGGAGGCCAGCACCGGGCGCTCGAAGGCCGCGTTCACGAAGTCGGGCATGCAGCGCCGCGGCCGGTCCTCGTCGTAGCACGGGTCGGCCGACGCCGGCTGCGCGGCGAACATCTTGGCGTAGACGTCGCCGCCGGCGCGCGCCCGCGCGGCCAGGCCGCACGCCGCGGCCAGGCACAGGTACCACCGCCACGCGAGCATCGTCGCGCGGCCCGTCGTCGGGCTCCTCGCTGCGCGCGCTGCGCCGCCTGCTCTGCGCCGCCGCCGCCGCCGCCGCCGCCGCCGCTGCTGCTGCTGCTGCTGCTGCTGCTGCTGCTGCTGCTGCTGCTGCTGTGGCTGCTGTGGCTGCCGCCGCTCAGTGCTCGGGCCTCATCGCGGTGTTAGCTAGTTCGCTCGACTCGTGGTCGCGCGCACCGCGTGCTTCACATGGGGGGGGGAGGGCGAGCGCCCGGGAGCGCCGCGCACACCGACGGGCTGCTGCTCGGCTCTCGCGCGCCAGGCGAATCGGGGAGCAGACGACCGGCGCGAATGCGGGGAGACGTGCAGGCAACGTAGACTCGCGCGCCCGGCAACTTTGGCGGCTAGCCGCTGACTGGTCTCGGTCTCGCGCGGCGCGCGCTCGGCTCCGTGGGAGAGACTGGCCGTCGCGAGCGTAGCAGCGCCACTGGCGGCCGAGCCGGGCTGTAGCGCGCCGCCGGCTGCAGCCTCCCTCGAGAGGCTGCTCGCGCGATCGCACCCCGGCTCTCTCTCTCTCTCTCTCTCTCTCTCTCGCTCGCTCTCGTCGGGGCAAACCTGTTTCCTCTTCCGCGCCCTCCCGTCCCGAATCATCCTTCCGAATCGACATTTGTCGCGTTTCTCCGCGCTCGCTGCGGGAAATCGCCGTCTCTCCCTTTCCGAATGGCTTTTATCGCTCTCGGCTACCTCCGCCGATTCGTGCCCGCGCAAAGACTGCGACTTTCGACTGGCACTGCGCAAGGTGTGCTCGGCATTTGTCGTTCGAGAATGGGCGCGAGATTGGCCGTTGCCTCAGTTTTGCGATTGGGCTGCGTGGCAGTTCGATATCGACGTTCGTCCTTTCGGACTCGGTGGAACAGGAAAGCAAGTGAAATCTTACGTTTCGGTTGTTCCAGTCGCTCTAATCGCGTGCGTCAAGCTGTGAATTCGGAAAGTCTGCAATTTGGCGAGTTGCGCGCTCGAGCGAATGGATTCCGCGCGGCAACCGCGAAAATCACCTCGCTATCGATCATTTTCCCGGGCGTCGATCTTCCGTAACCGGCGATCGCTCACCGTCCCAACCGAAAGAATCTCTCGTGCTGACAATCGATCGCGTCGACGGATAGAAAGAAGGCGCGCCGAGGCGGCGTCCGCGTGACGCAAGATGGGATTGGAAAGAGAAGAGAATCAACGATCGGGGCTCATTGACGAGCTTGTCAAAACAGAGCAGGCAGGAGCCGCGAGAAGCAAACGAGAGACGCGGACGGATGGAGAGATTGGCGGCGAAGGGGAGGCAGGGGAGAGCGGCAGAGCGAGATACGATGAGTAAAGTAAACGTTAACGCTTCGAACGAGAGAGCCGTCCAGCTGGTCGACTGTTCTCGCCTAAGCACACCTACTGATTACATGAATTATCCCCGTTCGAGGCTCTCCAACTGAGCAGCTCCGTTTGATGAATTTCACGCGGGACGTTATCTTGAAAATTGAAGCAGACGATGGCGATCGCGTTGCTCCCTTTGAAGTGCCTGAAACAGTGGAAATACCAGGCAGCTTTCAACAATTATCGATTTAGCGCTAACAGTGCCTTCGTCGACTTCTCGGAAAAACATCGTTTTCTCGAACGATCCTACCCGCTGGAGGAAGGCCCGAGCTCAAACCAACGCTGTATAATTATTCGGCCGAGTTTTTACTCCCTTTGCGCACAAATTTTCCGTCCTTCGTCGCGTGTTTTTGTTCCTCTGGGCGCTCGGCGCAAGAGGATGCGAGTCCTCCGTACAAGTCCATTCGCGCGCCGCAACGAATGCCGAGCCTCGAAATGCGGAGCGAGGAAAAACGGAGCTGCGGGACGTTGAGCTTAAGAGGTCTTAATTGACCGGAGTGGGGTGCGAGAGAAAAAAGGACTCCGTTGAATCAGGGACGCTACGTTTCGCGCGCCCTGGCACTTTTATCATCGTCCTGCCTGCTTTGCCTCTCGCGCTGCCTATTTCCTTTTCTGGCTTTCATTGAGACGCATTGAGCGCGATTTAGCGGCCAAGCTCGCCCAACTTTATGCATTTTCCACGCAGTCAGTTCCCAGCTTCTAGAGGATGCTACGAAAAATATCGTTGATAGCGAATTTTCAAAACAATACACTTGCCATTAAGGACAACACTCTTGATCCAAGCAATTTTTCTGCTATTGGAAAACTCTTTAGTTCACTCGTAAATATGTAATAACTCGTTGCTTTTAAAAAATATATATTCTGCACTGCGAGAAAGAGAATGAATTATACCTCATTTTTCGGTGCATTTTAATGGAAAGCAAGCCGCTATTCGAACTAGTTCCGGACACTCTTGTGTGCGCAAGTGTTCTCGAGCACTCAGAGAGACACTTATCTCCGCTATCACTTATCGGTAGTACAAGGCATTACCAGTCAAGTGAATGAGCAAGTACACTCAAAATTAGATGACTCCACGCGTTCAATATCAAGATCAAGCTCTCATTGTGAACTTAGATGAAGAAACATTTTTTTTTTTTTAAAGTAGTCCTTACAATTTATAGCACATAGTATTTACATAAAAATAATGCAATAACAAGCGCAGTAAAGGTGTAATTAATCATTATCATAGGAGCAGAACGTATGAAAAGCTTATAAAAAAATGTTAAGAGGTTTATCTATGCAAACGAGTTGTGAATGCGCAATAAAAGAAGAGAAAAAGACATCTAGTTTTATTTGACCATTTGATCTCTGAAAAAAGTAATAAAAGAGCCGTTTATCGTAATCAAGTCAAAAATTAAAGTCGCTTGTCGAGTCAACCACAGACAAGCAAAAAAAATTGCATCAAGGCAGCAAGTCGATAGAGAGCGAGCGAGAGAGGAAGAGGAATTAAGAAAGGGGATCCCTGGGAGAGCGCAGTGACGAAAGACGATGAAGAGCGTTAAATTTTTTTGCACGCACCACTTACGCTCGCAAAGAGAGAGAGAGAGAGAGAGAGGCGGGGTCGCGGTGTATAAAACTCGAGTGACACGCGCGCGATGCGATCCCGAAGACAGGATATTGTAAGCGGAGAAGACGACCGCGCGTTTATGCGTGTCTCTGCTCTGCATTTCCCTCCGGCTGTTTTTTTTATTTCTACGGCTAGCTCTTTGCACTCTCCGTTTCTGTCTCTCGTCGCGGCGCGAGTTTTATTCGAGCTAACGAAGTAGCTTCGACGCTCACGCCGTAATTTTTCGCGCAAAACGCACGAATGCCAACGGCGCTCTGCTGCGATATGCCAATTTCAATATTTACTTATTAACTCTAATGTAACATGCACTTTTGGAGCTTCTCTCGCGGATAATTTTAATGTGTTATTTACCGATAAACGATCTGGCATATTTTCGAATATGCCAGCTCCGAACTCGCATTTTGCACGAAAAATGATCGCGTCGATGTTGATTGAAGCTGCTTCGTTACCTTGAATAAAATTTTTGCGGCTATTGCAACGCTTATTTTCTGACACCCATCCAAAAAGTTACAGCAGACTCCAGCGATCGAACGCTGTCGATACGATGTAAAACGAAAAATTGAACGTGTACGAGTTGGCACGGGAATAGGCTTAAATTAGTCGTACAAGCTGCACGCGGCAGCCGAAGAAAAAAACCTCACTGAAAAGTCAGTCGGGCCGTTCTGTTTCGAATGAATTCACTTGCAAAGTCAATGAGTGCGCGCCGAAGGCACTCGGCCAAGACCGAGGCCTCGCGCGCGCCGATTCCTTTCCGAAGGCAGAGGGTTCGTCGAATGCACGTCCTCGGCACGTTCGCAGATATCCTACATCACGTGTATACACTCCGGTCCTGGACGTTTCTCCGTCTCGTCCATTTATCTCTTTATCGGGCGCAGCCCGGCTGCAGTCACGCGAGCCAGCGGCAGCGGACGCGCGCGAAAAGGCCGAAGGAGAGGCGGAGAACGTCTTTCCTATTCGGAGAGAAGGGCCTGCGAATTCGGCGAATCGATCGGCGCGAAACTGCGAGACTGGGCCCCGTCTCGAGCTGACGCGAGGAATGCGCCCGAATAAATCGCACCGCGCTCTCGGGGGTCCACGATACGCACGGCCAGAAAGCCTCTATATCCTTTCGCTCTGCACTGCCGCGCTAATCCAGTTCGCTGCCTTTGTTTCCATTGGAATTGCGACCTCGTTCGCCGCTCTCGATCCAAACTCTGTTAGCCGGTAATTCCTTTCGCGCTCGACTTGCGCGACGTCGAGACGCGCGTGCTCCCGGAAAAATGCAGTTCGGCGAGGCATCGATCTCCCGAAAGCTGCGCGTCGCACGGAGCATTGGGAAACCGCTTTGACGGGCATCAAGCTGGAGGAAGAGCTATGGAACATTGAAGAGGCGTCGGAAAGAGGAGCAATATCAACTTCAGAGGCATCCGTCGAGGCCCTTTACGGGCAGGTTGCTCTTTTTGCGCGGCGCCGTCGTCGTCCCTCTCGTCGCTTCGCGCAGCGTCGATTGTCTGGCGACTCGCTCGCAAGCACTGCTGCAAGATACTATAACCCGAAGGATGCGCGTCAGCAATCTGCCGAAATCAGGCGAATTGCGAGGGTGAGGTTAGGGGGGGGGGGGGAGACACGGTTCACTCTTTTCGCCGCTCGCACGCGGGAAATGTGAGACCAAGTGCCAGACGGCACGCCAGCCAGAGGACAAAAACGTCGAGCACGCCCGTCGTCGGGGTGATCGTGCTGCAGGGATTACTTGATCGCCAGACTCTCTCTCTCTCTTTCTCGTCTCTTCCTCTTCTGCCTACTCTGCACTCGCACTACTCGCGCACGCGATATTTGTATCTCAGCGTGTACCTTAGTTCGTTTCACTTTCATCTGCACTATGCGAATTGAGGCCGAATGTGTTGCGTAGTTGTCGATAGTTGTGTCTTTTACTCGACTATTCAATAAATTACCTCATTTTTTAAATTGTCAAACTATGATATACAAATAATATGAAAATAAATACAGAATGCTCACTGGAGTATCCAGCTGCATATCATGTTACCTTATCATCGTACCAATCACATTTACTTGTTGTCAAAATGTAATAGACAGATTGTAAATTAACTTGGAGTAATAAAAAAAACTGTACGGCCAAAGTTATACAATACGGTTTTAGTTACATTTTTAATATAATGGAAAACTCAAAAGGTTCGAAGCTTGAAAAGCTCATGAAATCTTGAGTCACTTCTCAAGCACGTGTTCGTTAGGTTGTATCATCCACTCTTTAATACCTTTAAACAGATTTTTCATGTTATAAACTGTTGTTCAGTGCTCTCCGTGTACTTTGATCTTTCATTTCTAAATTTCACTTTGAATGTTTTGCCAATATTAATTTTTTAAATCATTAAAACTTCGTTCATGACTCATAAAAAAAACTATACTAGTATAAATTGTATTGTTTGTAATCAACTAAGCAAAACAAAGTAGATAATAAGATTATTAAAGCTGATGTTTTTGGTACCTTGAAGCGGAAATGTTCTGTGAAAGTTGAACTTGCAGACCTTGTAAGACAATAGTGAAGACAATTACACAAAACTTATAGCATTATTGTAATAATGAAAATATAAGTGTATAAGCTTATTTATTATTTTGGTTCTCTGAAAGTTGAATGCGGCGACTGTAGAAAAGTTAAAAAAAATTTGCCGATCAGGCTAAAAGGCTTATTTGTGATTGTATTTTTATAAATACACGTACACGCGTATATATAAAGCTATAAATATTGATTTACAAATATACATAAGGAAGAAAACTATTGGAATCTTAGATTCTATATTACATTAAAGTTCAAATGTACAAATAAGCGTAATATTAATCGCATATAAATATTGTCGACTGGTTTTTAATCACAAATAATTAGAACGTTGAGTAGTTCTGTAAATATTGAATGGTATTGTTGATTAGCTTCGTTCGTTCGCAATCAGTTATGATTTGAAATACCAAGAACAATTTATTACATTTGCTTTTCTAGAGTTTATTAAAAAATTAAAAGTCCTTTATAAAATATGTCTTCACGTGTGAATAATTTATTCGATCTTATGTATTTTTATAACTTCATACTTGACAATTTAAACACATAAAAAGACATTTTATCTACGCTCTTAATTACTTGCATTAAATTTTAGATGCCGACATGATTTTGAATACATGCAACTAATTTCTAGCTACAATAAAATTCAATACAATATAAAATGTATTCAATATTTAAATGCAATTCGTCTTGAATGATTCGACTAATGGATATATTTAAAACTGCAATAAATAATAACTTTTTGCATGCAATTTAACTGCTGATTATTTCATATACTCGTTCTTCCTGATATTTTAAATGAAATCGATAGATAAACTGTCTTCGATAAAAAAAAATAATACGGTTAGAGAAAGATATTTACAATATTGAAGCTTAAATAAAATCACCAAAATTATAAAAAACATCGCTTCATCGAATATGTAATGATTAAGATAATACCACAGTGTTAACGGAAATAAACTTCCAAGTAGAAAACCTATTTGTGTAAGAAATTTTAGTGCGATATTTTTGAAGAAGCCATACACTTTAAGTTTCTTGAATACAAAGACAAATAAAAAAATTAATTAATATTTAATTTAATTAAAAATCCAAAATTGCTGTGAAAGAAAATCAAAGCAATTCTGTTGAGATTGAACGTTTTATATTGTAGTAAATATCAATAAAAATAAAGAATTATCTTATTTGTGAGTAACGAGGTCTTTCAATGAGATAATAAGTTATACCACTAATAAGTGAAGTTGTATATAATAACTTTCCTATGGCTTGTGGCCTCGTCAGGTGGCTATTAACATGACTGGCTAGTAAATACAAGAGTAGATAACCAACTGGTACCATGGAAAATTTGTTATCTGTATGAAGAAAAAAAATTTAACGTTTGATGTACTTTTGCCTTATCAGAATATTACTTTAAACTTATTTTATATATACGCTTAATAAGCTAGCTCGGATCACTTTCACTTATTCCACTGCCGAGCACATTCGAATATACTGAGCAAATATATCAGATCATTTCAATTAATATAATAGAATCGTGAAAAAAATGCGTTCTCGTTTCAATGAAATACGTGAAAAAAGAATAGTACATTACGATACAAGTAATCTCGTCTTGCGTGGGGCTTGTGCCCGAGCGAAGCGAGGAAACTCTTTCCCGAACATGTGCCGTATCGTATTTTTTTATACGACGTGTGGAAAGTGCGATTTTCAACGGACGTTTTCTGCCGAACGTGCGGCAAAGACGTACTTTGCGCACGGTGTGTCGAAAATAATTGATCTTAACGGAAATACATCTAATTACATGAATATTTATAAGGTATTATATATAACCCATTATGCGATTATTAAGCGCGAATAACCATATAATTTCTCGCCAAAAATGAATATTTCAATGTGTGAATGTCCTTATGTGATTGTGTTAATTATGTCAAACCTGAATTATCGTAAATTTTAGAAAACTCGTTTTACGTGGAAGTATGTGGCAAAAGTGTTTTCTAGTAGTTAAATTATACGTGATATAAGTTGAAAGATTCAGACATTATTTGGCATTTTTACTATGATACAAGCTATACGATAATAATAAACTGAAGATTAAACGTGAACTTTGAAAAATGAAAGAAAAACTAATATTTCTACTTTTAATTAAATTTTAACATAACTAGAATAACTGAATGTGTTATGGCTAATTGCAAAATTTGCTCTTAGATTGTCCTCATAACTATAATTTTAGTAATTTTAGTGTTTATCGATCGTCTATCATACATTTTTGAAAAAGTCAAATGAAAATAGTTTGCCGGACGGCATTTCGCTTCTTTATACTTTAACCGTAAACCGGAGTACAAAATAGCTTTTGAAAAACGGATTTTGAGTTCGGGAACGATTATTCAAAATCTTGGATCTGTCTTTAATTGACAGTACGAATATAATGTTATAGGATGGTACGTCCGTCGCACACATCAATTCGAGATTCGAAACAAGTCCTATATTGGATATACATATAGTCCCATATGGAGTCGCGGTACCTTATAGACACATACATACTTAAATAATGTACCACCAGAGCTGATACCATGATTAATATATAAATACTTGTATCATAGAAGACTTTGTATTGACATCGTTTATTTCTATCAAATAAATTATAATTGACAATTATTATTATTATGATACAATAAGGCATAAGCTTACAAGTTAAGCTTAAGGCCCACAAGTTACAAAGTATTATTAGTCATGACATTGCGTGATAATTTTATCTATGGCAGGATTGCGAGGTTTTTTATTTTCCATATTTGAGATTTGTTCAATATTTTCAATCATGAACAAATATATGCTTAATATTGCTATTTCAAGTAGCTGACACACTGCTCTGGTCATTGCAATAGCACCAAAAATGATTACAATCGCTGCAATGCATGTATGTGGCGTTTCACTGATGATTGAAGTATAAATCCATAATACTATTAATGAAAGAAGTGTAACGAATGTAATTACAAAAAATGCAAGCCATCCAATAACCTAAAAAAATGATATAAAAGGCCATGAAATAGATTTTAGTAGAGACAGATTATTTAGACTATTTCGTAGTGAAATTATAAATGAAACTGTCGTTACTTCTATAATCTCAATTTCTTACCGAGTAAACGGTCAGTAATTGCACAGGATTTCGTATGAATATTCTTCCAGTAAGTTTGGCTGATTGTTTGAATGCAGTTCTGTGAAAACTGCAAAATATCAGTCCAGTGCTCGACAAGTTCCAGACTGTTACTAGCCAAGAAATAGATCCTATGAACGGCTTTTGTCTTAAATATTCGTTTGTAGCATTCCAAGCATATTTCCACATCACCGATATTTGCACAATGGGCGCGTATGGTGACGATGCGTAAATTATAGTACCCATATGGTTCCTAACGTTAAATTCGACTGTTTTATTAAAAATTTAACGTTTGATTAAAACTACGTTAGTCAGGTAATGGTACACATCTCACCTTACAGTTGATCTGAATACACCGAGAATAGCACTGATAGAATTACACTTGTCTTCGGGATTTTGGTATAGTCTGGCAAAAGTTCGAGAGAAAAATACGTAACCAAAATTCCAAAATGTATAGTTAAGCCAGATGCAACTAACTATGTTAATCATATGAAACAAATAGATGTAGCTCGGGATCGTAACTATGACGAAATTACAAATATCATGTGAAACTCCATCGGCAGTTTGCACTTCCTTGTACAATGGCTTAAGTGACGTCGACATAAGCTGGCAATATATATAGAATCCAAAAATAACCGAAGACAATGCCAAAGTGTGTATGAAAAACATCACTATGAATCCAAGTGCATAACTTGTAATAGCTCTTAAAATAGAGGTATTTCTCTTTTAATATAATACATGTTAACAGCTTCATAGATTATATCACGTATTTATTAGTTAGATATTACCTGCAGGATTCCCTGAGTAAATTCGATACAAATGCGAAGCCCACTTCCTTCAAGGCCAGTAATTTTGATACCACAATAACGATAAATATTGGGAAAAAGAGATATGGCTTCGAACTCGAATGTCTGTAAACTTGACTTTGCGATGCAAAAATTGTTACGACAAACAAAGCTATCAACAGAACTGCTTCGCCCATTATTCCAGTGCATATAGCAAAACTTGTAGCTTTTCTAATTATAAAAATAGTTGAAATCGACCATAAAACGGCCAAAATAGTAATCGATAGAATCACAAATCTGGAATGCATGGAAAATAATAAGCATATTTGTATATTGCCGACTACAAAAAGGAGGAGGTTCTATATTCGATTCTTTTATATGTCCGCGTATATATCTGGAACGGTTCACCCGATTTTAAGCACAATGGAAGTAAATTCGTTTGAGTGGATACGCTCCCTGGATGATTCTGTTTCATTATTTGCTTAATTCCAACATAACTTCGCGACTAATTGCAAAAAATAAATTTCAAGTCGGTTTCGCAAAAAATTAATATTCTGTATTTCAATGCGTAAAGTATATTCAAAATGATAAAACTAATATTACCTCGTGCGATATAGATCGTCGAATATTTCAATAGCCACCTTTTCAGTTGAATCGACAATCACACCGTCGTCGATCATGTTATGAATATAAGTAAAACTGTTAGCTATGTGGCCATTTTGCACCGCTGTAATTTTAACTGATTAAGTAACTTGAATGACATTGTTATTGACCGTATAGTCACTAATTGCATTTCATTTTACCATATAATGCTACTCCGATGTATAGTATCATGAGTACAATAAAAGCAATTAACGATGAAACGTCTACGATTCTTCTTTTCACACATAGTTCCCCATGTAAATTCTGTTCAACGTACATATCTAAAATTCAACAAAATTTCTGATAATTTCTGATAATTGCAGCAGTTAAAAAGTGTTAGCAATTATTTTTTCAATCTGAAAGGATTGTTCGTGAATGTATGTGTAGTTTGTGAAAGGATATGAAATAATGAATGCGTAGTTTAGGCCAATATGATCGATATATTATAGGCCTAAAAAATTGGGAAAAAACTCCACAAGGTTCGGTTAGGTTTGATCTTGCGTGCAAAGTATGTTTGATTAATAAAATACAAACTAAGATTGCGATAACATGCGATCATGCGATCAATCGTTGTGTAAAGAATTAAAAACGTGCTATGATTTTATTGATTACAATTGATACTTAAAATTATGCATATATATGTTGGATGTAAAAAATTGAAATTAGTTAATTTGTGGCTAACCGACCAAATGATATGTGAAATGAAACGCGTGGTGTTGTGATGTCGATTGACTACTTTGTGACTAGTCGGCCAATATAATGTACGTGATGAATTGATGGTTTTTTAGCCACTGCGGACTTGATTAACTATTTTGTGGCTAGTCAACCAACGATATGCATGAGTGTTTGTGTAAATTGTGTTTGTGTTACCTGAGTTCGAGGAGGGTCTGTCTCGCGGCGATTGCTAGAATTGCGCGACTCAAACAAAGAGAACTGATTGGAAGAGTTTTTTGGAAACTAGAATAAAATACGCGTCTATTAAATACTATTTTAATTGAAATTAATTAAGCTTAACTATACTACGTTGACAAATTAAATAAGTTAATGAAATTCTGTTTAACGAATGTAGAATTCAAAACGTGCACACAGTTCGGACGAATGATTTATACTGCTAGACTTTGACAACTAACTGATAACGCGTCGTAACCCGAAACGCATACTCTCCCTTACTCTCCTTAAGCAGGAGAAGAATGAAAAGTCATATAGTTAGATCGTAGTTAGGCATGCTGAGTAAGTATAAATGAGAAGAGACAAGAGAGAGAAAGAAATAGTACGTGGCCACTAGGAGAGAGGAAAAAGCTCGACTATGCTACAACCTTATACTTCCCCTTTAGCTATATAGGAAATACTTTCGTCTTTCGACGAAACAAAAAGTATACAATACAAATAGAATGAAGATAGCGATCTAGACTTACTTGGTCAATTAGAAGGCAATAATCAAAGCAACGTTTCGCTCTCTTGGATGCTGTGATTGAAAAGTTGCACAACTGACGTACTTTTACTGTAAGAGAAAAGCATATGCTACGGTAGTTATCATTATCTCGAAGTGCATTCCTTTCTCTTATTTATCATGCAGGAGAAAAGAATAATATTACAATGATACATTCTCATAAACGATTACGCAGAAGCCATATAATATTCAGATAACTACTCATCACTGACTTTATTATAAAAGTATTGTAAGGAAATAATCGAGCATAGGAGCATATTATGTTTTATGAATGATCGTAATGAGTTAGCGTACTTTACATTCAAATCCTCTCTTACCTCTCGACAGGCTTCGATTCTTCTCGGTATTTTAGTCATTGCAAAACTTTTCGTGTGCAGTTTTGCCCTTTATCCACATCGTGGATTACAGAGACGATTTTGTTGCTACGGCACCATTAAACTATTACTCTTCTCGTTCCAAAAAATCAAATATAAATAATTCAATCAAAAAACAATCTATTTTTATAAAAACCGAGATACAACGATATATTTACTGCAATAAGTAAATCGAGATAATGCGTCATGAGTAGCTATTATCTCACTGTCGATGCAATAACTGCGAGTCAGTGGCATCATCTCCCGGCGATTCTCTTATCGTTGCAATTATTGAGAGCTAACTGCTGAAAGAATCAATGTCATGTTTTCGTGCTTTGCAATAAGTAATTATAGCTCACATACAAGGAAAGTTCCTATTTTGTTATTGACGTGATACTGTAATATTGAGTAATTTTTTGTACATTATTATATTGTTTTTTTTTCAATATAGAATGTCCATATATTCAAGATATTCAAGATAAATGTAGGTTTTAGCTTTTTATAATGTTTCATGTATGTGACAACTAAAAGTAATTCATTGACCGTCTCTTATCACTAGACTTCCGCCGATTTGCGCTGAATGGTACGGTACATCACATTTTACGCCAGATGGCTTATCAATTTCAGATGAAACAATGTCAAGTTGTTTTTCCAACAACTGTAAATATGAGTTCTATTCCGATCAGTCGTTCAAAATTAAGCATAATCATTTGTCGTTCTATTTTTGACGACTTTTATTAAGCAGTTAATATTCAAGGTACATACTTGCATCGCCTTCTACCATACCGGGCGCCCCATTAAACAAACAAACTGAAAACTATTACTAATCGAATTTTAATTATTAGTGTGCGTATTCTCAGCCAGTCTGTGCAGTTGAATATCGAAAAGAAAACTATTTCAGCGGTAAAGTTAAATTATAAGACATGTGGTTGCCCAGAGGACGTGTATATCGGCGGCTGAGGCGAGTACACGGAAGGTCTGCTACCGTAAACCACCGTATCTAGAATAATACCTACTATTATTTTGTAATTGAATTGACATAGAGTTCCGAGGCAAGCGTGATTTTGCGTAGAGCCGCTGACGAAGAAACGATCTGAAAACCAATTAAATAAAACGTCGGTTCGATACATCGCTATAGATAGATTTAACATGATAATAGGTATAAGTAGCGACCATAGATCTAAGCATTATCGTTGGCATTCGAGCGAGCACACTGAATAACTTGACAGCCTTCGAGCAGCTCCTCTTTCAGAGAACTATCTGTCCCCATTGAATTGCAGCCTCTCCTTTCGCGCGCACCACCGCGCGCGGAAACCTCCAAACAAAGAAATAGTCAAACAAGCAGATCAGAAATTAAACGGCGCGTTATCTTAATCCGGATCTGGCTTGCCCTCGATGTACGCGGCAGCGGGCCAGAAGCACCGGTGGCGGCGAATAAAAAGAGACGAGGAATGAAAGAGGAAGAAGAAGAAGAAGAAGAAGACGGCCGCAGAAGAAACACCTTGGCGAGCTCATTGAGGCGAACGCCTGCGAGCAAAATGACGGCCGAACAAAGGGATATATACACACAGTAGAGCCGGCTCGCTGAAACAGCAGCACCGAGGTATTCGCCATTTTTCGTTGTTTTTTTTTGTCCTCCCCGCTTCGCTCTCTCCCTCTCTATCTCTCCTCGCCGCGCGCCGTGATTTAATTATTTTTCGTAAAAATAGAGCTGTTCGCGCGCGCGGAGTCTATCGACTCCGACATTTTGCGACGATCTGCTTAATCAGAGCTGAATCTCGAGAGTTTGATTGATTAATCGAATGAATATTTATGCTTCGGCCGACTGCGGCTTCTCTCTCTCTCTCTCTCTCGGGTTCTTTCGGCAATCGCGCCAAAGTCCCTTCGCGACGCGGAAATATCAATTATGGAATGATGCACCGTCGGAACGTGCGAGTCTCGACGCGTTGGGAAGAGCGCGCGGTGACATACGCAATGTTAACCCATTAAAGCCCACGCTAAGACTGGTTGAGATAGCGACAAACAAACTGTGCTATCTTTTGCATAAGTGAAAAATAAAATATACGTATTTTTTTTTATGTTATTTTCAATTGTTTATAACAAATTATTTAAACAAATTACAAAAAAATTCATAATTATCAAAATCTAAATGCGGGAATCGATTCTGGAGGTGAAATCAAGACGAAAACCTATATAACACTTTTTTGTCAGAATTCAATTTGTTAGTGTAACGTAGGAATAAACAATTGCATGTTGGGGAGAAAAAGTGACCATGTCAAGTCCCAAGCAAAATCTATCTGGAATAGCAAAAAATAAACTGTGCTATCCTTTGCATAAGTGAAAAATAAAATATATATATTTTTTCTTATGTCATTTGCAATTGTTTATAACAAATTATTTAAACAAATTACAAAAAAATTCATAATTTTCAAAATCTGAATGCGGAAATCGATTCGGGGGATAAAATTGAGATGAAAACCTATATAACACTTTTTTGTCAGAGTTCAATTTGATATCTTTATGTAGAAATAAACTATTGACAAATAAGTGTTTTCATTCTCACACATGGTATCTGGAATCATATCAGTATTTTTTACTGATAAATTTTGAGATCTTATACTGTAATTGGATAAGTTTATTTCATTTCGTAAATCCTTCCGTGTTAGAGATCACGTTTGAGTGGCGGGCTAACGGTTGAAAACATTTATACATTGGATCTATTCTTTGAAATAATAATTTCGGAAAACTTTTAGTTTTTATTTTGTTCTAAATTGGTAACGTTACTGATAATGCCGAGACGGAGAATTAGCGATCTACCAAATTTAGTTGAAGATTCTGATAGTGATGAAGGTCAACATATTGATATAGCATTCATTCCTAATGAATATGAAAGTTCAGATGGAGATTCGGACGGTGATCCAAATGAAGATACATTATCAAATGAATTACCATCAGGTTCTTACGAACATGTTAAAAGTACATACACAAGTACTCAGAAATTGTTGGAACCGAATCATAAGTACAGTTGGAAAAATGATGCTTTGAATGATATTTCTCCGCATGTCGAGAGCAACTTCAATATTTCACCTATTTCATCATTGCAATCCAAAAATGCTTTTGAGTTGTTTGAGGTTTTCTTTTCGAAATCAATGAAAAACCATATCATTGAAGCCACTTCTGAAAATCATTTTGATTTATGTATGGATGATCTAGAAAAATTTATTACAATCATAATGATTACTATCTTCAATTCTAGAAAAAGTATTCGTGATTACTGGTCAAAAAAGCGAATACTTCAGTGTCCAGTAATTGCGGAACTTATGTCTAGAAATAATTTCGTTGCCATAAAAAAGAACATACGATTCTATAAACTTCAAGAAACTGATCAAAATGATAAAGTCTGGAAGGTTAGAACTCTGTATGATATGTTTCGTGAGAATTGTATGCAATTTGGTTTCTTTGACTATAATTTATCAATAGATGAGATAATGGTAAAATACTTTGGTAGGTTTGGTATCAAGCAATGTATAAGGAATAAACCCATTAGATTTGGAATAAAAGAATGGGCAGTCTGTTCTTCTGATGGGTATATATATGATCTTGATATTTACACTGGTAAATCAGGAATCGATGAACGAAATCCTTTAGTTGCCGTTGGTTTAGGGTCTAGAGTGGTGATAAAGTTACTTTCGAATTTATTAGAAAAAACACAGAGAGAAGAACTGAAAAAGTATCATATTTATTTTGACAACTTTTTCACAAACCCAGATCTTATGATTCATTTGAAAAAAAATGGTTTATCGGCGACAGGAACTGTTCGGCATAATCGTGTGAAAGTGAAAGTCGAAATGCCAAAAAAAGCTAAAAGAGGATACACTATTTCAATGCATGAAGTGAATTCAAAATTGAATTATATTACAGTTATGGACTCAAAGCCAGTATCGATTCTCTCTTCGAAATATGGAAATGAACCAAAAGTTGAAATGCAGAGATGGCAGGAATCATCGAAAAAATCTATTCTTTTTCCTCATTGTTTCTCTATGTATAATGAACACATGGGTGGCGTCGATCTACATGATCAACACTGTAATGCTTTGATGCCTACAATTCGAAGTAAGAAATGGACATGGTGCCTTGTATTACGGCTCATCCAAGCATCCTTAGCAAACGCTACAGTGATTTACAATAAGTTACATCCAGACGAAAGAAAAGGTTCCAAAGATTTTGTTCAAGAAGTTTGTGAATATTATATTGACAAGTTATCTTCCAAACGTCCCCCCAAACGACAGAAACAGAGTGAAACTTCATCCCAAGAACACGTGATGAAACATGGGAGTCTTAGGAAATGTGGAATTTCAACATGTCGGACAAGAACGGAATGGTATTGTGAGAAATGTTCTATGCCTGTTTGCAAAAGTCATAAAGAAGGACATGGCAATGAACAATAATTCAATCCCACCGATTATATTTACAATAATTCATGCCAATATTGATGGATAAATACAATAATTAGCTTCATTTTATACGATTTTTTGAAACACTCTCAGGAGGCCGAATGTTTCTTCCTTCATTACAATAACTAATTGGCCTCTGACAGAAAAGTGTTATATAGGTTTTCGTCTAAACTTTACCCCCAGAATCGATTTCCGCATTCAGATTTTGAAAATTATAAATTTTTTTATAATTTGTTTAAATAGTATGTTATAAACAATTGCAAATGACATAAGAAAAAATATATATATTTTATTTTTCACTTATGCAAAGGATAGCACAGTTTATTTTTTGCTATTCCAGATAGATTTTGCTTGGGACTTGACATGGTCACTTTTTCTCCCCAACATGCAATTGTTTATTCCTACGTTACACTAACAAATTGAATTCTGACAAAAAAGTGTTATATAGGTTTTCGTCTTGATTTCATCTCCAGAATCGATTCCCGCATTTAGATTTTGATAATTATGAATTTTTTTGTAATTTGTTTAAATAATTTGTTATAAACAATTGAAAATAACATAAAAAAATACGTATATTTTATTTTTCACTTATGCAAAAGATAGCACAGTTTGTTTGTCGCTATCTCAACCAGTCTTAGCGTGGGCTTTAATGGGTTAATGCGGCCTATAGTGCCAGTATATCTCGTGCAATTTACGTGCGCAGTCGAGGCTTGACGCCGACAGCTCAGGTGTGAATTACAAGGCGCGAGGATGCGCCTTATCAGGCTTAAATCAAGCAGCCAGCGCCCCGTCTCGCTTATAAATTCTCCACTCGGGATTGAAATGACTGCCAAGTGACGTTCGACTTGAGCAATTGGACGCGCGCACGATGTGCCATTTGGCGTAGGAAGTCCTTCTCGACAAAGAGAGCCGAGCGAGTGCTGGCGCATAAATCGACAAAGAGCGTCAGGTATCTGTCCCTCGGCGGCTCGAAGGGCGAAGGAACAACCAAGTTGGCCAGCTCGATGTGGGCCAGGCGGGTCGAAGGACAGGACGCTAGGGGCGCGAGACACGAGCGCGGATATCTGGCTCCGTGAGAGCAACGCGATCGCGGGCCGCATCCGCTAATCGAATGAACGTAAGCCTTGGCACGGCGAACCAGCCGTGCGCGGCGTGACGCCGTGGCTCGCCCGCGGATTAGACGCGCACCGGAGAAAGCGCTTCCTTCGCGGGGCTTTTCACCGACTGACCCTACTTCGCATTCTCGCGCGAGCCGGACCCGCTGACGCGTCCTCTCCGCCGGTAGACTCGTACGCTCCTAATGGCTGTTTCCGTGGGCTTTCGCACTCAGTCGGCTCCACTTGCTTTATTTCAGCTGGGCATTAAACCTCGGCGGATTCATGCAATGCTCGATGCGAGCGGTTCGCTCGGCCGATGGCACTGGGCCGATGCTCTCTCTCTCCTCCCGATGCTCGCCACCTATCTCTCGCGGACCTTTGCAGCGCTGCGCGCACATCCGCCGACGACGAGCCTGCTTATTCGCCTCTTTGCTCTTGCCCGCGCCTTTCGCCTTATCGGCGCGGCCGACTCCGAGCACATTTACATTTCTAGAGCCTAGCACCGTCGAGGTGTACCGCGCGTTAAAGACAATATTCACCGAATGCCTTGGCTTACTCGCGCGCTCGCCGATCATTTATTCGAATGTGCACTCGTTTCCATCCTTGTGTCCGAATATCGAAATTTGCTTCGATTTGTAATTTGAAAAGCTGCTCAGCTGGATATTCATGTAGATTTTAGGGCTTTATTACGTTGGCTTGACAACGCCCGCGTCGACGATTGCAAGCCAACAGAAAAAGGACGAGCTATGAAAATGACCAAGAAAATAAAAGATTGGCAGGCAATGTACGCCTAACGTAAAAGCTTGAGATAAGAGTGGATGCACACAAGAGTGTGCTTGAGATATGCGTTGGGAAGTGAAAATCGCTGAAGGTAGGTGAAATTGGATAAGAAGATTGAAAAATGAGTCATGTTTCCACCGAGCTCGATCAAAGAATTTATTGAACATTTCGGCCTCCGTCGCAGCTTTTGCTTTTTACAATGATACAAGCTTCCGCATCTCCTTTTTCTCACTATCATCCGAGCACTGCGTCTGCTCCGCTTTATTTTTCTTTATTATTTTTATATTAATGTACACCACAGAGAAAAGCGTAAATTGTCACGTGTTTTTCTCACTTCACCTCTTCCGCGCACTATGGTATCGTCTTGTCTTTGACCAGAGCCTAAAATCATGAATATCCAGAGATAGTTTGTCGAGAATACAATTTTCTTACGAACATAACGACAACTTGCGGTTTTTTTTCAACTATACGTTTGCTCCTTCACCCGCTCAATCGGGCGAGGATGCACTCGTTATATTTTTTTCTCTACGAAGCGCACACATATGTATAAAGAACTACATACGAGAGACACAAGCTCCTGATAAAAATGAGAAACAGTTACAAAGGATTAAGCTTTCACGTCATGTCGCGTGCTTCGAGCATCAGCAAATGCTGTTGAACGTCTTCGTATTTTACTCCTTCCTAGTTATACTTTTCGTAGCTTCAAATTTCAGCTATTACAAAAACATTCGTTTCTTGTTCAGTTTGTCTTTTTGTATACCTTTAATAATCGGTCAACAGCATTCATTGCTGTCGAAAGCAATAATAACAAATAATTTTCACACTCGTTTTCTCACCATGCAGAACATTCTCTCTTTCTCGCTTATTATAAAGAGGAAAAGCTAATGTTCATTGGTTAGATGTATCGTTACGCTATTCAATCTACACACATTTTCCGAATGAATATTAATTTACATTGATAATTTATCATTGCGTCGTCAATAAAATATTAATTTTCACGGTAACAGTCAACATTATGCTTTACACACTCTGTTACCTATCAATTTACTAATTTGCCGTCTAAGCCAATTGTAGTGTCGAATTCTGTGTAAGAGATGAATGCATGAATTGTTACAAAATAAGTTGCATCTGTTACACGGCGATGAGCATTCATTCGGACTGTTTGAACGCCAATGTTCTTGCGGGAAGGAAAGGAAATGTTGTCGCGTTGAAAAAGATCGACATCCGATACAAAAGAAGAGTTCAGCGCACAGAATACGGGCAAAAACTGTTAGGAACGATTGTGGCACTTTTGCTTTCTATGTGTTTGTCACGCACTCTTTCTCACTATTATTTAACTTTTATTGAAAAACAAACGGATTATTAAATGTGCATTGCTCCAAAACCAAGATTTGCCCCGATCACTCTAAAAACTAATGGATACTATAAAAAACTTGTTGAGAACTCTGAAAAACTGTTGCTCTCCGATATTCTTTCGAAATATAATTATACAATATAATATTTATATATTTTTGTTACTCTAGTTACCTAAATATATATAATATATTCATATGTGTTCGTATATCATTTTTATATACCCTTACGTCATAAATTCTCGTGTAGAAATAATTCTGAATCTTATTTTTTGGTTTTCTTAAATTTTATTGTATTTGTATGCTTTTGTCAGCGGTGTCTCTGTATTTTCTTCGTTCCGACGGCTCATTGCACGAAATTTCTTCACATTTTTACATTGATACAAACGCTACTTTACAATGTTTTATCTTCTCACAAGTTTAACATTCAACGAAATGACGCGACGTTTGGGAAATGTTCAAGCCGACCGATTCGTGTACAAAAAGACGAAACGTCGTATGTTGCTTGGATAAGTGCACGGTTACACATCGCTTTTCACATCACAGGCAAAAATATCGAAAATTGTTCATAACTATTGTTTACATTAGATTTTGCTTCTTCCACAGTCGGCTAAGATTTGATGAGGATGGAGAAACTCTAGTTTCGCAGTTATGTATAACTCAAGTCACTATAATTTGATTATTCAAATAAGTGCTGTAACAATCATACCATTGATTTAACTGGAGTCAATGAAATTCAAATTTGATGTGACTCTACTAAAAATTACTCGAAAAATTACAGTCCATTCGATCGCTAAATTATACTCATTGATTTCGATCAAGAGACACTTCAAGATTGAAGAGTTTGTTCCACATCGAAGGCATCGGGAATCAAAATAATTGTTTCAATTAATTGATCGTGATCGTTGATTTGTTTTTAAATCACGAATTATTTAATGTTCATCAGCAGCTATACGTAATTATTACGCATCGAGAAGAATATCATCTCGTGATTTTTCGCTACGCAGAACCGTCGGATACACACGTTTTTTACCTAATGAAAATTTATTAATCAGTTATTAAAACTGTTTATAGCAATACACCTTCAAATTTTCTCTATTTACTCCTTTGCCATTTTTCTCTTATACATTTTGCATAACATTTCACTTTTTCCGCAATATTTTCAACTCTTTTGATTAATGCCAACGAATACTCATTACGTATCTGCTTTTCCTCTAAAATATAAAAAACAAACACATTCCTGGATAGAGTACAACTACTTTGCCTTTGCCTTACGAACAATCTCGCGAACTACACGCAAATAAGAGGAATAGAAGATATGCTTTTTTCATTTTATTATACGAACTGTTCCCATCTTAACCCGTCACAGAAATATGTCTGACTTCATTTTTGCATTCTTTTTCGTTATATTTGCATTAAACTTTGTGATGAGTGTTGCAGATAAATCAACTAATGCAATTGCTATAACACAATAACCGATGAAAAAATATTCTCTTCTATACTTTGCACACATAAAAAGTTGTCAGTAAAATTACTTATTATAATAAGTATTCTATTGGATGATTTACTTAGATGTGGGTTTGGAAAAGAACTTAATTTGTAGCTTTTTGCATCTTTCATTTTATTTTCATTTGGCTATAGTAACAAACCTATTTACGCATGTCAGCTGCAACTGTATCGGATAATACAATACTACGATTGTGATTGAATAAATCAAAGTGTATATCAAATAATCAATAGTCAGAATACTAAAAATTTAAGTCACATACAGAAATTATAAGTATTTCTATGGTAAAAAAAGTGAATGTAAATATCATGTTTCAACAGGTTGATCTACCAGTTGCAGCTGTAATAACTAGTAAATAGGTATTTTACCAGTAGTAATCATTCATATATTTTACTACAAATTCTCACACACTTTCGCACTTAAGAAACTTATCATAGTGAATCCAATATATTAGATATTAAATAATACAATAGAATAACAATATTAATATTGATGATAAGGAATATATTAATTTCAAATAATATAAATTCTAACAAAACACCCTTCACGTAGCATTGTATATACCGTCTATAAGTCCAAATTAACGATTTCCACTTAGTGCTTGAAATTTTATTGTAATAAAATAATTAATATATTGTATACTGAGCTGATTTATAAAAATCGTGAATTCATATTTAAACATCTTTTAATTTTTAATTATGCGCAAGCCACCAAGAATAGATAATAACAATCGTGTATATTTTGAATGAAAACAAATTATTCGCTTTTTATCATCATCATCATTCTAAGGTGTCATATTTCATGATCACCACTTCACTATTCACTCATTTACCTATCAGCAATATTATTAGCAAAACATTTTTACAATCGCTTTAATTTGTTAGATAAATTTGCGCTTCAAAAGCACTATAATTGTCTATTGTTTTAGAGACCTTCAGAAGAGAGAATCATTCTTTTGTGCTAAAACCAAAATCTCATGATTTGTTTCTCTTAAAAGATTTGACAAAAAATTAGCTGGACAAAAAAAAATAAACAGAAGCTTACGTTTTTTTTTGTGAAATAACCCATGCTGGAAAAATTATGATCGCTCATAAATTAAAAAATTGAATTCGAGTCTTAGTATCAAAGTTTACGTCGTCTAATAAATATCACCGAAATTTAAGACTAAGCGAACAAAACAATTAAAAATAAAATCAAGCCATAAAAATTATAATTCTATATTAGAAAAATATTTTTTAATTGCCGAATAATAACTTTTGCGGCAAATATCAACCTGATTAAGATTAAAAATTGATAAAAATAAAAATTTCTCAAGCAAATTGCTAAAAAGGAAAAAAGATGCAATTTCAACATGTAAAGTAAAAGTATGATATCATAGTCTATTTTATATAATTCTCTCTTCTTAAAAATCAAAACTTCAGCATAAAAAGTCTAAGAAAAAATACTAGAAAAAAGGAAAGTAAATTAATTGCCGTTGCTTGTGCTCATTGGGATT
The DNA here is from genome assembly GCF_024137745.1 of Phymastichus coffea. Classification (NCBI taxonomy): domain Eukaryota; kingdom Metazoa; phylum Arthropoda; class Insecta; order Hymenoptera; family Eulophidae; genus Phymastichus; species Phymastichus coffea. Next base: position 1,666,246 of record NW_026706871.1, read on the forward strand.
TGAAAAATGCATCTTACACATTGCAACCGCTACATAACTGTTTCCTTTAATTTTCCCGCACGTTTTTTTGTCTATTTTTACATCAAGACATGCCTCGTCGCTAAAATGGTCAATGCCCCTGGCGTATTTTTAGTTAAATCTCCATCGTAAGTTCCGACATTCTACGCTATAATCACTATTTGAAAAATATTCCTCCATCATCTATTAATTCAATCACCGATCTTCTTTCGCTTAATGCTATTCGCAAAAAATATTATTTTCTTATGATTTTTTTAAACATTTTCGTTTTTTCTTTTATAAAATTGTCAAATCCACTGAGGGTGCTGTCTTTAATCTTCACTTTTAATTTAGCAACACTTTCGACATTGAATACGATTGAATACGTATTGTTTCGCAGTATAGTACATTACCTAACTAGTGCGGGAAAGTAAACTGTCGTCTCGCGTGAGAAAAGGTACACGAGGTGAGAATCACTTTCTCGAACACGTTAGATGTAGTTTTTCTTCAAAACAAAGTGCGGAAAGTACGAATTTGAGCACACATTTTTCGCCGAGCGTGCAGCAAAGTCGTACTTTCCACACGGCGTGTTGAAATAATAATTTTCGCAGCCGGGTCTCTCGCAAGAAAAAAAACACGCATCGTTCTTCGTCTTTTTTCGAGAAGCAGCCTATAAACGTTCCTTAAATTTAAGTGTTTTTATCCTACACAAGCTTAGTCAAGTCATCCCGGATTCTTGACGAGCTTCTTGCCGCGGTAATCATAGACTCGCCGGCAGAACAACACCATGTCCGGGGGCACCGGTATAGGAGGTTGTCGAGATTCGCGAGGATATTGTTGATCTCCGGGAGGAACAATTAGATTCGGGCTTTCGAGGTTCTCCTCTATCCTACGGATATTCTTGCGATACCTAAAATATTTGAATAAAACATTGTTATGATATTCAAGCAATGGTAGCTATAAAAACTAAACCGAAATTGAACAGCATCTGACCTGCAGTACTCATTGAACGTGAGAATGTAGCATTTGTCCTCGATGGTAGCTACGCTATTGGCATCTCGGTGACGGGAGGCGAATACCTCGTCGTCTGTGTCGTACTCCGTACGGCCTTGCTCGGTATGCTCTGGTCTGTAGTACCATAGCAAGGAGAACATCATTTCGCCTAAACAGTTAGCGCGATCGTTAGTTGAATTGGGAAATTCGGGTATCGAAGGGATGCATGCGCGTTAGTACGAGGAATGCCTGGGAAATGCGTACGCACCATCATCTGGATTCTCCCAAAGCGCAGCGATTTTCGCTACAAACGGCAAGTCTGCCTTTTTCTGGCCACTACGCAGCAGCACGCAGTCCAATGGTCGTAGCATATCGCCGCTCGTGTGCCTCATGCAAGGATAACATTTGCGGATTGCCGACTCTTCGTTCTGGAATTCGAACAAAGTATCAAGTAACACGTCAAAGATATCCAATTAAAATATTAATGAAGATTACTCACGGTAAGGTAAACTTTTGCTTCGAACGGTTCGCCTTCCCAACTCCAGCCGTTACACCATTTAGGCTTTAGAAAAGGCTTTCTAGGCACCATTATGCTCTTACTGACTAGTTCATGATCCTTAGCCTTAAGCGAAAATTCGTTCTTCCCGGCCATCTTCTTACCGCCTTTGCCCCTCTTCTTGCCTTTCGACGACTCTAGTAGTTTACCATTTTTTACAGTGTCCTTTGGCTTTTTTTCCTTACAATTCTTGACAACGAGTACGCTGACGTTGTTGTTCTTCGCTTCATTGATCCCCTTCGCGTCCTTCACTTCTTTAATTTCTTTCAAATCCTGCGCTCTATTTTTACTGTTTTTCGTTTCGACAATTTTGTTAAGGCTTTTCGTTTCTAAAATCTTATTGTTTTTCGTTTCCAGAACGTTATTATTTTTCGATTCTACGGCTTTGCTGTTTTTATTCTCGATAATCTTATTGTTCTTTACGTCTGGAAGCTTGTTATTTACGTTTTTGCCTTCCGCAACTTTGGATTTTGCCTCGAGTAATTTCGCCTTAACTTTGTTTTTCCTTTTACCGTTTTGTACCTTTTTCAATTTAGCATCTACTTTATTAGCTACCTTTACTGGACTACTTGTAAATTCGTTTTTGATCACGGATAATTTATTTTTCGGGGCCCTTTTCAACGTTGTCTGCGACTTTCTTTTCTTCTCGTTATTCTCATCTTTATTATTGGATTTGGTGTTTTTACTTTTCGACGCCTTCGTCGTCGTCATCCATAGGCTCTCCTGGACTACGTGGTTTATCGTTTCCATAATCGAATTTTCGGTGGCCATTACTTTAACGGGGGCACTTTTTGACTTTTTTGGAAGAGGCTCATTGGGATGGGCCGCGTCTGACTTCCTCTTTTGATTTTCCTTTTTCGCCGGCTTCTTTTTCACATTCGACGCTGCTTTTGCCTGAAAGAAACGACGAGTGAGGTTTGTTCGATGGAAATCCAGCTGGTCAGGAGTCACCGAGGAATTGTGACGCGATCGGGATGGCAACCACCAATCAAGTGGTCGCACGTTCGTTCGACGAGATTGACGTGATCTTTGAAAAAACTTACATCGTAGATGGCGTCGTTGGAGCTCTGATCGAGGCCGTTGGTCGCGGGCGGAGCAGCGGAGCTGTCGGCAAGCTCCCTCGGCGAGCCCGACGACAAGGCCCTTTTGTTGGCTTTCTTGGGCTTGTTGACGCCGGGGGGAGCAGCAGCGTCGCCGCGGCAGTCGAGCGATAACTTGCGCTTGCCCGTGAGCGCCGCGGCGACGGCGACGGCGACGGCGACGGAGCCGTCATCGATCGTAGCCGGACAGAACGCCCCGTCCGCCGCGTCCGCGCCGTTCGCCACGAGCTTGGCGTCGTCCGCCTTCCGCGGGTCGGCCAGCTCGTCGGCGGGCTCCTTCTCCGCCACTTGCTCGGCCGCTGCCTCGTAGTGGGGCTTCTGCGCTCTCTGAAAGAGGGCAGGATTAGTGCGGTCGGCCAGGCGGCGCGAGCTGCGGGTGCGGGAGAGTGATGACTCACGACTTTCTTGAACCTGCCCGTGGCCGTCCTGATGGGGCAGACCGGCAGGGAGTGGCGATGGTGCGCGCGCTTCCTCTCGGCGGCGACAGGCTCGACGGCGCCTTCGAGGCCGGCGAACTGCTCGCACTTGATGAGCTGCTCGCACTTGAGGCCCGACTCGCGCTTCACGCGGCAGACGGCGGCCGGCTGCGGCTGGCGCTCGGCGCCGGGCTGCGCGCCGGCCGCAGGCTCGGCCAGGCCGGCCGCGGTGCTGGCGTCTTCGGGGCCGACCAGGCCCTCGCCGAGCGCGCACGACTCGCACTTGACCGAGTCGCCGGCCTCGAGCTTGAGGCGGCCGGCGAGCAGGGCCGCGCCGTCGGCGCCGGCGGCCGGCCCGGGCGGCGAGGCGCTCTGCTCGATCTTCACCTGGCAGTCGCGCTGCTCGGCCGACTGCTGCTGCAGCGGCGGCGGCGGCGGCGGCTGCTGCTGCTGTTGCTGCTGCTGCTGTTGCTGCTGCTGCTGCTGCTGCTGTTGCTGCTGCGGCTGCGGCTGCTGCTGTTGCTGCACCGTCTTGGCTTGCTGCTGCGCGGACGAGGAGGGTGCAGCGGGGGGTTGTGGCGGCGGCGCCGCGGCCTGGGGCTGCTGCTGCGGCTGCTGCTGCTGCTTGTGCTGGCTGCGATGAGCCGGGTTGAGTTGGACGCGATCCGTGTCCCAGGCGTTGGCTCCGTGGGGGGGCGCTAGGCCGGCTAGACCCCTAGCGGGCGAGGGCGGCCCCACCAAGGCGCTGGGTGGCAATGACAGACCGGGCCCCGTCGCTACTGGCGCTCCCTTACCATTACCAATAAGGGGCCCAGTATCCCCGTTTTTTGGACACGTCTGCATTGGGCACGGGCAGCTCTGGTAGCCATGGTCCACGAAGCCACCTCGCGTTGTCGGCTGAGCGTGCATGTAGGCGGGATTGGGCGGCGGTGGCGGCGGCGCAGGCGGCGGCGGGTAGCCGCCGTAGTAGGCGGGCAGGTACTCGCCGGGGGGCGGCTGTTGGTACTCGACCACACCGGGCGAGGCGCCGCTGCCGGCCGGGCCGCCCGGACCCCCGGCCTCCGGGTATGGGTAGTACTGGCGGCGGTACGGCGGCGCCGCATACTTGTGGTAGTAAGGCGGTGGATGCTGGTGCGAGTGCGCGTACGCCGGCGGGTAGCAGAGATCTTGGTACTGCGGCGGCGTCGCGTAGTACTGCGGGCAGTACGCGCGGTAGAAGCCGCCACCTGCAACAGACGCATTTCGCCATTGAGAGCCAGTCGGTCGGCACACTTTTTGCCGCACGGCGCGACTGCGATTATTGGCATTTGGCGCGCCGCTCTATCGTCAGTCCTGTATGCTAAGCTAACGGAGCGAGTGACCGCGCTAACCTACATCGATCTAACTATCGTGCTACGTTTACAATGCGATGCCGAACCGGTCGAACTTGACAAAAACTCTCTCCGACACTTTACGAGCCTGGCGACGCATTAAAAAGGAAAGGAAGTGGAGCGCTGAAAAACGGCACTTTTATTGTGTCTCGAGTGCGGTAAGCGCTCATTGTCTCTCCGCTCGATACCCTCCGTGCGAATTTCAGCGGGGATCGCACTTCATTTCGGCGCGCGCGAGCGCAGAAATTAGACGCGTCACTCGCAGCGTCGCTGTCCGTCGTCGAGCGTCCTATTTCGCAGCCCTCGATGCCATTTCCTCTCGCTCGCGGCCCAACTTGTGCAGTGAAAAAACCAAGTTCACGGTATGCCTCTCTAATAGCTGCGTTTCCAGTCGCCGGCTCTTTCCATGCAGCACAAATTCATAGTCTGACGGCTCCACGCGCTGTCGTATTACGCATTCGTCACGTGGGAGTGCTCTCGTTAAGAAAAATTTCAGGCCCGATATCTCGTAATTATTGAGCGCGATAGACGCAGATTGAGTTTTCATGTGGGTTAATGCCGTTGCAAGCGGGTTACTCCTTTCACCGTTCTTCGCGAATAATACGCATACACGTGCATCCATTTGCGAGGCTCGAAACAACAAAGCTGAATCGATCTCGCTCGAACACCACAATAGCGTGCAGTCCAATGCAAATAGTGCAACCTGTCGATTGATTTCACGCCCACTTATCAGAGACAGAGAGCGCGCGCGCGCGCGCGCGCGAGAGAGAGAGAGAGAGAGAGAGAGAGAGAGAGAGAGAGAGAGAGAGAGAGCGAAGGTGACGTTAGGTTGGTATGCTCACCTGTGCTGCTGGTGCCTGAGGTAGTGGAGGTCGCGACGAGGTCGTCCGAGCCCTCGGAGTTCTGCGGGGGCGTGGGCGTCGACTCGGGCGGCGGTCCCTTTACCGGCGGCAGTGGCGGCGGATGCTGTATCAGCGGACCCGCCGGCTGATAGTATCCTGAAACACGCCAAAACGACCACAACACGTCAGCTTCGTTCCGATCTTTGCAGTGATCATCGCCGTGGTCTTCGCGGTCGATACTCATGCATCGCGAACGCTGATGGGATATCGCTTTGCGCAAGCACTCGGCAAGTTTTCACTCGACGGAAAGGCCACGCTTCGGTAGCCTGATCAACCCACCGGCCGGTCCGCGGCAGTTCTCCGGGCTTCCCCCGCGCGCACAAGCGCCGATCGATCGGTTTGCTCGATCGACCGATCGAACGCGTTCGTCGATTAGCCCGCTAAATGAAATTTCGAGGAAAGCCAGTCGCGCGACTTTCTCCTCGCGGCGACGCGCGAGGTCGGTCGGCGCTCGCACGCCGCTGTACAATCTCTTTCGCGCGTCGTTCGCGCCCAGCGAAACACACCACCAGCGCCGCCATTATGTCCGCGAGGTTTCGCGCGACGGCGACGCGCTTCTTTTTCTCTCTTTCGCGCGCGCTCCTCGTTACTTCGGCGCGCGTGCGCGCCGAGTTGAACCCTCTCCGGTGAGCCGCGCGGCTGGCGAAATATCGCGGACGCACTCCGTTCGAGAGCCGTCCGCGCTCCACCTACGAGCGCTTCGAGAACGCTGTCGCTGGCTGGTGCAAAGGCCGAATCGAGAGATCGCGTCTGCTATTCTGCGGCGGCGTCGCAACGACGAGGCTCCTTTCTACGACGGTGATGTGCCAGTGCAGAATATTAACGTTACGACTAGTGTCATGAAACCATCGCTAATTTGGTTAATTACAGAACGATATACGTGACTAATTGTTATGAGCGGTGCAGGTCGCCGTAGCGACGGCGAACAACGAATTCCAACATGCAATGTCGTGTTTTCTATTCACTTTTTTCTTTTTTTTACAAAAACTATCAATAGAAGCGAGACCTTGGCCTTATTTATTGATCGACTTAGGTCGGAAACGGCGCATGCAAGATAATATTTCATTGCATTCGCTGGCTAAGCGTTTCGAAGCGAGACGATTCCAATATCATTTAGAGCAACTACGCTCGAAACTACGCTTTAGTTCAAATACGCTTATAAGAATTGCAAGGAGAAACGCGTCACGTGAATTAGATTCTGCGATTGAAGAATTCAGCGCAAAATGGCCCAGTGTCGACTGGACGCCAGCCGATGAGGATAGCAAATCTTTTACGCACGATAATCAATGAACAGAAAATTAAACAATCTGGCAAACATACAAAGTATCAAACAATATACGTATAATGATGTAATGGAGGCGAAGATGCGCAGCTAAAACACACCTCGGAGGGCCCTCATCAATGAATTTTTCATGGCATCCATACATAATTTCGCCGAGATTGCAGGTTGGCGAGTCATTAAAGAAATAATCGTACATTGTATCGTAATACGCCTCTCTCCTTGCCCCCTCCTTTCACTCGCTCGCTCGCTCGCTCGCTCTCTTGCAGCTTGCAATCGGCGAAATCCCGTTAGAGTAGGAACGAGGCCCGGGTCGAATGAGCACGAAAAAGGAGGCGCGACGACGACGACGACGAGAAACACGCGCGGACAAGTAACGGACGAGCCTGCCGAAAAAGCGTTCTCGACGACACGCCCGAATTTCAGGCTCGTGGACGAGCAAAGCGCGAAGGTGCATCAAGAGCAGGCTGGCCTTGCCGCAGCGAGGATCGATACAGGATATAGACGCGATTGTCGACGGGTCCGGCGGCGGCTCGACAAGGCAAGCTGAATTATCAGTGCGCGCGCCCACCCGCAACTGGAGCGCGAGAAAGTCTACAATATTGCCGGCGTCTGATGGGCCTTCCGTGCGAACAACGAGCTTTCGAGTGGCACGCGTGACGTCCGGGAAGCGCCCCCCCCCGCCCCCCATTGCAAAACTACGCTCGACGAGCCGCCACAATATCGCTGCCAGAGCTCGCTCGTGCGTTGTTTTTCGATGCTCTGCTGCGTAGCCATTGGCAAGAGAGCCCCGATGCTCGAGGCTGCGATTACGCTCGTTATTTCCCGTGAACTGTATCGAGCCGGGCAATCGAATGGTTTGCTCCTTTTGCGAATCGACCGCGCGAGGATTCTTAGCGAACAACGACTGCAACGAAAGTAGACTAGTGGCCAATGGCGCGAAGCACCGGCAGAGGTGAAGAAACTGTCGGCGGGCACAGAAAGGTCGATCGGCTTGCGCGTCCTTCTCGGGCGTTCGCCTCCTCGTTTGGCTGCCTGCTCCGCGCGCGGACACTCGTCGATCGGATCAAGCGGTTTCGCGACGCTCGAGGCAGCCAACCCAGCGCGGCTACGCAACGCGCGTAAGATCACACGGCTGCTTCCGCTCGCGCGAAAAAGCTCGACCGTCGTACGGGAGCTCGGCTTCGCGGCAGTGACGACGAGAGCCAGATACGAGCGTGGAACAGGCCGATCGATGAAATCGTGCGTCCCTCGAGTTTCGACAGAGCCGAGCCCGCGAGCGCGGCTCGTGTACACGTGCTCGAAGCTGCCTCGGCATAGTAACGGCACATTTCCAACAAGTCTGCCTGTCCAGCCGCGCGGTGTCAATGAATCTTCACTCGACTCGCTAAACTCTCTCTCGCTCTCCCCCCCTTCCCCCATTGTTTTCGCCACACGCCAATCACGCTCCAACAACTATCGCCGTGTACATTCTTTTCTTTTCGTGCCGCTGTGTATGCCTATTTTCCACCTCCCCCTCTCTTCTCTCTCGTCGTTCACTGGCCGAGGCCTAGCCAAGTGTTCGCGATCGACATGCACAGCTGCAACGTTTCAATCGGGCTTTCGCTCTGTTGCTTGTCCATCGAAGCGCTTTTTCCGATTTTCAGCGAAGGCTCCTTCGGGTAATCGTTCCGAAGCAAATGAATGTCATAGTGCAAGCGCACGGATTGCCATCGCTGCGATCGAGCGCGATGAATCGTCGGCTCGTCGCGCGCTCGCGGGCATGCGGCCCGAGAGAGACCGGCCAAGGCCACACGCCGTTCCCGTGCGAGCCGCCGACGGCTGCTCTGCAATCCGTCTGGCCGGGCGACGATGTTTTTCAAGCTAGATAACTCGGCAAGCGGGCAAATCGGCGTTGCCTTTCGCAATTAGCGAGCGGATTGCCGCGACGGCGAATCGACGACAAAAGCGCCAACGGGCAGCTTGCGAGTGCAAAGCCCTATAGTGCGACGTCAGCCGAGAGAGAGAGAGAGATGAGAGAGAGAGAGAGAGAGAGAGAGAGATGAGAGAGAGAGAGAGAGAGAGAGAGAGAGAAGAGAGAGAGAGATGAGAGAGAGAGAGAGAGAGAGAGAGAGAGAGAGGGCTCGACTTACAAAGCAACTACGTGCATTAGCGCGGCAGCTCTCTTGCCTCGCTATTTTCAAAGCTATTAATTGATTAAACTTTCGCCCAACTATCTCCGCGAGCTTTTGTGCTGCTCCGTATTTTGCAGAGCCCGCCAGAGCGAGAGAGAGAGAGAGAGAGAGAGAGAGAGAGAGAGAGAGAGACCTATCATACTCCGGCAGCCGCACCACCACGAGCTTGCAGCTCTTGCCCCCTCCCCTCGCTTCTCGTGTACATGTGCTACGTACCAGCTGCAATCTACTTTGCCTCGTGCGTCGGGGAGCAACGCTGCTACTGCCAACCGGAGAATCGTCCGCACCAAGTTCCTCGTGGCTTTACGGCCGTGCGCTTTGTCCTTTCATTCGATTCGCTTCGACTGCGTCTTTCGCCTTTGCTATCGACCGTCGCGCGGCTTTGCTGCAGTTACGACCTTGAACGATCGTTGCTCGTCGCGAGAACGCAGACTAAACGAAACCACCGGAGAAAGCTAAAGAACAGATTGGGTCTGGGCGTTGCGCGATCACATTATACATTAGCGTACATACTTACAGACGGAGTAGTGCACTAATTGAGAGGCAGCCAGGCAGGCAGGTAGTCAGGCAGCTCGCGCGCGCTCACGTGATACTAACTTTTCTCCAAAGCGACGCGTAATTATTTACGCGTTATGCAAGGCCACTCTGAACGTGCGCGATAGCAGTCGTGTAATCGCGTATAGCTAGCTGGCGCGCTAGTGCAGCGCGCGAGCCTCGCGAGCATTAATGGAATGCGCGACTCGTCCGGCAACGCGTCTCGGCCGGATGACGAAGGGAGAAAAGGATGCGACGCGCCGCGTCGCGCTAATAAAGCGAACCCCCCGCCGGCCTGTCCGCGCGCTCAAGCACCTGAACGACGGCTTTCCGCGATTTCGTCGAGAGCTGCGCGGACAGCTTTTACATATCGCGCGGCCCATTCAGTCAACTTTCTCGCCACCTTTTCTCTTTTATCCGCCTCTGGCCGGCTCCTAGTTTGACAAGCTTATCGTTGCACTGTTATTGAACTTGTACGAGATGCATTGATATTTTTTCGCGTCATTCCTACATTTCAATCCATTCATGCTATTTCAGCAGTAGCTGTCGATTTATGCGAACAAATAAACGTTACTATTATTCATTTATGAGTAAAAAAAATAACAAATAACATGTGATGTGATGAAACGTTAAACATTATTATTTTTAGAAATTGTTTTCGTATAAAAAGTTGATCTTTTCCATGAATTTAAATCTAACCTAGGCAAAGCCAATGTAAAATACAATTTATAATAGATAATTTATTTTTGATAAATAACTAACTACAAAAAGATAACATTGCAAGAGCCCATTCTAAGTTTTATTTAACTGACTCAACTATCAACTACTGGCTAATACACATCTTTGCAATTGCTTATTAGCCCTCGTAAGGGCTTTCAAAAATTGCCGTTAGCCGATGGTATTTCACATCGTCAAGGCGGGGTATTGGTAAAAGTTTTCAACTAGCAATAATCGCACCTCGGTAGAACCTCATTGGTTACGATATCGCCACTGCGCAAAGATACCGAGCACGGCAACCGTACTACGTCTTATTCCCTCAGCCTTTCTAGTTCGCTTTTGGAAAAGCGTCGACACCTAGCGGTCACTCGCAAAAGCTTCATTGGCGCAAACGTTTGAAAATTTTTTTCCTGCTAGTGTTATTTTGCGCCCTTCGCGCGTACTTTCTTTTATGTTTTTCTGTTATTTATTAGGTTATTTCAACCTTTTACATGCCAACTCGGAGATTCTAATGGTAACGAATAAGTCATGCTGTTTAAAATGTAATACATGTATCATTATTCATTGGTGAATTAAAATAGAACTTGCACCTATTTTTTGACAAAAACCGATGAACTTTTACTCCTTTCAAGATATATCGGAAAAATTATCCGAAAGATTCATTCAATCTACGATCGATAAAGCTATTTCATACTATTACGTAACACTAATCTTTACATATTCAATAATAGTGATTATTTATGGCTCCAATCTCATATTAGTATAAAAAATATGCTTAACACCGTGTACTTTTTGTTGCTTCTATGAAAACACCCGTGAATATTCTTCAAATTTAACGGGTTTAATATTCTAATAATTAGTTTCCGTTGCTCGTATACTTCTTCATTTACAACATACAGAAGATAAAAACGCACTCTCCTCTAGTTTATTCTATTGATTTTCTTTTTCTTTCAAGGAAATTTTTACACGATAATATTTATTTCAGTATCACAGGTGGTTATAAAATTAATGATTTATACTGATAATTTCAAAACATAACGTCTTATATATTCTCAAAACGATTTGTTAACGGTATATTTCCAATTTTGCGAATTATTATTCATGTTAATTATTCATAAATTGAATTTACGAATTGAATTTATATAATAAAATATTTTAAAGTATAAGAAAATTCAAAATTTCGTGTTCTTTTTTAGCATCAACCAATTACAATACTGGATGTCGGCGACTCATCATTTTTTGAAAATGGCAATTGGAAATCGATTATGTGGTACAAAATTGTACAATACATCCTTTAATTGGTAAAAGAACCCTTTATAAAAAAAAACTTGTATGCAATTATTAAATTAGAATGAATGTTAATTATTTTTCTAATTATTTCCAGAAGTTATTTTAAAGTGACTAAACGACAGACTTTCTAAAAATAGTTGTTAAAAGTAGATTAACATTCATTCAATAATTCATAAATGAAGACGTTAGCCGCAAAGATTGATCTCGTTATAAATGAAATGAATGTGAATGAAAAGCCGATACGGAGAGGCGATCATCAATTGTCAAACGATTACTAAGCGTTAAAAACGGAAAGGGTTGAAGGTGAAAATGGCAAAGTTTTCACGTGAGCGTGTTGAACGTGTCATGATTTACGTTTCAATTGCAATTGGCGGGCAGGCCTGGCTTGATATACGCAGCCGTTACGACAAGCCGAATAATATTTCCAGGCGACCTTTTCTTTTTTGCCCTCGTTTGACTTCCGCGCGCCACGCAACCGGTGTGTATACAAAAATACACGGCTGAAAGTCGGGGAAGCGCTGGAGATTGCAGCGACGCGGCGCCGGAACCAAGTGAAATTTCCGGCCTCGAGTCGGGCGTCTTGTTCCGAGAGTCGCGCGCCCGCTCGCGAGTATTATCCGTGCCGAAGCCGCCGCCTTGACCTTCCGACGATCAAGCTCTCCGCGACTCGGAATAGAACAGGTATTTTTAGTATGCACACGCGCGCGCACGTGCGTACGCGCACTTCTCGCTCTCCCGCTGGCTGCTAGCACCCCGGCGTCCGTTCGCTTTCTGCCCCCGGGCATCACCCCGTGAAATGCGCTGCGGCCATGCGAAGATACACGGAGCGAGCAACGAAGGCCTGCGAAGACGGTGGGCGATCGTTAGTCTGGGTTAGTAGCCGGATGAAGATTAAGTTACAACGACGACAGTGCACTCGTCATGTGAGACCAATTCAATGACGAATGATGGAGCGCGAAGGAATGCTTCTCTTACTTGACGCGCGCGTGCTTACGGCTACGACTGGCCACTTTTTCCCAGCCACACTGCACTTTTGCTGTCAACGCGGCTCAATGCGATTTTTCAAACGAGATATGTCAGATTCAATCCACACGATTGGCGCAAACTTCCCAAAGCGCCTTTCGAATCACTCTGTCGCTGATCGTTAGCCGCGTAGCTCGATAATGCGACGTGATAATTATACGCTAGCGTTGCATAATTAGATTGACGGCTCGTAACCACCTTGTACAATCGCGACTATACTTGAATTAGCAATCGTATCGCTTTCGCAGAATAGTAATTTTCGCGACATTCTACTTGAGCGTAGCTCGAATTTTCAACTGTGCGGATGAATATTTTGGCGAGTGCACGAATGCGGGCGCACTGATGCACACAATAACTCGCGCGCTTTATCGTCACTCGCATCCAAGGGAAATCGAAATTGAATGTGCGCGCAGGCCAGGGAACTTTCTAAATGATCAAAAGTGAGCATGAAAAAGCCAACCAACGTTATATTATGCGCCGAGGCACGCCTCGCGCGCTGGAATTAACGATTCGCACCAATTCCCGGCTGAAAGTATACGAGACCGAAGCGTTTCGGCAGAGTGCGGCATCTTTCGCTTAGCAAAACGATCGTGTATGATGGTTTACCAGGTTAAATCAGGTCGGCTGTCCACGGCACATTTTTGCTTCGCGAGACACGACCGCCAACCGACGTACGGTAGACCAAGCTTCTCGTCTCGCAAGAACAATTGCATTTGGCAGCTTTGTTTACGAGGATAGCTCGCCCCAACGAGGACGACGACGCGTTTACTCGGTGGTGCGTACGAAAGCAGCTAATTACGCGGTGGTCCAACGGAAGAGCGAGCAAAGAGCGCGAGAGAGAGTGAGAGAGAGAGAGAGAGAGAGAGCTGGAAAAAGAAAGTAAAATTCTTTAGGGGTGTTGGGGAAGGGGAGGCATCCACGAAAGTCTAATGTCAGAGGCTCGCCGCGCTAAGCTACTTTCTCCGGTGAAATGGCGCTGCTGCGGCGCTGTACGTGAGAGATTACCTTTCGCTCAGCGAATTTCCAGTGCCAGTGTCCCAGTAATCTATTCCGCGCGTTGCAGACATACATATATAGCTGGTAGCGCGCATGCCCTCCAATTAAAACGACCCAGCTGCAAAGTGAGATTCTCTTTCTCTACTTCCCCCCCCCCCCCCCCTCTTTCGATCTATTTTATATGCATTATCTTGCCACTGAGTCTGTATGTGTGTGTATGCCTAAGCGCCAGCAACGGCGAGTTCCACATTCAATTGGGGCTATCGTTGCAGCAGATCGCTCGCTGCGGATCTTTTGCCACTTGTTCGCCTGCATATATATACATATATATATATCGCATCCTTCACTTGTCCCTTTTTTATTTTTTTTAAACCTGACCTTCCACAAGTTCGCTATTGTTGTCGAACGCCGAGGTTGCCGCTTTTTGTTCATCGTATTCCACGGAAACATTTACGTTTTAACGCGCAATTTCAAGTTTGATAACTTATAAAATGGCTTTCTTCTTATGGGATATTTTATAATCAATTCGGTTTCGACTTTGAAAAAAACCTCTTCGACAAACTTTCCAAGAGAGGCTCTGCTTTCTCGCCGCGCGAGCTTTAGAAAAAATCATTGCTCGAATTAAAATTCCGTACCGCAAGAACTTTTCAATCTCTCTCTCTCTCTCTCTCTCTCTCTCTCTCTCTCTCTCTCTCTCTCTCTCTTTCTCTCCGTCGATGGATCATTTTACTCGCTTTGTTTTCTTTCTTTACTCAAATAGCAATCCGCGGAGAAAACAGGCGAAGAGCGTTGCACAATATTTTTACTTACGAGATACACTGGATTTTTGAAGCGACGTAAAGGGAGTGTTATTATTAACTCGTTACTCACCTGAAACAGACAAAAGAAAGAGAAATGTAAAAATATAATAGGATTAAATTGTCGGATTATCATGTGTGTCATGGTTGAAAATTTGTGGTTTGGGGTTTAGAATTTTCAAGAATGAGAGGGAGAGATGAGGCAATAAATAACAATCTTTGTTCGACGCTCTGAAAAACTACTAAAAACGTCATGCGAGAAGTAAAACAAATGATAACCCTCGTGTAATATAGCGCGAGAAGTTCGCATCACATATTTCACCACGCGTCTCTTTTCAATTGGTCTTATTTTTTTTTTCTTTTGCTACTTGTCGCACTTTTCCGGTTCAGTTTGCGTCAGCCGCGCGCGCTCGCGAAAGCTCTGCGCGCCGCGAGGAATTGAGAAATTAACATAATGGAGGCGGGCAAAATAAAAAGGAAAAACAAGAAAAGACGGAAGTGTCGGCGCATGGTAAAAGCGCGCCGCCAGCGAGTTATTGCGTAACGAGATTGGTCTCGTTTCATCGAGCGTCTCGCTGATTTTGATTTATCGATCGCGGCTTTTGTCGCTCGGCCAAACAATGAGATATAGCGCACAATTTCGAAGAATAATAAAAGCCAAACACAGCGTTTTGCAAAAAGTTGTCCGATTTAAAACTCTGCACGACATAAGTAAAACGAAATGTAATCAAACTACAGCGAGAAAGTTTGATAACGTAATTGTAAAAGATACATAAAACTTGGTATAATATCCTCGTGCGTGATCGCACGAATGCAACGTTCATAGTCGCAGATAAGAACTGAAACAAGTGTAACTCGGCTGGATGAAATACACACGAACGTTTGCCGATATATTTCCGCGAAAGCCGAACCAACGAGAATTCGAAAACTAACGCAATTTAGTAACCATTCTACAGATAATCAAAGTTTGCAAATAATTGTTGCTGTGCGCTTGGCACTAGAGCGGGAGAAAGAGAGAGAATCAACAGTTGTTGAACGCGAAAAGCACTCTCTTGGTTCGCTGTTAATAATGTCGTGATTGAAGTTGGGGATGCGCTGCCAGTAGTAGCGCTGCTCATAACGGCGCCTGTGCACCAAACTTTCCGAATGCTTGAAGTCGCAGCAGTCTAAAGTTAGCCCACGCAGAGTTGGGAGCGATAGTTGGAAAGTAGTCGCCTTTGCAATTCATGCGCTCTTTATCTTTATTTCCGGACGAAAATAGACAAGAGGCGAACAAGTGGCATGCCGGTAAAGAGGTTCCCAGGACGAACGAACGAGCGAAGGATGCCGAGGGGGCTCGCGAGTCCGATAAGGATCGCGGCAATTAGCGCGCGCAGCAGCCGGATCGCGGCAAGTGGCGCATCCCCAGTAGCCAGATTCCGGAGTCTCGTGGCGCTACCCGGAACCGGCCGACGGAGCCCTGATTGCGATTCGTTCATTTGCTTTCGCGCGAGTCTGTCGAGGGCGGCTTTCTTTCCCAAAATTCGCGATTCGCTGCCGCGGCGGCCCGTCGCGAGACTTATCGAGGCGAGGCCATATACGCCGCCGAGTCCTCGTTCTCTTCCCCCCCCCCCCCCGTTTTTTTCCTTTCCTAATCATTCGCGGACTCGATGCCCGACACAACAAGAAGCAAATGCCGGCGGCCGGCGCGTCGACTCTCGCGAGCGGAGCTCGCGCAGCAGCTTGCTCCCGAACTCGTTTCGGCGGAGCCCACGAGCGAAGCGACCGCGCATTCGACGAAACAATCAAACGCAGCGCCTACTCGGCCGACAGTTTTACGAGCAATATATATCGCGCGGCTCGCGAGAGCTTTCGGTGGACCGTATAACGGGTTAATCGACGCAGCAGCCGCCAACTGAAATACATCCATTCGCCGGTATACGCAGCACTCGCAGCATACTTACAGCGAGATACGAAGCCGCCGAGGATCGCGCGAGCGCGCTAAATTTCATGCCAATTCGAAGCTGCGAACGTGCAAAATGCTCTCTTTCACTCGGCTCCCTGGCCACCGGGCAAACAAAGCTATACGAGCTAGTAGCTGTTGCATACGTTCGCTGCGTTTCTTCGAATCTTTTGTTTGACTTGATTGACGACTACCAGAATGCATAATGCTCGCGCGTCTCGAGAGCTTTTTCATATTAGTATGCGATTCGCGCGCAAGCTCGGCTTTGTTGCCTGTCCTCTGAGCTCTCCGAACGTGCATTCGAACAGACTGGTGTACTTGCCAACGACGATTGCTTTCTGCTTACGGCCACCGCGAGCTGACTCGATCTACACGTGCTTGGCGCACGACGCGCGGACAGGCCCCTGGTTTCCGTGGTACATCGAAAGTTGCGAAAAAGTCGGCCAATATTACAGCCGCGCAAAGTTTATCGATGAGGCCAACGACAACGACGAGTAGCTTGCATCGTTTTACCCGGCATCACGGTCATTCTTGCGGAACGACTCCGAGTGGAGTGACGTAAATCTCCAACGAATGGAGATTCCGAAGAGTCTTCGAGGGCAATCGAAGACGCCCAGGTGCAGAGAGTACAGGTTGATACAGGCGGCAATGTGCCGTAGGAAGGCGGGTTTTCGCGGTTAATTGGCGCTGCCGTAAAAGCAAGCGAGGCGGCGGCGGTGGCGGCGACGCGGGTAGATAGGCGATAAATTGCAAAACTAAAACGATTTCCGAATGGTTTCTTGGTCGGGGTCGCAAGCGAGAAGAAAAAAGTGAGAAATCAGCGTCAGGCGCGAGCCAGCCGGTTTGCAAATGTGCAGTTTACGCCGAGTCGTCCCGCTAACGACGCACTTTGTCGGGGCCCCGCGTGCAGCTGCACAGGAGAGAATTATTTAAGACGCGGTCGTGCTGCTCTCGGCGCGCGCGCGAGATATAGAGGTATCGAGCTGAACTGCAGGCCTCCGCGCGCGTACGCGAGCAAGAAACGCCAAGTCCGATGTTTTCAGGACACGCAGTCTCGACTCTTCTTACTTACGTAATCGGCGCGCTCTATTCGAGTGCGGATCGCCTGAGAAACGCCGTGCAAACGCTTCACGAGGCTCGTTCGGATATGACCCATTGACTTGGCTGCGTCTTGCCAATCGATAGTCCCTGTGCGTTGCTCACAGTATCCTCGAAACCGGCCTCTACTACGATTTCTATTTCGGGGCTTATCAAAAGCCCATTAATCACCATTGTAAAAGTCGAGGCTATTCCATCAATGGTACACCAATTCATCACCCGAGCGCTTAGATTAATGAAGCCTGCGATTGGAATATCGAGCAAACAAACAACTCGGACGAAGGCGTTCGAAGCGGCGGCCGAAAATGCGAGCGTCAACGACGTTAGACGTTCATCTTATCGGACGCGCCACTCGTTGCGGTCGGGCTTCTGCGCGCCGGCATCGAATTCGAAAATTAAATTTCCAAACGGATAATTTAGTGGCGACGACGACATATTCGCACGCGAATTAATCGCCGCGCGCACGAGCGACCTCATTCCTGGATTTATCGGGCAGCGAAATCGGATAGCGCGAAATTACAGCTGAATTATTAGGTCGCTGAAAATTGAAAGCGTCGAATCTCCGAGCTCAATAGACTGCAAGAGAGGGCGAAAGAAGCTGGAAGATACAGCAGGCAATCGAGTCGAGTCGAGCGAGCGAGCGAGAGAGAGAGAGAGAGCGTCGCCCGAATAATCGAAGCAAAAGAAAGAAGCCGAGCGTCGAGAGCCACCGCTTCACCGCCGCAAACAGCTATTCGAGAGCCAATACAAGACACGAGACTCCCATCGACGTTCCAATTGACGCGGGCTAATCGGCGCGATGCGCCAATCATTTCGATTAGCGTTTAACGCGAGCGTTGATTCGTCGCGCGCATCGTCGACTCCGAACGGCTTTGACGAAGCTCCGCAGCGGTCTTCGTTATTCACGAGCGGGCCGCTGCTGCTGTCCGCAGGTTGCCGCGCGAACGCGTTTTCGGGCGAGCGGATCCGGCCGGCGAATCGTCTCGACGACAGGGTCGATCGCTCGGGAATAAAGGCGACCTCGCGGCGACGAGAAGGTCGACGACACCTTGGCAGCAGCCGACGGGTTTGCCCAGTGTCAAGATCCTTTGACGCGCGCCCACGCGGCAGAAAAACAATCGCCGCAGCCGCGCTCGCGTTGTTGCGTAACGAGCGAGCTTCCTATCTGCCGCGGGCCCGACTCTCTATTTAGCGCTTCGCTCGGCCGCGGTGAGAAACCTCTCGACCAACTCTCGTGCCAACTTTTCGTTTCGCCTAATTACATTTTCATCGGCAATTAGCTTACTCAATTATTGATTTAGCGGCCTGACAAGCGCCGATCCTCGTTTAACGAACATCCAACATCGCGTTTTAGACCTCGGTGGCAAGGTCGCGTGCAATTCAAAAGGCATTCGATTAATCTCCAAGCATCAAAGTCAACCTAGACGCTATTGAAATTGGCAGTCGCCTGGCGAAGATGGCTGCGTAGATAGGCGAAGGTACATTGAAAGCACAGACAGATGACGAGGTTTTCGAGAATAGCAAGTCGAGCATTTCGAACATTCACGCAAAACACGCTAGTCTTGCTTTGCGTCGCCTTGACGAAGCATTATTTTCTCAACTTTTCAAAATACAAACAACGCACTTATCTGCCGGGAATCGTCTCGCGAAAATACAAAATACTGATGGAGTACGGTCGTCAAGTTGCTAATGTACTTTCGTCATATGACGCGGCCATCTTTGCCACGTGATCGGCGATCCGAACGGCCGAGCAAATCGATTCGTTTCAAATGGAAAGCCGAAAGAACAAAAGGCCGATGAAGGTGTCGGCTATAGCGCCGACACTACATCACCATTAAGTGTCGGTCGACGACGGTGTCTAATTGACAAGAAGTTGGAGAGCGAGCGCGCGAATATAATTGCTCCGACGAACGCTTCATCGCTCCGTCCTTTCCTCCTTCCTTCCGCTGCCACGGATTCTCCATTCATCTTTTTTCGAGAGCGCAAATCTGCCATTTTTCAAAGGCTATACCTGCGTACACCCGAACTCGACTGTTTTTTTTTTTTTAATTTTTCGTCGGCTTCCACGTTCGTGAGTTTTTACGAGTGATTTTTCTACAAACGCAGCGCTGCATATCCCGACCCGACCGCTCGCTGATGGATTGTATTTTTTTTCGTTAAATGTTGCGGCAGATTATCGATTATCCGCGAGTATCAAGCTCGTCGGCATTCCAAAACTCGGTTGTAAATAGCGTTCGTGTCATACTAGATTTTCGCGTTTATTTTTCTTTTTCGACAGAGTTACACGAACCGAAGGCAAGGAATAAACCGATAAAGTGGACGAGACTTAATAGCGGAAAAGTAATTGGATGCAAAAGGCAAGAGATGAAGAAAGGAAGGAAGGAAGGAAGGAAGGAAGGAAGGAAGGAAGGAAACAGCGAAATGGGCTTAGCGTTCACAAGTGCAACGAGTGCGAACGCATTTCACGCTTTTCAATTAAAACCGGGACGCACTGCTCGACGGCCGACTGCGATTAGATTCCATATCGCACGAACGCAACGCAACTCAATCCCCGTTATTCTCATTTAGCGTCGAGCCGCGAAAACGAAGCGGCCGAGTGTTTTGCAGAGTCGCTGTTAGCTATTTCGAAAATAGGCGATAAAAGCTCCGGGGGACGAGCTTAACCAGCTGACTCGGGGTTCTCGCTTTTCAACGGGCAAATCCCCAATAATAATCAGTTTAATCCGAGAAGCGGATATGCTCGTGTCCGCGTGCGGCAAACCTGGCGAGCCGTTTGACGCATCTCCGTCGGCGGCAGCGCGTACGGCTTTTGCAAAATTGAATGTCGCGCACAGCCGCGCGCACGAAAAACCTGCGAATTGCCTATCGGTCTCATTGCGCAACGTAATCCAATTAGCGCGCGACATTGTATATTCCCGGGGCAATTAAACGACGCTTCCGGGGAGCCAAAGCTTCGTCCGAGCGCTCTCGTGACACATCCAGCGCAACGGAGAAATTCATTGACGTCAGAACGAGAGAGTAGTACGCGCTGTTGCGCAAGTCGCGCCGTATAAGCGCGCAGAAGCGTGTCAATGTTAATCCAGATTACGCCCATTATCAAATCAATAAGCCGGCGAATGCGCGGGCGACGGACTGCTCGGGGGGGGAGGAGGGCCTTTGCGCGATCGAAGCTGCGCTCTCGCACTCGGCGCGAATATCGTCAACACAGTCATCTTGAAATCGCGGCTGCGCTGGGGTCTCAACTTAATCAACGATACCTTTGAGCAAATAAGCGGCGAGCATGATGTCCTTGAGCTGCTGCAGGTAGAGACCGCCGAGTGCCTCGGCGTGGCTGTTGGCAGTCAAGTTGAGCGGCTGTCCCAGCTGCTGAAGCGCCTCGAGCTGGCAGACGCCCTTGCCCTCGGTGGCTTTGCCCTCGCCGCCGGCGCCGAACAGATCGCAGCTCTTGCACTTCTTGTTCTTCGTCATCTCGCGATTGTCGCAATGAGCAACCAAAAAATATATCTATCTATCTATCTGTTTATCTATCTGCATGTATATTTGTCTGCTCTGTTTTCACTGCGCTAGCTTAAGACCGCTGTTTTCTTGCGCATTCACTGCAGGCACGTATACGCACACTGTTTTCTCATCACAAAACACGCGCGCACTTTTTACCTACTTCCTTTATTATTTTCTATTTATCACAAGGCTTAGCTTTGGAACTTTCTTGACGTTTCGGTGCAGTGCAGCAGTGGAAGCTGCAGCGCCGAGCGGCTTTGTTCAATTGGAAAACTTGCGGCTTTTGATAACTCAACAGTGGGAGCAAAGTTTCGGCGTTGGCTATTTAAGTTTGCGTCCAGGGATATTAGCAGTGCGGGCACAGGCAGCTTGACGCAGCCGGATCAGCGCCGAAGATTGCCTGGGCTAGGTGCAACGAGCTGCTTCATCGGCGATAACAATCGGCGTCTCTTCGCACTCGGCAACTTTGCTGGGTGCGCGCCCGGCCTCCTCGTCGTCTTCCTCCTCCTCCTCCTCCTCCTCCTCCTCCTCCTCGTCCTCCTCGTCCTCGCAGTCGTCGGCTTCGCTCGTCCTCGCGGCGGCGACGCCAGGCATCGCTTTCTTTCTCCCTCTATCCCTGGCTTATTCGGCCGCGTCGCACCACTCCGCAGCAGCAGACAGATCTATTGTTTCACGGGTAATTAGTCGCTTGTCGATCCTACGCTTAAGCGCAAAGCGCTCTCGGGCCAATTGCAGCCCTCCAACGCTACACAAGTAAGTAGCTACTTGTGCTCTACCGTTCGATTGCCCTTCCCAGCTGTACTCGCGGCTCGATTTACTCTCCACTTGGAAAATCAAACAGCCGCGAAGAACGGAACTGCGGCCAACTTCGGTTGCCAGCGGAAAGCGAACCGAAAACGCGCCAGAGTGCAACTCGGCCGTTCGCGCACGAGCACTTGCCGCGGGTTTTCCGAGATTCGACGGCTCCTCGGCGACCGGCGCGCGCGGAAAAACAGATCGTGTCGCCCGAAAGTTTTGCATCGAGTGACGGAAGCGCCGGGCTCGCTGAGAAACAGAATCGCGTGCTCGACCTCGGCGGCTGCAATGAAAAAAAATAAGAAAAAAGCTCGATCGCGCTCGCGTGCTTTTCGCGTCGTTCTAACCGGTTCGCTTTGACGCGTAGCTTTCTTCCGAGCGCACGCGGCTGACCCAGTTGGCAGGCAGGCTCCTAATCAATAGCCAGTGCTCGCGGCTAAGGAAAGAGCGAGAGAGAGAGAGAGAGAGAGAGAGAGAGAGAGAGAGAGAGAGAGAGAGAGAGAGAGCAGGCAAGCCAATGTCTGTCCTTGCCTCCAGTAGGATCTCTCGCTGTCGAGGACGACAGGCAGCCACGAGCGTGGGCTATTAAGAAGCGCGGAACAGCGAGAAAAGCAAAGGAAGCGCGGGCGAGTGGTAGGTGTGTGCCTCTTTCCGCGGCGGCCAGGGCGCATCAGTCATCGGCGTTGGTTGCGCGCCGCGTTCAGCCGTGTCGGGAGAGCGCGCGTGCGCGACGGCGCGCACCGCTTGTCGATCGACCAACCGCTGGCACGACGGATCAGCGTAGATTGAAGTCGGTGCTCGATTCCGATGCAAATCGAGAGCAATTCAAAACGATCCGACCGTTTGCCCGACCTTTGTCCGCGAAATAACGGGCTCTCGAGTAGTTCGTCGCGTCGTCGATTCATTACCTCGTAAAGCGAGCCCCGTCGCGAGCAACCGATGTGCCTTGCGACACCTTGCAGCAGATACAGCCAAGGCGGCGCTCACGCGTTGGTCGACGCGAGGCTCGCGGCGCTGCAGCACTCGCGCGAACTTCGCGAGCGCCGTCACGACTGATCGGACGCCTAATCCCGGCAGCGGGCGCGCGCGTCGGCATGCTAATTCAATGACGCAGAGAGGCACCAACGACTGTTGCCGTTGCCCGTACACTTCGCTCGTGTTTTCCGAGAGCGTCTCGAGGAATGCCGACGCGCGATGCATGACATTGCATAATGAGACGCCGCCCGCGTAATGCGTCTCGCAACTATTGCCTGCGCGTCGGTTCCGATTGCGATCACGGTTCAATGGTGCGCGCGCCGAGCTTTGAAATTTTCGTGGTAGGGAAAGAAAGCGCGTTTCCGGGGGCGAACGCGATTCGCCGCAACGCGGTTGCTCGACGATGCTATCTATGTTTGCGGAGATCTCTGCGCGCGCGTCGCCAAACTAATGATCGGCAAGATTATCTTTTCGAAAGCATCTCTCTCCTCAAAAAAGCTCCTAGTTCCTAAAATAGCCGCAGAACGGGGAGAGAGAGAGAGAGTCGCGAAACTCATCGGTCGTACGTCAAACAAACGCGCAGCGCACTTTGTCTTACAAGCGCATCATCAACTTGTTTCCTGCGCTTTTTTT